>NW_012267251.1:9662341-9723236 GCF_000151885.1 Dipodomys ordii
TTCTGGCTCTTTTTTTTTTTTTTAAGTAGTTTATTGGAGATAAGAGTCTCACAGGCTTTTCTGCCTGGGCTGGCTTTGAACCCCGATCCTCAGAAGTCAGTCTCCTAAGTAGCTAGGATTACAGGTGCGAGCCACCACCAGAAGGCTTTGTTTTGTGTTTTGAACCTGTGATTTATGACCTCAGACTGAACATGCTCAGGAATGGATGGGGCCTCGTGTGACCACGGAGCTTCCCAGCATCCCTGTTTCCCCAACAAAAGCTCCCTTCACCCCGCAGGAGCCTGGCTCTTACCCCAGCCAGCCCGCAGAGCATAGTTCAGCCCCAGATCTGCTTTGTGCTCCCCAAGAGCCCAGCCCCGTGCTTTGCGCTGCACACAGCAGTGGCAGAGTTTGGTTTTAATATCTAAAAGCCTTTTCACAGGGTCTTCCCTGACACCCTGGCCATGCAGCCCCTTCCCACCACAGTCCCATTTCAATTCTTCATGCCTGAGGAGAGAACCATGATCGCACACGCCCTTCACCTAATTTCCTTTCCCAGCCAGAACAGAAGCTGCATGCAAGCAGGCACTACGTGTCTTGAAGGCCAGGAGAGAGGTTGCCCCTACCAGCAGCTTCGCGGTCCGCCCTGGGCCCGCCCGCTCGGGAAGGCATCCCCAGTTGTTTTTGGCCTCAAGGCCCTAGGCCTCCATCCCCCGACTCCGGACTCCGTCGCTGGAGGGAGGTAGCTCTGAACCTGTCTCTAATCTCCCTGGAATGCCGCCCCTCCCCCAGGCTGCATTCCAGTCTAGCCTTGGAGGGGAGGGTGGCTTTTTCTGCCAGGGTGGCTGTTCACTGGAGACAAGGTCAGGGTTTCTAGGATTCTCAGGGCTTGCCACATAGTCCCAGGGAGATTTTCAAGATTCCAATCAAATTCATCAACCTTTCTCACCTTAAAAAGTAAAAGCAAGGGCTGGGAAGTTGGCTCAGTGGTAGAGCGTTTGCCTTGCATGCCTGAGGCCCTGGGTTCAATTCCTCATGCACCACATAAGCAAAAACAAAAAAGCTGGAAGTGGCACTGTGGCTCAAGTGGTAGAGCACTAGCCTTGAGCTGAAGGGCTGAGGGACAGTGCTCAGGCCCAGAGTTCAGACCCCACAACCGGACCAAAAAAAAAAAGTAAAAAAAAAAAAAAAAGTAAAAGCAAATCAGCATTTCTACCAAGGTAGGCTGAGTGTGAATGATTTATTGATCTGGATTTCAAAATCCGGTGTCATTTTCTGTGTATGTGTTTGTGTGTGTATACTAGGGTTGAACTGAGGGCCTACCCACCGGTCCTTGTGCTCTATCATTTGAGCCACAGATCAACTTCTGGCTTTTTTGGGGGGGAGGGTAGGAAGGGGTGTAGTTTATTGGAGATAAGAGTCTCACTTGACCTTACTGCCTGGGCTGGCTTTGAACTTCTGTCCTCAGATCTCAGCTTCCTGAGTAGCTGACAGGCATGAGCCACCCCCAAGTATCCTTAACATTTAGTTTCTAGCTCTGCTTTCCTGCTTCTTGCCAGTGACCTTGCATGGGAATTGTCTATTGCTCCCATCAGAATAATCAAACCATGGTGAATAGGCTGTGGCCCATTCTGTAGACAGGCCAGGGCAGGACTAGGGAGCAGGTGCTGGCCTAGGATCTGGAAGTGCAGCCCTGAGAGAGACCCAAGTACTCTGCCCTGGGGGAGAGCAGATCTAGTGGGAGGGAGAGGGGGAGCTAGCACCAACGAGTGGTTGGTATGGGACCCTAAAAGTGATCAAGGTGGAGAAGAGGCTAAGTAGATGGGGGTAGAGACGCTGGGGCTGAGGTGCAGTATGAAACACGGGAGCCCTGCTGAGGGTCTGACATCCCAATAAGACAAGCAGGTCAGTCCGTGAACACTGAGTCACAGTATGTGAGCACTGAAGAGCAGAGCATTGCAGACAGAGTAACTGCCCAAGGCTGGAAGGCTGGAGCATACCTGGCTTGGAAGGAATAGCCCAATGGCTGGAGCAATAGCTGCATGCTTGATAGATGAGGCATAGACAGGAGCAGGTGGGCAAGGGGCCTTGCTGTCTCTGTAAGGCCTGGGGCGTTAACTGAGTTACACCTGGGAGTCGATTCTCAGCAAGATTGGGAACAGAGGGCTCAGGCGGCTGTGTTGAGAACAGACTTGAGGCACAAGGGTATTTGCTGGAGGGTGAAGGCTGGCGGGCTCAGGTAAGGCTTTGGGAGATGGAAAGAGAAATGTGAGGCTGCAGTTGGGAGCCGCCGCCGCCGCTGCTGCCGCCGCTGCTGCTGCTGCTGCTGCTGCTGCTGCTGCTGCTGCTGCGAGTCGTTCTTTTCTGAGAGCAGCAGCCAGGCTTTGTGCTGGGGGAAGTGGGAACCTAGGAGCTTAAGCTGAGAAGGGCGAGCCCGGAAAGTATTGGAAGTGGGGTATGAGCACTCCCTGGAGGGGCAGCATGCTGTGTGTGTATGTGTGTGTGTGTGTGTTGAGGTGCTGGGGTTGGAACTCCGGGCCTGGAGTATGCTAGTATGCTAGGTAAGTGCTCTACACTGAGCTACAGGCCCCCACCCCAGCCCGGGGAGCATGCGTTTACAGTGAAAACAAGTCAGGGAAGTGGGGTGTTTTTCTCCAGCCCCAAGGATGGGGAGAGAGATTGAACTGAAGTAGGGCCACAGTGTTCCACCTTTCTGGGGTTCTTGGGTTTGTTGTTGTTGTTGTTTGTTTGTTTTGGGGTCCGGTCGTGGGGCCTGAACTCTGGGCCTGGGCGCTGTCCCTCAGCTCTTCAGCTCTAGGCTAGCGCTCTACCACTTGAGCCACAGCGCCACTTCCAGTTTTTTTTTTCTGCTTATGTGGTGCTGAGGAATTGAACCCAGGGCCTCGAGCATGCAAGGCAAGTGCTCTACCACTGAGCCAAGTGCTCTACCACTGGGCCACCTTCCCAGCCCCTGTTGTTTGTTTTTGTCTGCCATGGGGCCTGAACTCTGGGCCTGGGCGCTGTCCCTCAGCTCTTCAGTTCAAGGCGAGCGCTCTACTGCTTGAGCCACAGTGCCACTTCCAGTTTTCTGAGTGGTTTACTGGAGATGAGTCTCGAGGACTTTAATGCCTGGGCTGGCTTTGAACCACAATCCTCAGATCTCAGCCTCCTGAGTAGCTAGGATGACAGGCGTGAGCCACCAGCAACCGGCTGTTCTTGTCGTGTGTCTTTCCTTTTTTTTTTTTTTTTCTTTTGGTAGTGCAATGGTTTGAACGCCAGGTCTCTGGAGCTCTGGGTTTTAGGACATCAGGTGCATACCATTCTTCCCAGCTTGTTCTGTTGAGATGAAATCTAATGAACTTTTTGTCCAGATAGCCTTGACCCATGATCCTCCCATCCTCAGCCTCCTAAATAATTCAGATTATAGGCATGAGCTACTATACCTAGCTAATACTGAGATTTTTTTTTTAATACAAAGCCTTCTCTTGCCTCAGTAGAGATATCTCCAGTCCTTTCTAGTTTTAATTATTTGGGGGGTGGGTAAAGTCCCAGATTTTTCCCAGGGTTGGTCTCCTCCTATGTCTCTGGGTAGTTGTAATTACAGGTATAAACCACCATGCCCGGCTTATTAGTTGAGATGAGAAGACATGTGAACTGACTAGGAAAGCACAGGACACATTGAATGGGGTAGGGTATTCTGAACTTTTACCTTGGAGTTGACCTGGAAATACCATCCTCCTGGCTGCTAAAGTCTTGTGGCTAATTTGGGAGCATGCGGTAGGGATAAGGTGGTTCTGTTGTATTTGTTTCGTTTTTATTTGTCTATTATAGAAGTGATGGACAGAGGGGTTACAGTTACATAAGTCAGGTAAGGAGTACATTTCTTTTTGGGCAATGTCACCTCTTCCCTCACTCTTGTTCTGGTTTGGTTTTAGTAGACAGACAGGCTGTCACTATGTAGCCCAGGCTAGCCTTGAACGCATGATCCTCCTGCCTCTACCTCCCAGGGGCTGGAATTACAGACACACACTACTATACCTGGCTTGTTTTTATTTTTTTTAAATCATAATAAAAGGTAATATTTTGGGGGGGGCATTCTGGGCTTGAACTCAGGACCTGAGCACTCTCCCTTAGCTTTTTTGCTCAAGGCTGGTGTTCTACCACTTGAGCCACAGCTCCACTTCTAGGTTTTTTGGCACTTAATTGGAGATAAGAGTCTCATGTGCCTTTCTGCTTGGGCTGGCTTTGAACCTTGATCCTTAGATCTCATTCTCAGGAGTAGCTAGGATTATAAGCATGAGCTACCTGCACCTGGCTAAAAGGTAATTTTTTTTTAATGCCCAAATGACAACTTTCATACAAATATAAAATGCACGTATGTTAACATTTTTGCTTCCCAAATTAATTAATGAAGTAACCAGCAACATGCTTCAACCAGTTTGAGAATTCAGAGACCACACACATGGGTGTCTGTGCGTGTGCGCACAAGCGCGTACACACACACACATACACACAGCCATACAATGAGTTTACACACAGATACAGCACTGCCTTTGGGGAAGCTTGGGAGGAGAGAGCAAGCAGTACCCCTCCCAGAGGCAGGAGGTTTCCATGGGTGTAAGGCAGAGGTGTTTGCTTTGCTGTCAGGTATTTACAACTTGCTGTCGTAAAGTAGACAGTGGTGTTGTAAAAGACACGGAAATCCCAACCCCCCCCCCCCGTCCTTGCACAGTGTTCACCACATAGTGCAGTTTCCCACCAAAGCCAGCCGGCTTTCTCAGATCCATTTCACATTGTTCACAATTTTTCTATCTTAGCAGTACTGGGACCTCAGATGCTTTTACTAATTGAACTATGCCTTTGGCCTTGCTCTTTACTGAGAGAGATAGAGAGAAAGTGTTCCAGTCCTGGGGCTGGAACTCAGGGCCTAGGCTCTGTCTTTGAAGATCTTTTTGCTCAGAGCTAGCACTCTACCACTTGAGCCACAGCTCTACTTCTGGCTTTGTTTTATTATTATTATTATTATATTAGTTTAGAGGAGATAAGCATCTCACAGACTTTCTTGCCTGCACTAGCTTCAAACCATGATCCTCAGATCTCAGCCTCCTGAGTAGTGTCTGGTTACTTTTCAGAGAGGGTCTTGTGTCCTGCCCAAGTACAGACCTGGACACTACCTGCCTGTATTAGGTTTGCCATTGTGGCTGGGATGACAGGCACCTGCCACCAAGGCCAGCTCTCTCTTTAGGAGAGGTCTCCTAAAGTTTTCTGCCCAGGCTGGCATCAGACCACAACCCTCTCAATCTCCGTCTCCCAAGTAGCTAGGATTACAAGCACAAGCCACCAGCACCTGGCTGCCCAATTTTTCTTGACCACCAGAAATACTTCAGGTAAGCTGTAGGTAAGCTCTGATGTTTCCCGATTCTCTCACTGTCTGTTATCTTTCGGTGTTCAGTTCTATCTGGTACCTTTTCATTTTAAAGCTGAAGTATACTGTTTAATTATTCAAATTTGTATGGCACTCAGTATCATAATCACACAGTCAGGAAGGCATCGGACATGCAGATTCTTTGGTGAATGTGCATAGTTTCAGCCCCTGAATTCTATCATTGCATCACTTTTGGTTTTCCTAGGGCAAATTCCATCTCTGCCTCTTATTTTACAAGGAAAATGGTCAGGCAGATACTTGTCTGTGCCTGTTATCCGAGCCACATGGGAGAAGATCATGGTTCCAGGTTAGCCCAGGTAGAAAATTCCACTAGACTGAAGGGACGAAGCTAGGCATAGTAGCACACACTTGTCTTCACAGCTAGGGCAGGAAGCCCAAAGTAGGTAGATCATGGTCCAGGCATGCGCCATGCAGAAAGCAACCCTCTCTATCTCAGAACTAACCTGTACAGCGAAGAGCTGTAGGCATAGCTCTGGCTCAGCACCTGCCTGGCAAGCAGATGGTTGCGTTCAGACCGGGGGGGGGGGGGGGGGGGGGAGTGAGGGGGGAATAAATGCTGTGCTCATAATATTGCTATTAAACTTTAAACAACAAGAGAAGATTGTGTTTTCTAGTGGCTCTAACTTTTCCCTTTTTCTTCTTTAGAGAACTTTGAAAATACAGAACATAATTACATGTATTTGTCCTCAGAATGAACAGCTGTCAAGTTCCATTTTGCTAGTCTCTCTGCTTGTTGTGGTGACGGTAGTACTGAATTACTTTCCAGAATTATTCACATCTCTTCTTGAGAAAAATGTGTGTGCACACCCCCGCCCTGCTTTGCTGCCACCTCCTGACTCACAGACACGACCGTCTGCTGGCCTTGGCCATCTACTTATTTGGAGGGTTAAAAGGCTCTGGGTGGGTGCCTTCCTACTGATGCTAGAACTCTGCCATGGACACAGCTTCTTTCCAAAAGAGTTTTTGCTTTTGCTTAAGTCCTGGAATAAAGATGGGAACCCTGGACCATGTGCCACTAAGCTGACCAGCACAAGGAACTCACCGCGGGACTTACAATTCTGTTCTGGGTTACTAAGGTGTATTAGTTTTATTTTATATTTCCTTCCTTCCTCCCTCCCTCCTCCTCCTCCTCCTTCCTCTCTTTCTCTCTCATTCTTCCTTCCTTTGTATTTGGTGCTGGAGATACAGCCCAGAGCCTTGTGCTTGCTGTGCACATGCTCTGCCACCACGCGACATCCAACCCTTCATCAGAACTCATGTGATCTTCTGCTCAGTTTGGCCCCCACACTTACTCCTTCAGGATCCCCTTTCCCTCTTGTGCAAATAGTTCTTAAACTGAAGAGTGGGCTGGGAAGGTGGCTCAGTGGTAGAGTGCTCGCCTTGCAAGCATGAGGCCCTGGGTTCGATTCCTCAGTACCACATAAGCAGAAAAAGTCAGTAGTGGCGCTGTGGCTCAAGTGGTAGAGCGCTAGCCTTGAGCTGAAGAGCTGAGGGACAGCGCCCAGGCCCAGAGTTCAGGCCCCATGACTGACCAGAAAAAAGAAAAAGGAACCTGAGAGTCTGTGACTGATAACATTTCTGGAATCTTGTAGGCCTAATGATGTCTTTCTCTTACCCTCCCTCCACAAGACGTGGCATTGTTTTCCTCCAGCGGTCTCAAGATGGCCTTCCCCGGCCTCCATGCCTGCGGCTGCGCAGGAGGGAGCTGCCACAGGCTTTCACCCTGTCCTTCTTCAAGTCCATCTCTGTTCACAGTTCGTTTTGAGAGAAGGGAGAGGTTTCCGAGATGCTGAGCACAGAGGGCTTGCTGACAGCACTCACCGAGTTCTGTAGCCATGCCTAAGCCCAGTGGGATCCCCTCCCTCTCCGCGGGGGTTTGCAAAATCTTCTACCTAAGTGGCAACTCTGGGGAGCTGGGAGGGGGTGGGGTCTGTTCTTGCATCTTTTGAGAACTTTCTCTCTCTTCTTCTCCTCCAGGCTACCTCTTCTTTCTCTGCCCATCTACCCATCTCTAGCAAGCTGCCTGCGGCCTGCCTCGGCCCTGCCCTGGCCCTGCCCTCCAGCCCCCTCACCACCCTTGCAGCACTCCTCGTCATTGCCTCAGCTCTAGCTCTGGCCTCCAAACTCCGCTGGGGCCTCCACTCCACTCAGAAAGCCCCGGGACGTGCGGCCTGCTCGGGAAAGCAGTGCGCAATGGTGCCGAGGCTCCACTCTTCCACTAATGGTGCTGGTACCATGGTGTTTTTGTGACTATGGCTTTGTAGTATAATTGGAAGGCTAATATTGTCATACTGCTAGCATTATTTTGTTGCTCAGGGTTCCTTAGCTATTCAGAGTCTTGCTTCCATATGAATGAAGAATTGATTTTTTTTTTTAATTCGTGAAGACTGTCATTGGAATTTTCATGAGGATTTCATTGAATCCTTAGATTGTTTTCAGTAGTTAGTCATTTTCAACATATGGATTCTGCCTATGAACATGGGAGCTTTTTCTTTCAAGGTTTTATAGTTTTTCATTGTAGAGGTCTTTCACCTCCATGGTTCAGGTTATTCCTATTTGGTTTTGAGACTATTGTGAATTTTAGTTTATTGATTTTTATCCTCAGCCTATTCATTGTTAGTGTACAAAAAAAGCTACCCCCCCCTTGCAGAGAGGTGGATGGATCGTGGGGCTTGAACACAAAACTAGTGCTTTACCAGTTTGAGCCACAGCACCACTTCCAGTTTTTGAGTGGTTAATTGGAGATAAGAGTCTCATGGACTTTCCTGCCCAGGCTGGATTTGAATGACAATCCTCAGAGCTCAGCCTCCTGAGTAGGTAGGATTACAGGTGTGAGCCACCAGCGCCTGACTAGCTACTGATTTTTTTTTTTTTGCCAGTCCTGGTGCTTGAACTCTGGGCCTACACACTGTTTCTGAGCTTCTTTTGCTCAAGGCTAGCACTCTACCACTTGAGCCACAGTGCCACTTCCGGGTTTTTCTGTTTATGTGGTTCTGAGGAATTGAACCCAGGGCTTCATACATGCTAGGCAAGTACTCTTCCCAGCCTAGCTAATGATTTTTATATGTTGATTTTGTATCCTGCCATATTATCAATGACATTTATCAGATTTGAGTTTGGGAGTTGAATCTTTAGGGTCCTTCAAGTATAGGATCACATCATCTGCAAATAGAGATATTTGACTTCTTCCTTCCCTATGTGGATCCCTTTTATTTCTTTCTCTTGTCCTATTGCTCTGGCTAGGAATTCTAGTACCATATTGGATAGGCATGGAGAGAGTGGACACCTTCACTTTATTCATGACCATAGGCAAATGATTTGAGATTTGTTTTCTCATTTAATATTATAATGGCTCTAGGTTTATCATAAATGAACTTTATTATGTTGAGGTACACCTCTTCTATTATTTCTTCAGAGTTTTTTTTAATCATAAAAGTATATTGAATTGTGTTAAAGGCTTTTTCTGTACCAGTTGAGATGGTTTTATGTTTCTTATCTTTGATTCTTTTACATGCTGCATTACATTGATTTATGAATATTGAACCATCATGAAACAAAAACAACTTTATCTTACTTTGCAACCTTTTTGATGTGTTGTAGAATTCAGTTTGCAAGTATTTTACTGAGAATTTCTGCCATCCATGTTTATCAAAGAGATTGGCCTCTATTTCTTTTTCGCCTTTATTGTTTCTTTCCATCTCTTAACTTTTGGTTTGGCTAATTCTTTTTTGCCGGTCGTGGGGCTTGAACTCTGGGCTTGGGTGCTGTCCCTGTGCTCTTCAGCTCAAGGTGAGCGCTCTACCACTTGGGCCATGGTGCCACTTCCGGTTTTCTAGTGGTTTATTGGAGATAAGAGTCTCACAGACTTTCCTGCCTGGGCTGCTTTGAACTGTGATCCTCAGATCTCAGCCTCCTGAGTAGCTAGGATTATAGGCATGAGCCACTGGCGCCCAGCTGCTAATTCTTACTTTTATAGAAGCCTTAGGTGAATCATTATTAGATAGCTGTCTTTTTTAGGTGCTCATAGCTATAAATTTTCCTCTTAGCACACTACTTTGTCCTTGTTCCAAAAGTTCAGGTGGGTTGTGTTCTCATTTTTATTAAATTCTAGGAACTTTTGGATTTCCCCCTTATTTCTTTAATAACCCATTCACTGTTCAGCAATACATTATTCAGTCTTCAAGTGTTTGTATAGTTTCTGTAGTTTCTTTTGTTGTTGACATCTACCTTGCTTTATGTAAGACTTGTTTTTTTAGAGCTGTAGATTGAACACAAGGCCTTGCTCATGATGCTAGGCAAGAACTCTACCACTGAGTTACATCCTCAGCTCTTTGGCCTTATTCAACACAAAACTTCCAAATTCCATGTCCCTTTGTGACCACAGGTAGCTGCTGGGCCTCCACCCATCACAGCCACTTTCTACCCGGGGCAAAGAGAAAGATGACAAAGGCAAAAAGGTGTGATGCCTCCCCCCTGAGTCAGCCCCCGTTGGGTGAAAGTCCCCCACACCCCACCTTTTCAACTTACATTTCATTGGTTATTCCTCATTCTCTCACATAAATTGAACATATTTCCTTTATAGTGTGGCTTTTGAGCAGCTGAGCCGCAGTTCCACTTCTAGCTTTTAATGGTGTTTAACTGGAGATAAGGGTCTCACAGACGTTCCTGCTGGGGCTAGCTTCAAACCACAGTCCTCAGATCTCAGCTTCCCAAGTAGCTAGGATTTCAGGCATGAGGCACCAGCACCCAGCTCTGGCTCCATTTTATATATATATATATATATATATACACACACACTCCATTTTATATATATACTCCATTTTATATATATACTCCATTTTATATATATACTCCATTTTATATATATACTCCATTTTATATATATACTCCATTTTATAGTTAGTGAGTTGATCTTTGGAAATAGTTAAGGCCCACGAAAATGAAGTATATACTTTCATTTTTGTGGGCCTTAACTATTTCCAAAGATCAGCTCACTAACTATAAAATGGATAAAGCATTGCACATCAAAATCATTGAGGAGAGTACATTGGCAATGCTATTCAGGAAGCACTTAGAAGCGGCAAATCTAACTTTTACAATTGCCAGCTAGCCCAGTTCCATGTTTCTTGGGGGGGGGGGGCTACAGGAGTCACCTGTGTTGGGCACCAGGAACAATGGGGTGGGAACAAGGTGGATTCTCACAGGAACTGGATGTAGTTCAGGCCCAGCCCCCTTGTAGCCACACCCCACACCTAAGCCCCTGGTTGGGCCCAACTTCATTTAGTTTCCCACCCCACACTTTCAGATGGATACTGACCCCATACTGGTTTTCTTTCGGACATCTTGGGCTGCTGAAATGACAGAGAGGGAAATTCTGAATAGCATCCAGTCAGTTCATCCTTCAAGGCAAAGGTGAATGATTTGTTCTTCTTTGTACTTTCAGCGTTGAGAGTGTAGAGCCGATCTTGGCAGGAGAAGGGCCGTAGGAAGAAGAGGCTGTGGGCAGAACTCTAGGCCCTAGCGCATGTTTGTCCTCTGGGCCTCCCAGTAGCTTTCCCTGACCCCAGACTGCCCCCTCCCCTGCTCCTTCCCCTTCCTTTTCCTCTTCAGCCTCCTCCCGGCTGCTCACAGCCAAGCCTACCTTCCATTCAAACTCCGGAAATCCCTTACCCCATTTCCAGCTTTTGAAACAATGACTCTCAGGAGACTGCTGTCCACATTGTCCTGGGAACTGGACTGGGCAGAGGAGGAAGTGGCGCCTCCTCTGCTTCAGGCTCCATCCCTGCTCCTGGCCTGCCCTCCAGAGTCCAGGCCTCCTCACTCTGCAGCCTCATTCCCATCCATTGGGAGACAGGATGCGGGGGGGGGGCCTGGAAGGAAAAGGCACTTTCTGGAAGGCAACTGTAGGCCCTTAGGTGCCATCTGGGCCCTTTCTTCTCTTGGAACCAAGAATCTCTGCAGGACTGGCATTGGACACACTGCCCATGTCGTGGATGAGCAGAGCAAGCTGGGGGTAGGATTGCTGGATACACAGCCCCTTTAGGTGCCTCAGTTTCCCCTCTGGCAGAAGGGAGAGATCTGGGGGGCCATCTTGAAGCCATGGACAGCCTTCTTTTTGTCAGGTCCACTCTTCTTCCACTGTGACTCTGGCGGCGCACAAGACCCCTGTCCCCTTCCCCACCGGCTTGGCCCCCAGAGTGGCTGGCTGGGGAGGGTCCAGGCCAGGCCAGGCACCTCCCTGGCGCCGGCAGGATCGAGTTACTGGAGGCAGTCTGGATTTGAATGTGCAAATAAACAGAAGTCTCTTTGATCCGGGAGGCTGGAAGGGAGGGGGAAGAAAACCAGAGCAAGCACTCGGGTCCTAGACTTGCACTTGGGACATTTGAGAAGAGGGTGGAGGGGAGAGGCCCGGGCTAGTGTCCTTGTTCCCTTCACTGCACCAAACACACACTTTGTTAGTTTTGTGTGTGTATGTTTTTAAGATGGAGATCCAGAGAGAGGAAGGGACCTATGTCGGGCGCTTCACATCTTGCCTGGGAAGCAGATATTCCATAGGCAGCTCTTCCTGGCCCCACGAGGGGGGTGCTTGGTCCCCCTCCCCTTCCACTCCTCAGCCTCCCCCCCAGGGACGTCTGGGAGAGGCCTCCGGGGAGTGGAAGGCCCAGGGTGGGGCTCAGGTTGGGAGGAGGCCGGGCCTATTGTCTCCCTGGGCACCAATCCTCAGCCCCAGGCAGGCTGAGGGAGGGTGAGACAAAGGAGGGAATGGGAGAGCACAAAGGGGGCGCGGAATGAAATGGTAAGTAAAGGCAAACAAAAGTGAACCGGGGGAGACAAAAGCTGGGAACAATATTCCCCAGGCAATAGGCTGGGGAACAATAGGGACACTGACAGCCCCACAAAGACACCAGTGTCTCCAAGTAGACGTTATCTCAGGCAGTGGTTGGCAGCCCCGCTTGGGCTGCAGCTATTTTCAGTGCGGCTTTTGTGCCATGCTGAACAATATTCCTTGCATGGCTGCTGATAGAAAGATGAGAAGGTTTCTGTTTGATTCTCCTCTTCCTTCCCTCCCCCTCCCTCCCCGTTTTCCAACCCCCACCAGCTCCCGGCATTCAGAGCCCAAGGCACTGGCCTGGTTAGGAGAGAGGGAGTGAGAGAGAGAGTGAGTCTCCCATTTGCCCTCTTCTTTCTCAGGACCTCCACAGGGCAACATGGTGGGGAGTGGAGATTAGGGCTGGGCAAGCAGGGGCTGGAAAAAATGTGTGAGGAACTTGGTCCAGAGAAATAGATCCTGCCCTCAGCCCAAATCATAAAACCAGGGTAGTTACCTGTGGAAAGCCCTGCCCCGTGACCGTTCGGCTTGTCACTGCCCGCTCTTCCTGTCCTTCCTGACAACGGCGGCCATAAGGGGTTCCACCCACATTCTGGCCTTCCTCTTTCATGCCCTCCTGCCAGGACTCCCCTACCCTGCCTCCCACAGCCACGGATTTCTCTCATCCATGCTGACAGTATTGGGGCTTGAACTCAGGGTCTCTAGACCTTGCTTAGCTTTTTTTTGCGCATGCATGGCCTTCTACCACCTGAGCCACACCTCCATTTCTACCTTTTTTTTGTGGCTCATTGGAGCTAAGAGTATCTTAGATTTGCCTGGGCTGGCTTCAAACGTCAGTCCTCAGATCTCAGCCTCCTGAATAGCTAGGATTTACAGGCGTGAGCCATTGGTGCCCAGCTCCGACCATCCATTAGCTTCACTTCCCACACCTGCCACTGCAGGCTGACCCTAGGGGTCAGGAACATCAGGCAGCTGGGGGAGGGGCTGCTCGTTGTACCCTGACCTTCTCTGGGCCTGATGGCCCCCTCAGAGGTGCACGCGACCCTGTCCAAGTGTCTGATGTCCCCACTGTGTCTCTGGTGAAGAACCCAACATGGCCATCTTGGTTGCAGGTGTCTTTTCCAGGGCTACCTTGTGCGAAGGCAGTGTAGTCGGACGTTCTCAGGACTGGAGCTTGTCATGGCTGCTGCCCCACAGGGCTTCCACGGATCCCTCCTTCATCTCCATGAACACCCCATTGCTGCTGTTACTATTTTCACCTCAGTTTTCTTTTAGGTCTCTGCCTTCCTCAAAAATGCTGAGAGCAGGCTTCTTGCAAAGACATCAATAAGACAATTGTAGGTCAGAGGCCTTCCTGAGGGTCCACCTTCACCAAGGCCGGCCCTGGAGGCTAGGTCATCCGGTGACTGGTGGCGAGCCTGGGTCTGAGGCGATCCGTCCACCTTCTGAAAGTAGGAAGCAAGTTTGGCACCTCGACCTGCCAGCTCATGATGTCAGGGCACACACGTGCTGAACTGGCTCAAGTGTGGAGAATCAGAAGGGAAGAAAGGGCCTTAAGGCTCATCTAGCACTCAGCTGCCTCGGCGTGGCCTTGGTGCCAGTTGTATGAATAGCCCCTGGCACTGGTAGCTCACACGTGTACTCTTAGCTACTCAGGAGGCTGAGATTTGAGGGTTGAGGTGTGAAACCATCTCAGGCAGACAATCCAAGAGACTCCTGTAAGACAGCAAGAATCCTGGAACTGGAAGTGTAGCTCAGGTGGTAGAGTGCCAGCCTTGGGTAAAAAGCCAAGTGACAGCATAAAGTCCCAAGTTCAAGCCACACACACGCATACACACACAGAGTCTCGGGCTCTTTTCCAGAGCTACTAAGCCAGAACTTACATTGGAATAAGCTCCCTAGCAACTCCTATACTCTTGGAGAAGCTGATCTGGTACAGCTCCTGCCTATAGGCAGGTATAGCCATCTAATACCTAGAGCCGTAGAAAAAGAGAAAGAGAGAAAGAGGAGGGAAGGAAGGAAGGAAGGGAGGGAGGGAGGCAGGGAGGGAGGGAGGGAGGCAGGGAGGGAGGGAACCATAGAAAGCACAGACTAGTCAGGTGCTGTGGCTCACACCCATAATTCTAGCTTCTTATGAGGCTGAGATCTGAGGATTGTGGTTCAGAAACAGCTCAGTCAGGAAAGCCAGTGAGACTCTATCTTCAATTAACCACCAGGAAATCAGAAGTGGTACTGTGGCTCAAAGTGGTAGAGCACTAGCCTTGAGCAAAAGAGCTCAAGAACAGTACCCAGGTCCCAAGTTCAAGTCCCACAACAGACAAAACACACACATAGACAAAGCACAGGGAGACTTCATAGAGATGGACACACTACCTGTGGTTCATCTATTCCTCACCTGGAATCTAGTCAGACTGAGCGGAATTAAGCTGACAGTCCAATCATAAAAGTTGTTTAGTTTGTACTTAGCATAGGTTCAGTCCAAGCTGGTTGGGGGAAAGTTTTAAATTGCCTGTATATTCCCTGGGATGATTTAATTTCATGTATCAACTTGACTGGAACACAGAGTGCTCAAACATTTGGTTAAACATTGTGTTGGGTGTGTCAGAGAGGACATTTGGAGATGAGATTAACATTTGAGTCAGAATGTGGAACTGAGTGGCTGAGGATGTAGATCGCTCGGTGGTAGAGCATCTGCCCGGCATGCATGAGGCTCCCAGCCCTGTACCATTAAAAAAAGAAAACTCAAGTGCGCCATCCTTCCTCGGTGGTGTGAGAAGAGCTCATTCAATAGGCTAAAGTACTCCACAGAGTGAAGGCGAATTTTACTGCCTGGCTTCTCCAACACGCTGTCTCCTGCTTTTGGACCCTAACTGTTTGGCCTCCAGTCTTCTGGCTTTGGGACATAAAATGACAGAATTAGCTGTCTTGGTGCTCAGGTCTTCAGATACTTGAATTACCGTTGTGTCTCTAGCTTGCTGAGTGTAGATTCTGGAACTTCTCATCTACAATCACAGGGGCTAATTCTTTATACTAAACCTACCTCTATCTCCTTCTCTATCTCCATCTAACACACACACACACACACCTTGTTGGTCTTGTTTCTCTGAATAACACTGAGTAATATAATTTTTGGTACCAAGAAGTTGAGTGTGTTGCTACAGTAAATACTGAAATATGTAAAAGCAGCTGTAGACCTGGGTAACAGGCAGAGGCTGGGAAAAGCTTGAAATACAAATGATACGGGTGATTCTGATGAGATCTTATAGACCTGAAGAGCTCATTATTGGAAACTAGAGGAAAAGGTGTCTTCCTTGTTATAAAATAGCTAACAACTTGATGAACTGTGTTCTGTGAACTTTAAAATTTGATTTTTTTTTTTTGAACAGAGTTTTACTATAGAGATCAGGCTGGCATGATCCTCTGTCTCTGCCTTCTGAGCGGCTAAGATTACAGGTATGCATCACTAAAGCCTGGCTAAAATTAAATATTTACCTAAGCAGATTTCTCAGCAAATTTTTGAAGAACAGCTTGGTTGCTCCTGATTCCTTGTAGTAAAATACAAAGGAGAGATGAATTGAAGAAAAAAAAATTCTAGTTTTGACTTCTGACTCACGGGAAGTCAAGTTGTGTGGTCTTACCAAATCTGAATCCATCCAGCTCTCCCATGGCAGCCTCTCCCATGATACTTAAGTTCAACCTCAATGAAATAGAAGTCATGAGCCTGAGGTACACCCATGGCATGGTTGTGAGGACATCACCAAGATGATGGGAGACAGAGAATGGGAACCTAGCTATTCAGGAGGCTGAGATCTGAGGATCATGGTTCAAAGCCAGCCTAGGCAGGAAAGTCCATGAGACTCTTATCTCCAATAAACCACTAGAAAACCGGAAGTGACGCTGTGACTCAAGTGGTAGAGGGCTCACCTTGAGTTGAAGAGCACAAGGACAGCGCCCAAACCCAGAGTTCAAGCCCCACGACTGACAATCAATCAATCAATCAATACTAGACCACTCAGAAAACTGGAAGTGACGCCATGGCTCAAGTGGTAGAGGATTAGCCTTGACCTGAAGAGCTGAGGGATAGCGCCCAGGTCCAGAGTTCAAGCCCCATGACCAACAAAAAAAGAAAAGAAAAGAAAGGCTGACTTGAAAGTCAAAAGGAAGAGAAGGAAGGGAGAAGAAGAAGACATTGTGAAGTCAAAAGGAACTTGAAGCTTTGGAAAATGCCCAGCCTGTCTACATTGCTGAGACATTTTCTGTTGAAGACTTTTTGTGAAGAGGACACCAAGATAGCACTAAGTATCTGGTAGGGAGACCATAGGTGACTTTATGAACATACTGCAAGCCAGAAATAGAGATGAGATTATGCCAGTTTAAACTAAAGGGTCTCCAGAAAACACAGCAAAATGAAGCAAGGCTATTGGACGTCTTAGATCCTGCACAACTGGGCCAGAGAGCTATTCAGCTGCAAACACCCACTGTGTTCAAGTAAAGGGAAGAATGACCATAAAAGCAGTTCAGAAGGTTAAGTATGGTGGCACACAGCTGTAATCTCAGCACTCAGGATGCTGAGGAAGGAGGAAGGTGACTTTGAGGCCAGGTTTCTGGTTTTCAAAAGATGAGCCTATTGCCTCAGTTCCCAGGGTCTGATAGCCTTGGGGGCTGCAATACCGCTTGAGGTCTCAAGACTGTGTCCCCTACCCAGCAAGCCTCTGCTCAGTGATCTGAAGAAGCCAGCCATGGAAGCTTCTGCCCCAGGGGCTCCTGAGGTCCCACACTCTCCCTCATGGGTCTGAACAGAATGCCAGGCCAAAGAGATTTTTGTTTTAGACAGGGTCTCCCTATGTCACTTAAGCTGGCCTCCTACTATACAGCCCTTAAGATTCCTGCCTCCACCTCCCGAGATCTGAGATCGCAGACATGTGCTAGCGCATCCAGATATAATTGTTTTTTTGTTTATTTGTTTGTTTATTTATTTATTGTCAGTCATGGGGCTGGAACTCAAGGCCTGGGTACTGTCCCTGAGCCACAGCACCACTTCTGGTTTTCTGGTAGTTAATTGGAGATAAGAGTCTTATGGCCTTTCCTGCCTGAGCTGGCTCCCAACCTCCATCCTCAGATCTCAGCCTCCTGAGTAGGTAGGATTAAAGGTGCCTGGCTCAGAAAGAATTGTTCTTGAGCTTTGCAATCTAATAGAATTGCCCGATGGACTGGCTCGTGCACCATCACACTGTTCCTTCCAATTTCTTTCCTTAGGACAACTATAGCTGGCCACTTTTAGATTTTAGGAGCTTGTGACTTACCTTGTGACTTGATAGATTCCCAGCTGGAGGGCAATACTTCCTCAGAATGGGCTATAGTTTGGATCAGAAATGGACCCCTAGGGTCCATGTGTTCAAGGCTCGGCCCCAGCTTGAGTTACTCTTTGGAGGTGGTGGGGATCTTGAGGAGGTGGGACCTGATGACAGGACTTGAGGACATTGTGGCAGGGGCTGACATAGAAGAGGATTATGGGAATTTATCTGTCTCTGTCTGTCTGTCTGTCTGTTTCTCTGATCTGAGGACAGTGAGATATTGGATGTAAGCCTAGAGGAGAGTCTTTACCAGAAACCAGTGCTGGGATTATAGGTTTGCACCACCTGGCTTCATCCTGTGGATTTTTCAATGCTAATGCATTGATTTTCATCTCATTCTGTAAAGATTGTCGTGATTGCTATATTTTCAGCCAATCCAGGCAAATGCAGGAACCACTGGGGAGAGTGTAGCTGACTGTTCCTCTTTCGAAGCAGTCATTTTCCTCCAAGGAAAGGCGGGAGGCAAAGCAGGGTCATTTCTGGTGTGTGGACAGTCACATTTTGGGAGGAGGGGCGTGGTTGGAGTTGGCAAGGTTCTGGCCAGCCAAACTGGAAAATCAGCTTTTCAGAAGGTTGCTCCTGACCCCTCCCTCCCAGGCTCTCCAGATTCAGGGAAGGCAGAGAAGAGCAAGGCAGTAAGTAGTGAGGTTTGGAATGGGTGACCACTTGGAGTTCACTGTGAAAACAGGGGGGCAGGGTAGAGGTGTGAGCCCCCAGCGAGCACACACACTCTCAGCGCTACCAGTGTGAACCCAGCCTAGCCACCGGGCCGGACAGCCATGGTAAGCTGCACCCTGAACTGCTTGCAGATGGCAGGATCAACTGAAAACCCAAAACCTGCCTGGCAATGAAACTGGGGCAAGGGGCCACAACAGACCAGGACAAGAAGTGGACATGTGGCTCAGGTGGTAGGACATCAGCCTGAGGCCAAAAGCTAAGCAGGAGCTCAGGGCTTCGAGTTCAAGCCCTAGTACTGGCGCTGAAAAAAACAGAAGAGAAAACAAATCAATCAATTTTTAAAATAAATAAGAAGAGGAGTTGAGTGTTGATTCAAACCACTCTACTAAGAAAATATCCTCCTCTCCACCAACCCCCATAACAGGGAGACATGGTTTGGTTTGGAGTGTCTGGTGATAGCATGGTTCTGACCATGACTGTGTAAAAGCCGTTTATTTCATTCTGGACAGTTACAAGTAAAACAGCATAAGGGGAAGCACAGAAATTGGGGGAGAAAGGGTGAACAAATGCAGCAATGGTACTCATTGGACACTATGTTGAAAATGAACTATACATTGGGCACTGGTGGCTCATGCCTGTAATCCTAGCTACTCTGGAGGCTGAGATCTGAGGATCATGGTTCAAAGCCAGCCCGAGCAGGGAGGCCCATGAGACTCTTTATCTCCAATAAACCACTAGAAACCTGGAAGTGGCGCTGTGGCTCAAGTGGTAGAGCGCTCACCTTGACCTGAAGAGCTGAGGGACAGCGCCCAGGCCCACAGTTCAAGCCCCATGACCAACCAAAAAAAAGAAAGAAAAGAGAGAGAGAGAAAGAAAAAGAAAAGGAACTATACAATTTATAGGTACAGACCAGAGGGGAAAACTGGGGGAGAGAGAAGAGTGACTCTTTACCTCCTTATGTAATTGTAACCCCTCTGTGCATTATCTATAATAACAATATTTTTTTTAATTTAAAAAATAAAGCCAGGCACCAGTGGCTCACACCTGTAATCCTGCTAGCTACTGAAGAGGCTGAGGATTGCCGTTAAGCCAGCACCAGTGGAAAAGTTCTTAGAAAAGTTCATCTCCGTTAAACCACCCAGAAAAAGCCACAAGTGGCACTGTGGCTCAAGGGGTAGAACACTAGCCTTGAGCACAAAGAAGCTCAGGGACAGCGCCCAGGCCTTGAGTTCAAGCCCCAGGACCAGCAAAAAATGATAATAAAAATAAATAAAACATAAAAGAAATTTTTAAAAAAGAATGAGGACATAAGAACGAGACACTGAATCTTTGGCCTCACAACCTTACAGAAAACAGAAAGGAGACCCACCAATCAGCATTCAGAAAGCCATCTTCAAGGACGCGGATCCTCTTTCACCCAAGGCCAAGCTCTGGAATGGAGAAGACAGCTGAAGATTCCAAGAAGGCAGACACAGGGCGCACTGACTGCTGCCTTCCCCAGGCCGAGTCTACGCCCCATGTGCTTTCTCTGCCATATTTCTCTTCTAATAAACGTTTGCATCTTGCCTGAATTCTTCTCTTGCCAGACACAAGGATTAGGGTTGTTTGGCTGGAAACATATTTGGTGCCTTGGCAAAATAGAGATTAAGTATGCCTTTATCTGCCTTGGACTCAGGGAATGGTTACACAACAAGACACCCCCCTCCCCCATGCTCCATCACCCTTTGGCACGTCTATGTGTGCTTTCTGACATGCCCTAAACATGCCGGACCACCTGCATCTAGTGCATCAAAGGGCCTTAGCCAGCATGTAGAAGGGGCAGGCCCTGAGTTTGAGAACCACACCGTAAGATCAAGGTAGACAGTGCTATGCTCAGACATCCAGACAAGTTCAACTGAGTGCAGGGATGGCCCAGGATGGAGAGTCAGGAGTTTCTCCGATTATGGGACTCCTTAAGGCTTAATCCATTAAGGCTGCTATAACAGAAGACTAGATGACTTATGAACTGCAGGCATTTAGTTCCTATACTTCTGGAGACTGGCAAGTCCAAGGTCAAGACACCAGCAGATTCTCTTGTCTGCTGAGGTTCTCTTCTTGGTTCCTACCTGGCAGTCTTCCTGTGGTAGCCTCTCATGGAGGAAGGCCCCATGAAGGCCCATTTCCAGTGGTGTACAGGGGCCCTCCAACTGAACGATGCCCTGAAACAAGCCATGGCGGGGTCCAGCCCAATTTTGCTTCTCCAAGTGATACCCATCAATGACTAGGCACTGAAATCACCCTGTCCCCTGCCTCCGTTGCCCACCTAGCTCTGCTCTCTGCTTGTGGAGCTTCTGCCGGCCACTAGACCCTGACTTCTCAAGAGGCATAGCTTTTGTCTACACTAGATGTCCAATGCCAAGGGCTACACTCTAGTCAGAAGAAGTTTTTAATTCTGAATCTAAACAATTCTGTAACACCCTGCCTTGAGCAGAGTGAATCTGAGGATTCATCCCCGATTGACCTGGCCAAGGTGAGCTCGGCAAGCCCCGAGTCTCCCTGGGATCCGCTTACCACCATGTCTGTTTTGCTGTCAAGGTTTGTTTGGTGTGTTCCTTTCTGGTTTGACCTTTTTCCACGTATGCTTTTCCTGCTTTCACCAGGCACGGAGCTGTACGATTGATGAAAGATGTCATACCCAGAACAGCCTGGCGGGAAAAATCAAATCGACTAGTAACTTTCAACGGCCACTGAAGGCAGGACACAGCCCTCAGGTGAGCACTAGAGAACAGGCCTGGATAGATGACCTCTTCCCAAGCCACTTAAAGCTAGCTGGAGAGACAGATGCTGAGCTTGTGAAGTGAATTCATGAAGTTTCAGTCCAGTGACTAAAGACAACACTGCAGTACACCTATTGGAATAATTATATATACAACACTCATGACATCAAATGCTGGTGAGGACATGGGGCAACATTGCTGGAAGGAATCCAAGATGGTTTAGTGCCTGGAAAGACAGTTTAGATATTTCTTACTAACCTAGATATGCTCTTATTGTGTGGCTCTACAATTGTATTCTTTGCTGTTTTCTCAAAAGATTTGATGCAAAAACAGAAAAAACAAAAAAAAAACCCACAAAATTTGCACATAGATGTTTATAGCAGTTTTGTTCATAATTGCCCAAACTTGGAAGCAACCAGATGTTCCTGAGTAGGTGAAAGCTTAAATAAGCTAGGAAATGATGACTATATCCAGATAATGAAATACTATTCAGCCCTAAAAATAGAATGAGCTATCAAGTCCTGAAAAGATATGGAAGAAACTTAGATGCTAATCTAAAAAGGCTACATACCATATGAGTCTAATGATAGTACATTCTGGAAACAGCAGAAGTATGGAGACACTGAAAGAAAAAAAAAAAAAAACCATACCCCCAACAGTGGTTGCAGGGGTGAGTGGTGGAAAAAGGAATGAATGGTACATTTTTAGGACAGTAGAACTACATGTCACTATAGAGGTGGATGTATGTCATCAGACATTTGCCCAAATGCATACAAGGTCCAATATTATAGGCCCTAATATGTACTTTGATCTATGGGTGATAAACAGCATGTCAATACGGTTCCCAGCTGGAATGCATGCAGCACTGGTGGGATGCTGGTGATGGGGGAGGGGGTAAATAATGAGTGCATGGAGACAGGGGTACATGTGCGGGAACTTTCTGTACTTTCCACTCTGGCCATGAACCTCAAACTTCTCTTAAAAAAAAAAAAAAAGGAAAGAGAAAAGCTAGCACCTGTAGCTCACACCTCTAATCCTAGTGACTTAGAAAGCTGAGATGTGAGGATTATCATAAGAAGCCAGTCCCTGCAGGGAAGTCTTTGAGATTGTTACCTTCAATTAATCTACTAAAATCTCGAAGTGGAGGCACAAGGGGTAGAGCACCCGCCTTGAGCAAAAGAAACTCCTGACCCGCACAAAGTAAATAAAATCTATTTTTTAAAAGTATGAAGAAAGCATAGAATGTTTAAAGAAGATAAGGTCTTTGTAGATAATAGAGGAGACAATGCGAAAATGGACCTTGAAGCAGGCGCACAATAGACAAGGCAACAAGAAGAAAGGAAACTATTGTAGCCTTGAGAAATTGTAGGAACAGAGAACCTCAGTTCTGATGTAAGTCTTGTTTTGAGTTTGTGCCAACTGGACTCAAACATTAGGTAGTAATTTGAATGGAATACAAATCTCACATTGGCTTGTGCTTGATTTTGCCCAGAGAAGCACTAGGTGAAGAAAACTGCACTTAGCCAGCTCTCAGTGGCTCATACCTGTCATCCTGCTCCTCACGAGGCTGATCTCAGGATGGAGGTTTTGAAGGCAAACTTGGACAGGCAAACCTGAAACCAGCAAAAAGCCAGAACTGGAGACATGGCCCAAGTGGTAGAGTGTCAGCCTTGAGCAAAAAAAAGACTAAGCAAGAGTTCAAGTCCCGGGCTGGGAAGGTGGCTCAGTGGTAGAGTGCTAGCCTTGCATGCATGAGGCCCTGTGTTCGATTCCTCAGTACCATATAAGCAGAAAAAGCCAGAAGTGGCGCTGTGGCTCAAGTGGTAGAGCGCTAACCTTGAGCTGAAGAGCTGAGGGACAGCGCCCAGGCCCAGAGTTCAGGCCCCATGACCGACAAAAAAAAAAAAAAAAAGAGTTCAAGTCCCAGTACTGGCACAAATAAAAAAGAAGACAAAGAAGACTGCATGGGGCTGAACTATACAGGTGGGAAGACAGAGGCCCACAAGCACAGTCATCGAATGTCCGACATTCACTATGGTCGGAGGCCCCGTCCATACCTGACACTAACTCTCTTTCCCATTGCGTAATCCTCTGTTACGGTTCCGTTCTAACCCCACCCCTAGCTAAGTTCTATATTGAAGATCTGGCCCCAGTGCCATGTTAGAGGCCTGGACTTTGGAAAAATGATTGGCTTGTGAGGGCTCTGACGTAAACCAACAGGCCTGTCCATTAGTGGAGTTGTAATCTAGAGATGTGGCCTGCGTGGGGACCCTTCTCCAAACAGAACTTTGTACCTAGCTCTCTGGGCATGAGGATGTGAATGAAGAGCTTGACTTATATGTTCACAGGGTTTGGGGGAAGGAGATGTTCCCTGAAACTCAGCCGCACGATGGGACCAAATAGCTCCATTTCAGCAGCTCAAGACTGTTATCGGAATGGCATCACATAATATATTCATTTTTTTATGGCTGTGTGACAAAATACCACAAGTTTAGTGGCTTAAAACAACACAAAGTTGCTATCTACAGTTTCTGTGCCCAAGCATCAGCCTGTTTTAGCCAGGTCCTCTGCTCTTGGTTCCAACAGAATTGGAGAGGCAGTGGGGGCAGGTGTCCTGGGGAGGCATGAGACCTCAGCTCCCTTGGGCTGTGAGCAGAATTCCTTTTCTTGAGGCTGTGTAACTCAGGGCTCTGTTTGCCTGCTTGCTTCAGACAGGAACCACTCTCCACCAGAGGCTGTTCCCAGTTCCTGCCCCGCAGCCTTCTCCACGGCCCTTGAAATATATTCACTCTCTTCACTGGACGCAGTGACTCACGCCTGTAACCCTGTCTACTTGGGAGGCTGAGATCTGAGGATTACAGTTCAAAACCAGCCTGCAAAGGAAACTCGGTGAGACTTTTATCTCCAATTTACCACCAATAAGCCAGAAGTGGTATTGTAGCTGCAGTGGTAGAGCACCAGCCTTGAGTGAAAAAGCTCAGGGACAGTGCCCAGAGTTCAAGCCCCAGGATTAGCATGCACGCATGCATGCACACAGAGGCCACTTCTTCAAGTAGAAGTAGAATAACCTCATGTTGCAAGATGGGCACTGTCCCTTTTAAGGACTCATATGATTAGTTCAGGCCCATCCAGGATAATCTTGCCTTTTTATTATCTCAACGTGAATTTATTTAGGATCTTAAATATTTCTACAGGATCCTTTCATCTTTAGGATGTGAGTACTGCTGAGTGATGGAGTGTGCTTAATACGTCCCAGACTCTGGGTTCCATCCCCAGTGCGCATGCGTACACACACACACACACACACACACACACACACACACACACACACACACACACACACACACGTGTGGAGAGGACTATACAGGGCTGGGGCCAGAGAAAGAGAAAATTAGGGTCCATCTAGAAATACTATCTGCCACACTTGATTACAGGGAAAGTCTCGCCAGTCTCCTGTGTCAATTGAGCTAAAATGTGTTGATGTAAGAAGGGAACATGGGACCCACTAAAGGAGAAGCAGAGGGGAACAAAACTTTGGGCTCCATCGCTCAAGGGGTGGGTCACCTACACGCAGTGGTTGAGCACTTCCTAGCAGGGAGGAGGCCCTGGGCTCCCCAGCTGAGGAGCAGGAGCCATTCACAAAGATAAGATCGGGTATTCAGGCTATAACTCTGAGGCAGAGTGCCCACTGAGCATGTGCAAGGCCCTGGGGAAAAGAAAGAAAAGGGAGGGAAGAAAAGAGAGGGAAGGAAGGAGGCGGGGAGAGAGGAAAGAAAGAAAGGAAAGAAGGCAGGAAGGAAAAATAGTAAATGTGTGAAAATGTGTAGCCATGGGAAAGTTAAAGCTTAGATATAGCCTCAAAGTCAAATAGAGCTATTCAAGCTGAATCAGTGATAAAATCTAGCACAGCTACAGTGTGTTTCTCAACCAGGGTCCTCTGGAACCAGGAACATAGTCATTCCAGTGGCTCCTTTCTCAGGTCCCCAGGGCAGTACATCACACGTAGCACTGTTTAAATGCGAGGGGGCGGAGTCGATTCCTTGTACTCAAGGTGCCCAGAGCTCATTAAACTGGGTGGCCCACAGACATGCAATCTCTGTGGCAAAGACTTCCACCGTGCCTTTTTGTGTGGGGAGGGGGGAACGTATTGGTTGTGGGGCCTGGACGCTGTCCCTCAGCTCTTCAGCTCAAGGCTGGTGCTCCACCACTTGAGCCACAGCACCACTTCCATGGTATCAGTCTTGAACAGAAAAAAAACAAGTGAGAGTGGGAGCCCTGAGTTCAAGCAAAAGAAGGCCAGGCACGTACTGGGGGCTCCACCTGCAGTCCTAGCTACTCAGGAGGCTAAGGTCTAAGAATAGTGGTTCAAAGCCAGCCTGGGCAGGAAAGTCTGTGAGACTCTTACTTACTTTCTTTTTTTATTGGTTGTAGGGCTTGAACTCTGGGCCTGGGCGCTGTCCCTGAGCTCTTCAAGGGGCTCTCAAGAAGAACACTCTACCACTAGAGCCAAGTGCCACTTCTGGTCTTCTGGTAGGTAATTGGAGATAAGAGTCTCATGGACTTTCCTGCCCTAGCTGGCTTTGAACCAATCCTCAGATCTCAGCCTCCTGAGTAGCTAGGATTACAGGTGTGAGCCACCAGTGCCTGGCTTTGTAAGACTCATCTCCAATAAACTACTCAGAAAAAGCCAGAAATGAGGCTGTGGCTCAAGTGGTAGAGTCCTAGCCTTGAGCACAGAGAGGCTCAGGGACAGAGCCCAGGCCCTGAATTCAAGCCCAAGGACTGGTTAAAAAAAAAAGGTGGGGGCTGGGAAGTTGGCTCAGTGGTAGAGCGCTTGCCTTGCATGCCTGAGGCCCTGGGTTTGATTCCTCAGCACCACATAAGCAAAAAGAAAAAAGCTGGAAGTGGCGCTGTGGCTCAAGTGGTAGAGCGTTAGCCTTGAGCTGAAGAGCTGAGGGACAGTGCCCAGGCCCAGGGTTCAGGCCCCACAACCGGACCCAAAAAAAAAAAAGAAGAAGAAAGGAAGGAAGCAAGCAAGGAAGGAGAAAATCACAAAGCCACCAATAAATATCTTGACTGAACTGTGAGAGACACATTTATTTGACTAGACTTAAGCCTCTTGGTCAAAGGCACAGGAGAAACTTTAAGCTGTTGCTCATTGTTTGTTGTTATAGTCAAAGGTCTCCCCGGTTCCCACTGCAGTGGCCAAAGCTGTCCTTCCAGTGAGGACTGACTAATGCAGGGCCTACCTACCAAAAGCTCTTTTTCTTCCTCCTCCTGCAGCATTATCTAAATGAACAGCAAGTGACCACTAGTTTCAGGCCCTAGCTTAGGGTTAAACTTCCTCAACCCTAACTAATCAATCTAACAAACAAGATTCCAGACACTACCCCCACCCCAGAAGGGAGGGCAGAATCAGCCTAAACCTACCTGATCCTTCCTCCCCTGAAACTCTTACTTCCTTATTATATCTCTAGCCTTTTACAGATTACTTCAAAACCTTATCCAGATGCTGTAGCTCAGAAATTTCACATCCAGGGCTGGGAAGGTGGCTCAGTGGTAGAGCACTTGCCTTGTATGCATGAGGCCCTGGGTTCGATTCCTCAGCACCACATAAGCAAAAAAAAAAAAGGCCGGAAGTGGCACTGTGGCTCAAGTGGTAGAGCACTCACCTTGAGCTGAAGAGCTGAGGGACAGCGCTCAGGCCCCACAACCGGACCAAAAAAAAAAAAAAAACAACAAAAGAAATTTCACATCCACTTACAGAAAAGTTCTGGTTTCAGAATCTCCCACCTTGGATGCTGACAAGGGTGACTGTTTGCTGAAGGCTTGCTTAGGGCTGGACCTACTAGACTGGCTCAGTCACGTGGCCCTGGGTCCTGTCTGATGGCAGGCTACAGGTCACAGTTCCTCCTCCTCCCACATCTCCGTGACCCTGCAGCCACTTCCCCAGAAGGAAAAAGGAGGAATTTATATATAGTGCTTTTGAAGATCCGGGTCTCCAAATTCACACACTGTCACTTCCACTTTATGCTCTTCCTGAGAAGTGAGTCACTAAGCCCAGCCCAGACTTCACGGGGAACGAATCCAGACACTAAATTCTACAATTTAAAAGGATAATTTAGCCTTATAATCCTAGCTACTCAGGAGGCTGAGATCAAAGGACCACAGTTTGAAGCCAGCACAGGCAATTTCCAATTAACCAGGGGGAAAAAAAGAAAAGATTAAAAACAGAAATGAAGATATTGCTCAAGTAGTAGAGTGCCAGCCTACCTGAGTTCAAGCCCCAGTATCAGCACAAAATGAATGAATGAAGGAAGGATTTTTCAAAGAAGCTGTGGACATATTTAAAAACTGTTACACTTTTCTGCAGCAAGATAGCTCTCCTGGCTGTTCTTAGCATCCATCTGTGATCTTTGAATACTAGGTTCCTGGGCCTTCTTATTCCACTCATCCCATGTTTGTTCTTGGTGATTCTACATCCCTTTACTGATTTCTTTGATGCAAATGCTCTCTCTGTCTCTCTGTGTCTGTGTGTCTGTCTGTCTCTCTCTGTGCTGAGGACCTTGGGCATGGGCACCATCATTGAGCTACATTCCCAGCCTCAGTACAAATCTTTCTGAAAGGGTCATGCCTTGGAGGATCCTGAGGACTCTATTGCAGACACTCAGCTGTGCCCCTTGAAGAGCAAAAGCACCACTGGTGCTACAGGAGCGCATGGTTTCACAGTGGTCCAGTAATAGTTCATTTGCTGCAGACACACGGTCAGCCGCTGGCCAGACTTTGCTGAGCTCACTCGTGCGCCAACCTCTCTGCCCTCCTCCTGGACTCTGGGCCACCTCCAGCTGCCATCTGGGCATTCTTCCTTAGATATCACTAAAGTAACTCAAACTCGCCTTCCCTGGATCCTACTCCTCACCTCGGCTTCTCTCTTGTGTGCCTTGCAGTGACATCTTATCTTGTCCCCTGCTGGATCCAGAAGGCTAGGTGCAATAGTCAGTCACCAATTAGTGATTCCTAAGGTTGTTATCTCAAGCCTCTGTCCCCAGCTCCATCTCCACTAAGGTTTTGCTATCTCCTATCTGAAATACCACTGTCTCCAGCCAGAGGTAGAACAATGGCTGGCTAAAGAAGTCCACATCCTTATCCCCCAAACCTATGAATATATTACTGTACCTGCCAAAGGGAGTTTGCAAATGTCTCTAGGTTAAGGATCTACAGATGGAAAGGTTACCCCGGATTATCTGGTTTAGCCCAAGGTAATCATGAAAGTCTAGGAAGAGAGCAGGCTGTGGAAAGAGGAAGTGAAGAAGGAAGCAGAGATATTGGAGTGATGGGCTTTGAAGATGGACGAAGGGGCCACAACCCAAGGAATGCAGGTAGCGTCTGAAAGTCAGGGCAGAAAAGGAAGCAGATTTCCCTTTGAACCTCCAGTAGGAACCAGCCCTGCCTGCATCTTACCATTAGCTCCATGAGTTTGACTTTGAGCTTTTTCTTTTCTTTTCTTTTTTTGCCAATCCTGGGGCTTGAACTCAGGGCCTGAGCACTGTCCCTGAGTTTCTTTTAGTCAAGGCTAGCACTCTACCACTTGAGACACAGCACCACTTCTGGCTTTTTCTGTTTATATGGTACTATGAGGAATTGAACCCAGGGCTTTCTGCCTGCTAGGCAAGCACTTTACCACTAAGCCACCTTCCCAGCCCTGACTTTGGACATTTGATCTTCAGCACTACAAAATAATAATACACCTGTGTTGTTTTAGGCCAGTACAGCTGCGGTAATTTATTACAGCAGCAACAGGAAACATCTCCTCACCTTTGCTCCAGTCCTCCCCATTCCAGCCTAGCCTCCACACGTCCCCAAACACCAACAGGTGCTGTCACTCCCCACCACAAACACTTCAGAGACTTCTTCCATCCTGAGCTCCTTGCAGGACTGCAATGGAGTTTGTGTCACGGCTCTTCTCTCGGCAGACTGAGGCTCTGTCCACGATGTATCCTCCTGCTCACCAGACGGACTCATCAAGTTCTTCCTCTGGCATCTCTTCCACAGGCAGCGGTGTCCTGGATCCTCACGCTGAGGTGGGTCCCTTTGCTGATCTCACTTTAATTCCCGGGTCCCTTTCCACTCCATTGCACATCTGAGTGGGTGGCCTTGGTGCTTCAGGCACACTGATGCCCACAGCCAGCACCTCATGGATGCCTGGTGGGTCCAGCGGGGAGCGGGGAGCCAGGGGTTCTAGTCCTATCCTCCTGCCCAGTGAGACACTAAGAAAGGAAAGTCTACAGGAGAGAGATCTGGAGCAGGCCGGAGCAGTGGGGAGAGCTGGCTGCCCTCCTTTTCCTCTCTGCTCGGCCCTTGGGGACAGAGGAATGCTGGGAAGGAGAGCCAGGCATGGCCAGTCCACTGCCACAATTAGCTGGGCCTTTCATTCTCCTTCTACAAAGAGGAGAGAGCAAATCAAAGGGAGATAAAAGTGAATGGTCCCACAAAGGACAGGAGATGAGGGAGAAGGAAGGGAGGGTGGTGGGAGAGAGAGGCAGAAGCAGAGAGAAAGCCCTGCAACCCAAACAAAAGCCTGAAACCAGCCGATCCCAAGGATCAGACAGTGGAGGAGACACAAGAACAGGAAGCAAGCCGGCCACGCGGGGATCGGGGCAGCCCATCGGCCAAGGAGGAGATGGATGAAGGAAGATGAAAAGCCAGCGTGAATGGCCAGGGAACCGGGTGGAGAGGGACCCCAAGTGGAGTTGGGACAAAAGCATGAAAAGCAAGATTGCTACCATCCTGGAAGCCACTCTCTCCAGACATACAAAGAGGAACTGGAGACAAAGGCAGACAGAAAGGTGGAACAAGGGGCCGCCATGGCCCCGCACAGGTGACAGGCCGATGGCCTGGGGCTGAGCAGCACTGTCCAAAGGGACCTGCTGAGACTCTGCCAGGGGCTGAGAGCTAATCAGGGGGACTGGCCTATATTTAGTGAAAGAAAGCCAACCGGATGAAGTTTCTCCTTTCCAAACTTCATATCAATTGGGTTTAAGAAACAAGCACACAAAAACAAGGCGGTCTCAAGCCTTCCATCCTGGCTCCATGCATTTTGTGTCTGGCTCTATCTCTCACGTACTGTGATGAAGACATTCTCAATCCTGTGTAGTATTCATTGGGTAATCTCACCACAGTTTAGCCATTCTTCTATTTCATGAAGTAGTGAGAAGTAGATAAATCCACTATCTGAACACTGGCTCCACATGTATCTCAAAGGTTCCTCCTCCCCTCCAGCCCATGCTGTTAGTATTGACTAGGGATTGAACTCAGGGCCTCAGCCTTGTGAGGCAAGTGCTCTACCACTTGAACCACACCCCCAGTCCTGTTTCAGAGTCTTTTTTTTTGGGGGGGGGTCTGGTCATGGAGCCTGAACTCTGGGCCTGGGCACTGTCCCTCAGCTCTTCAGCTCAAGGCTAGCACTCTACCACTTGAGCCACAGTGCCACTTCCGGCTTTTTTCTTTTTGCTTATGTGGTGCTGAGGAATTGAACCCAGGGCCTCATGCATGCAAGGCAAGTGCTCTACCACTGAGCCACCTTCCCAGCCCCATGTTTCAGAGTCTTAAGAGTCAAGGTACACATGCATTGTGTCACACAAGTCCCCCTGCAGGGTCTGCCACAGAGGGCTTAGTCAAGACAGGATTGGAAATGTGCACATCCCAGATGCAGTTCTGCCTTACTTCAGGTCAGGCTAGGTCTTACGAGCCCAGGCCAGGTTGGGCCAAAGTTGAAATAAAAGATGACAACATTTTTGTTTTTCAGGGTTCTTTGCATCTCAGCATGCAGATCTGGGGACTTGTATGTCACTGGTTCCCAGTAACATTTGCTTTAGAAAACCCTGATAGAAAATGAATATCAGGAAAAAAAATCAGAAATAGGAAGAAAGGTCCAAAGGTATTTATTTAACAGTCAAGCAGCTAAGGACATAGGACTCTGGAGCTGGAAAATAGGATAATTCTTTTTTTCCTTTTTTTTTTTTTTGGTGGGTTGTAGAGCTTGAACTCAGGGCCTGGGCGCTGTCCCTGAGTTTCACTCAAGGCTAGCTCTCTACCACTTTGAGCCACAGCATCACTTTCAGTTTTCTGGTAGTTAATTGGAGATAAGTCTCACGGACTTTCCTTCTTGGGCTGGCTTTTTGTTGTTGTTGGTGGTGGTCATGGAGCTTGAACTCTGGGTCTGCGCACTGTCCCTCAGCTCTTCAGTTCAAGGCTAGTGCTCTATAGCTTGAGCCATAGCACCACTTCCAATTCTCTAGTGGGGTTTATTGGAGACAAGAGTCTCATGGTTGGGCTGAGAAGGTGGCTCAGTGGTAGAGTGCTTGTCTTGCATGCATGAGGTCCTGGGTTCGATTCCTCAGTGTCCCATAACCAGAAAAAACCATGAGTGGCACTGTGGCTCAAGTGGTAGAGTGCTAGCCTTGAGCTGAAGAACTGAGGGACAGCGCCCAGGCCCAGAGTTCAGGCCCCATGACTGGAAAAAAAAAAAAAGAGTCTCATGGACTTTCCTGTCTGGGCTGGCTTTGAACTGTGATCCTCAGATCTCAGCTTCCTGAGTATCTAGGATTACAGATGTGAGCCGCCTGCACTAGGCACTCTCTGAGACTTTTATCTCCAATTAACCACCTAAAAAGCTGACAGTGGAGCTGTGGCTCAAGTGGTAGAGCACCAGCTTTGAACAAAACAGCTGAGGGACAGTGCCCAGGCCTTGAGTTCAAGCCCTAGGAGCAGTGTATGTGTGTATACGCGCGCACGCGCGCGTGTGTGTGTGTGTGTGTGTGTGCGTGCGCACGCACACACACACACACACACACCAGGATATCCAGTCCTGATGCTGTGGGAGGTGGGGAGACATCCTAGAATGGCCTGGCTTCTTCAGGCCCAGGTCCAGTTGGACATCATAATCCGCGGGTTTTATAACTTCAGCTCCTAATCATCTAAATTGTTGCTTACATTTCTTTTATAATTTTAAAAGCTTGTTTATTTCTTTTATCTCTTTAGGCTTTTAGTCCTAAAAGTTCTGTTTGACTTAACTTGATCCTTCCTTATCTCTACTTTGTCCTTTATGATTTTATAGTACATTCTTTTATCTCATCTTATCTTCTTGTTTTTATTGTTATTGTGTTATTTTTTCTGATTGTGAGAGACCCCTGGGGTTTGGAAGGGAAGGGGTGTTAGTTCTTCCTTGCCCTGTGTGTGCCTGGGAAAATGTCCTTCCCTGGGGTGGTGGCTGGGGGGTGGGCATCTTTTAACATTCGAGCTCAAGTCTTCACCACGAATTTGTTGTGGGACTTTTGAAGGTTGGGTAAACACTCTATCTCCAGGCAGGAAGCTGTTGTAAGTGATGGAGATTTAACTGCTGGGAAAATATTTCTTTGTTCTAGGAGACTAGGCTGGAGCTCAGCAACCCAGCACCAGTACCCTGCTCTGTCTACACAGACCCTGGACCTCAGCAACCCAGCACCGATACCTTCCTCTGTCCAATTTTCTGAACTCAATTTTCTTTTAGGGGCTCAGAAGCTCCAGGGTGAGGATGGCTGTGTGTATTTCATCTACCCGGAATGACATCAGTCTCCTTTTCTATAGGGCTGCACGGGGGGTTGTTCCCACAAATCAAGTAGAGGTGTAGCTCTGTTCTGGACTTGCCAGGACAGCCTGCCTCTGTTTCCCCGGTCTAGCACAGAGGCTCTGGAACATCCTGGCTATGATGACCTTACTCCCACCAGTGTGGGGCAGAGTATGGGGAGGGGGGCTGCAGACTGAAGAGGCCCAGCCTTAGGGAGGGTGGTGGGGGAGGGGCAGCCCCTCCTTTTGTCCTGAAGGGAGTCCACTTGTCTGCTATCCTCCTTGGGGGGGGGGGGGAAGGGGGGAGGCTCCAGGAGAGGAGAAGGACTTGGCAGAAGAGGCTCAGGATTGGGAGGGAGGAGTGTCGAGGGGTGCTCAGAGAGACAGCTATGAAAGTCTCCTTCTGTCTTTTTCACAGGGAGGAGAAGCAGGCTGGACAGGCCCACCATGGACTCAGAGCTGAGTCCCTGCCTCGTTTACAGGCAGACCTGTATCCACGGCCGGGCCCTGTGAGGAGCCCCAGGCTCTCCTCATCTTCTCAGCTGGCTTCCCCCAGGTTCTAGCTCGGCAGTGGGGACTGATGGGTCGTCCCCACCCTCGGTCGTCCCCACCAGGTCAGCAAAGAGGAGCCGGGCTTCGCGTGTCCAGACGGTGCTTGGCCAGCCCAGGGCTGCTGGTGAGCTGCGGCTTGAACCAGAGGTTATTTTTAGTTCATCTAATCATTAAGTTGCACACAGCCCTTTATATCGTTTTAATAATCTTTTTTATTTCTTCTCATTTACTTCATCTTTTTTTTTTATTGACTGCTCTATTTTCCCCCTCTGCATGTTTTCTCTTCTCTTCTTTTCTTTTTTTCTCATCTTAATAAATTGGATGCAGGGAGCACAGGCCTCAGGGGAGAGCGGGGAGACTTGGCCCTGCCTTGTGCAAAGGCGGCCTGGGACTCTGGCCTCTCCCACTGGCCATGGCCCCTTCCCAGGCCCTGCGTGACCTCCAGACTGTGGACCCCGGAGCCTGAGGACAGGTGCTCAGAAAGGGCGAGAATGTAAGTCACCTAAACCCACACGGCATCTGAGATGGGGAAAGAGTGGTCACACTTGCACTATGACTGTAATCAGAAAAAACAATTCATGCTCATCATTATCTACAAATATAAACACAGGGATGGGATGGTCGCTGGGTGGCGAATATATACCTAGATTGCATAAGGCCCTGGTTCAGTTCCCAACACACACACACACACACACACACACACACACACACACACAGAGAGAGAGAGAGTTCCCAACACACACAGGCCCATCCCAGAGTCACCTTGCTGGCACAGTGTACGTGCCCAAGATCTACACTTGATCGTTTAAAATAGCTCAGGTTCCTACATGAGTTGAGTTCAAGAAATGGGGTCCGTGTGAGGGACCCCTGTTTATTAGTTTATGAATTTATTATTCAGGAAGTGCCCCTCCCCGTTCCCAGCAGCCCTGCAGGAGTGTAAAGTCACCTGGCCAAGCAGGGTTCCCTGGGTGCTGGGTGGCAGCCATGCCTCTCTGTGTGTTCAGGTATGCAGTTGTACACCAAGTGTGGGTCAGGCCTAAAAGTCTCCTTCCTCCTCCCAAATTCTGAGCCTCCTCCCTCTACATGGAGCTCTGGGGAATCCTCCCAACTTGTAGATACCTGGCAGGCGGCTGCAGTGGGATGATGGGGGAAGGGAGTCCCTTGTTTCAGAAACCTCCGCCTGCAGGTGAGAGGCGGAGGGTGGAGAGGAAGGTCACCTGAACTAAGGGTAAACAGCTGGGGCTCTCCACGGGGTCCAGGTGGGAAGAAACAGAGGGAGGGAGAGAAAGCTGGTTGGACCCCCCCCCCCGCCTGATAGCTGGGGCTGTCTCTGGCGGGGGACCTGGTTGAAAGGTAAGGACCATTCGCAATGGTCTGATGTTTCCTCTCTGAATCATTTACCATTGGCTTTAAAAGAACAGCTCTGAATTGTACTACCTAAAAGTTAACATAGACTTCATGCCTTTCTTTTCCTTCTCCTTCTTAAATGGTGTGGTTCCAGAAGGCAGAAATTGGGGGGAGGGAGGAGGAGAGCGGTTAATGGCCGCAGCCCTGATATTAGGTGCTTTATAGATCACGTAGGGTCTGCCTGGAAGTGGAAAGTAGGGGCTCTGATTCCTGAAGCAATCCTTATGCCTGGGTTACTGCCTGTGGCACAACACGTCTCCATTAAGGAAAGGCGATTTGAGCTGGGTGCCACTGGTTCACACCTTTAATCCTAGCTACCAGGAGGCTGAGATCTGAGGATCAAGGTTCAAAGCCAGCCCATGCGGGAAAAATCCATGAGACTCTTATCTCTCATTAACCAGAAAAAAGCCAGAAGTAGCGAGGTATAGCTCAAATAATAATAGAGCACCAACCTTGAGTGGGAAAAAAAAATAATAAAGCTAAGGGACAGCACCCAGGCACAGAGTCCAAGCCCCAGTACCAGTGGGGAAGGAACAATGATGCGATCCAGAATGATGGCATCCATGCTGTGACTAGCATCCCCTGAGACAGTGCCAGCAACTGACCACCTCCAGACTTGTAAAGGAAAAAAGCCCCTGTGAGTTAGCATTTCTGATGCCAGCTTGACGCTTGCTATGGGTTTCTACAGGGAAGGAGGCTCCAAGGAGCCCCCTCAGCCTTTAAGAGCCTCATTTAGGGAAGGAAATATCTGGAAAGGAGCTCCATCTGTAGGGGGCTGCCCTCCCAGCTGGGTTCAGGTGCCCCTGTGGTGTTGATGTTTGTTCACTCTGCAGGATGGATCCAGACTCCGGGCTAAGTGCCAAGGACGTGAAAAAGGCGGCTTTGCTCTGAGGTCCCCTTGCTGCTCCATCCCGAGGGTCGGGAGGTGCTGGGGGGGGGGGTGCAGGGAGCCAGGGCTGGGCACCGGCACCAGAGCCATTTGTTTGTCTGCTTCCCCTCCTCCTGGGACCCTGGGACCATGCAACCCATCTCCAGCGGCTTCCCAGACAAACTCTGGGGGCCCCAGGCAGCCTGGAAAATAAAGAGCAGACCCCAGAGAATAAACCTAGCATTGTCACTGTTTTCTCTTTATCTCCTTTGGTCAGGGGTGAAGTAGTTAATCCTCCATAATTATTCTCTCCTGCCAGGGTACCTCTGCCACGCCCAGCCTCTTGCATCCTTTGATGCTTTCCTTTTCTCCTGAAACTCTGCTAGTCCTAGCACCTTTCTTCCCAGCAGGACTTCCCTCCTGACCACCTGCCTCCTATAGTAAACCCCTCACCCCACCGGTTTCTTGAACATCTACCTCTGGGTACCGTAAACCTGACAAAAGTCCAAATCAGAAATCTCTCAGGTCCCCAGATCTACTCCCACTCCCGCTGACCCTGATGGGTCCTCACCCCTGCATTAATTCCCCGTTACTGCTAGAGCAAATAGCCACCGACGTCGGGGGTTATTATTTTAATCACTTGTTTGCTTATCGTAGGATCTCTCTAAGTAACCTAGCATGGCGTAAACTTTTGATTCTCTTGCCTCAGACCCCTGGGTGCTGGGATTATAGGCATGACTACATCGACAAACTTAGTGATTTATAACATCACAGATTTGTGTGTGTGCATGTGTGTATGTTCTGATACTGGGCTTGGTCTCGGGGCCATGCACTTCGCTTTCTTGGCTTTTTCACTCAAGACTGGTGCTGTACCACTTGAGCCACACCTCAACTTCCAGCTTTTTTTTTGTTGGCTTTGAACCACCTTAGATCTCAGCCTCCTGAGTAGCTAGAATTATAAGTGTGAGTCACCAGTGCCCGATTTTTTGTTGCTGTTGTTGTTGGTCATGGGGCTTGAACTCTGGACCTGGGTGCTTTCCCTGTGCTCTTCAGCTCATGGCGAGCATTCTACCGCTTGAGCCACAGCACTTCTGATTTTCTAGTGGTTTATTGAAGATAAGAGTGTCTCTGAGTTTCCTGCCCGGGCTGGCTTTGAACCGTGATCCTCAAATCTCAGCCTCCTGAGTAGCTAGGATTACAGGCGTGAGCCACTGGCGCCCAGCTTCCCTTTTTTTTTTTTAATCTTACAGGTCAGGAGGCTGAAATGTGTCGCATTGAGTGAAAGTTCAGATGTAGGCAGTGCCAGGCTCCTTCTGGAGGCTCTAGGGCAAATCCATCCCCTTATCTCATCCAGCCTCAGATGCTGCCTGCACGCCCTGGCCTGGGGCCTCCTCCCAGCCTCAAACCAGCCTCTGCACCTGCCATTGTGTGTCCTTTGAGCTCCACTTCAGGAATTCTTGGGTCTCTCCTAAAGATGGCAGCCTCCGCAGGGAGGGGCGCTATGTGCTGTGCACAGGATTTGGTTGGTCAATTGCTTTTGTCAGAAAAATTCCTTGGACTGCATGTCTAATGAGCTCAGAGAGCATGCTGCTCAGTTTGGCCATACATGACAGTGCTCCATGCCTTTCGACAAAGAGCTTGGCTGTCTCGGAGGCCTGGCTGGAATCAGTTTCTTCTGAAGAACTTCAGAGTGCAATACAACAGAAAAATCATAGTATTGATGGAGTAAAGCTCTGTGTTCAAGCTCAAAGACCAAAAAAAAGTGTAAGGGGATCAAGCATCAGATGAAGAAGATTTCTAAATAATTACGACTCATTAAATAAAGCAAATGCAACTGAGGGGGAAAGAAAGACCCTTTGTCCCTGGCTGCATTGGGTCCACCTGGACAATTGAAGATGACTCATTTCAGGACCTGTAATTTAGCCACATCCACAAAGTCTGTTTTCACCGTCTAGAAAACATACTCACAGACTAGGACATAGATACCTTTGGGAGGGGCCATTATTCTACCACTCCACCTGGGCTTTTCCCTTCCGTAATTGCTCCCATTACTGAATGCCTACTGTTTAGGCTCTAAGTTAGAAATGTGTTTAACTTTTAGACTTAGAGATTTTAAGCTGGGTTCCAGTGGCACACACCTGTAATCATAGCTACTCAGGAGGCTGAGATCTGAGGCTCATAATTTGAAGCCAGTACAGGCAAGAAAATCCAATTAGCCGGGCGCTGGTGGCTCACGCCTGTAATCCTAGCTACTCAGGAGGCTGAGATCTGAGGATCGCGGTTCAAAGCCAGCCTGGGCAGGAGAGACCATGAGACTCCTATCTCCAATAAACCACCAGAAAACCGGAAGTGGCGCTGTAGCTCAAGTGGTAGAGCGCTCGCCTTGAGCTGAAGAGCTGAGGGACAGCGCCCAGGCCCAGAGTTCAAGCCCCACGACCGACAAAAAAAAAAAAGAAAATCCAATTAAGCACACACACACACACACACACACACACACACACGACAGTGCTCAGGCCCTGAGATGAAACCCCAGGACCAACCCCAGAGGAGGGGGGTATACTGAGATTTAACCCAGGGTCGTGTACATGCAAGGTCTACACTCTCCACTGAGCTACACTCCCAGCTCCCAGAGTTCTTCATGTACTGTAGAGATAATACCAGATGAAAAAGGCTGTCTCAGTGCTATGGGCAGGAAGCAGGCTCTTGCGAGCGAGCTGCCAACGTATGCTAGCCATCATGAAAAGGGGAGGATGAAGAGCGGTCAGATAGGAAAGCCACGAACTGCGGAGAACCGCTCCCTCTGCCTGGCTAGATTCCAGACTTGGCATGGACCCCTCGTTCTCAATCAGCAAGTATGGAGTGGCTACCCTATACCTGTCCTGTATCATGTATTGGGGGCACAGGGTTAGCCACATACTTGCCTCTTTGTTTAGCTGGTCAAAAGCAGCCTTTCTTGGGAATTTGCACTTAAGCAATTTATACTTAAGGAGCCTCACACCTGTAATTCTTGCTACTCAGAGGCTGAGATCTGAGGACCAAGGTTTGAGGCCATCTCAGGAAGATAAATCCATGACTTTTCTGTAATTTAACCAGCAAGTACCCATAACTGGAGCTGTGACTCAAATGGCAAAGCATCAGCCTTGAGCATAAAAACCAAGAAGAGGTCAAGGCCCTGAGCTCAAGCCCCCAGAACTGGCATGCGTGCATGCATGCACACACATGCACACACACATCAGGTGACACTAGAATGGGGGGCTGGCCAGGACTTGGGGTCCTTGAGATGGTGAGTGCATATTTCATGCAGGAAGGATGTAAACATGCGGGGTGGTTAGTTTTTCATCACTGTGACCAAGTACTTGAGCAAAACAGTTTAAGATAGGATGAGTTTATTTTGGCTCCTGATTGCAGAGATTCTCACCCACGGCTGGCTGGTCGTCAGCGGGAAGTATGCCACCATAGAGCAAAGCAGCTCATCTCTCTGTGGACAGGAAGCAGAGAGGGACAGGAGGGAGGCGCCAGGGACAGTGTACATCTTTCCAGGGCAAGCCTCCAGTGACCTCCTTCTAACCAGGCTCCACCTGCTAGAGTTGCCATCATTGTCAGGATGGGGCACCCACGGGAGGCATGCCGTGGGGGACACCCAGCTGTGACCCATGACAAGGGCCTGGTTTCCATGGCCACTGCCTCCTGCCACACTGTGGACCCTTCTACATCGTCCCCTGGCATCCCACAGGAGGGTCAGCCTGTGCTTCTTAGATGGCAAGGCTGGGGTGCTGATTTAGTGTGCTGCTCTCTCTCCACCCTTCTCCCTCTCTTGAACCACTCATTCTGGGGGAACCAAGCTGTCATGTTGTGGGGAACCCTACGGAGTGGCCCCCATGCCAAGACAGACAGACCCTGGATCATTATCCCCAAACCGAATGTTCCCAGAATCCTCCTCAGATAATATCATTTCCCGGGACTATATTTTGGGGTGATTTGTTATGCAGCGTTAACGAGTTCAAGGGGCAATACCGGTGTGGGGGAAGTACCTGAAAATACTTTCTTCTCTAAGATTCCTGAAGCCACCACGGGCACTGGCGCCCCTGGGACGGCTGTTTCCTGAGCCTGAGAGGCACATGACCAACCAGCTCTTCTAGATTGTTCTAGCTGCCAAGACCACATGGAGCCCTGTCACTCACTAGCAGCGCCTTTACGGTAGTCTCCACATGGCCAGTGTGACTCAGATAGGTGGTTGGTTTGGTTTTTCCTGTGGAATGGAGAGCCAGGAGCCTGTTCCTCTGGTTCTGCCCAGTCCGGGTCCTCCCAGCATGCAGCGGTGCTCGGTGACAATCAAGAAAATGCTTTCATTTTCGGCCAGAGCTTTCTTGTAGTATGCCTCCTGTCCTACCCTGTGGTTCCAGATTCTTTTCTGTATGTCTGTTCCTCACACTGTTCCTTCTTAGGGTGGCTTTCCCCCTTCTTCCTCCGATGCCTGGGATCATGACCAGGGCTGGGTGGCGCTCAGGGTATTTTTGCCACAGCACTCACCATCTCATCGGTATGGTGACTTGTCTGCCAAAGGCTTGTGTCCCAACACATGTGCGACTCTTGAGGGCCAGGCCTGTGTCTCCATGGCCATTGTCTCCAGGGACCAGGACATGGCCTTGCTCAGTGATGAGTACGGGGGAGGGGGAGTGAGCGAGGGGAAGGGGCTGGGAGGGACCTTGCCTTTCAGGAGATGCCAGTGTCTTAATCTAAGTAAAACTCACTGGCGCTGTGAAGGGATTCTTGAGGACTTATGGGCACTGGAGACACCGTCTTGCTGCCCAAGGTCCCTTGGGAATTGGTACCAGGGTCCTGGGTCACCAAAATCCACCTGTGTTCAACTTCCCAATAGCGAGGGTGTAGTGTTCGCCAAAGCCCCGTGCCCCACGCACATTCTCCCACACGGAGCCGCCGTCTCTAGATCCTGTAACGCCCGATCCAGGATGGATGCTATGTGAATACCTATTATACTCTATGGTTTAGGGAACAATGGAGAAGAAAGAAAAGGTTTGTACCTGTTCAGTACTAATGCAAGTGTGTGTGTGTGTGTGTGTGTGTGTGTGTGTGTGTGTGTGTGTGTCTAATCCAATCCTTGGCTAGCCAAGTCTCCAGGTTGTAATCTGTGGACGTGGGGATCTGAGTGTAATCTGGGTGGAGACCTGGGAACCTCAGGCAGGCTCCTATTCAGCTCAGGGTGGGGTGGGGGGGGATGAAGGGGGAGGGGAGGTGCTGCTGTTTTACCCCCCCCCCAAGCTGGCTTGGTGTGTTCCATACACTTCTGTTCTCCCTTGGTGGACAGATGTCCAGGTGCCCACTGGGGTTAGGCCGGGCGACGTCATCTCTGCTTTCCGTCTGTGTATTCAACCAGGGAAGAGGCCAAGAGGTGGGCGGTGGCGTTGACGATAGGAACAGGAGTGTGAATTAGAGACAGGAACGTGGAGGGCAGAGTAAGAGGCAGAAGAGAAGAGAGGAAGATGAGAGAGAGAGGGAGAGAGAGAGGTTCCCACTGGCTTGTAGAATTTAAGACTCTTTCTACTTTGAAACACAGCCCTCTGGATTCACAGCCTCTCCCCTCCAAACACATAAAGCCCTTCCTCAGAACAAAAGGCCTGTCACTGAAAGCACTTATTTAACAATAACAGCCAAACATACAAGGTACAAAAACATTTTTTTCTCGAAAATTTTTCCAATTCAATTCAACAAATATTTATTTTCCTGAAAAAAAAAAAGCAGAGATATATAAAGAAATAGAAACATGTGGATTTTCCCCCCTGTTTTTGATTGAAAAGCCTATCGGTACACCCAGGCAAACAGCATTGCCCCAGTGAGCCCGAGCACAATGGGAAAGCATTTTTTAAAATAGCAAAGAACACTAATATATAAATATACCAAGGTAATTTTAAACCACAGCAGAGCCTCGGCGTGAGAGTGGGGGAGGGGTCCCAGGCTCTAGGACAGCTTGTGTGCAGGGGGCAGGGTGAGGTGTGGACAGCTTCACCCAGGGGAAGTGGCCATCATCGTGTTGAAAACAAAAACTTGACATGTGGGTAGACGTGAAACTATCCTTAATAAAGGCAAAAACAAAAGCAAAAGCAAACAAAACAAAAACCCCAACAACCCACAAACCCATATGAAAAAGGATTTGGAAAGCAAATGGAGAGAAAAAAGAGCCAGCTTTGGGTAAAGAAAAGGGCCACTTCTCTTCCATGAGTCTGATTTCTTCCTCTGTAAAATGGATTTCCCTGGGGCTGGGAAGGTGGTTTAGTGGTAGAGTGTTTGCCCAGCATGCATGAAGCCCTAGGTTCGATTCCTCACTACCACATAAGTGGAAAAAGCCAGAAGTGGTGCTGTGGCTCAAGTGGTAGAGTGTTAACCTTGAGCAAAAGAAGCTCAGGACAGCGCCCAGGCTCTGAGTTCAAGCCCCAGGACTGGCAAAAAAAGAAAAAAAAATTATGTACCCATCTCTACTATTCCTTCAGGCACCATTGAGCTGTGATGTTAGAGGGGTTGTGTAGCAGTCTAGGGTCAGCTATGCAGACGAGGAATGGAAATCTCATTAAGGAGCTTATGGCTCCTTCTGTGAGGAGGGACAAGAGCTGGGCGCCAGTGGCTCACACCTGTGAGGTCTGAAGATCGTGGTTCAAAGCCAGCCCAGGCAGGAACGTCCATGAGACTCATCTCCAGTCAACTACTCAGAAAAAGCTGGAAGTGGCACTGTGGCTCAAATGGTAGAGCACTAGCATTGAGCGCCAAGAAGCTCAGGGACAGTGCCCAGACCCTAAGTTCAAGCCCCAAGACCAGCAATAATAATAAAAAGGAAGAACCAGGGAAGATGCTGAGGGCCAGATCCCCTGAAGCCCCACATCTGCACGGACGCAGGGTACAACCCACATAAGTCCAGTGGCCTCTGTCATGGAAGAAAATGTGGACCTGGGCGAGCTGAGGGAGGTGGCATGGGTTGGAGGCGGCCTGCTGTCAGCCAGAGGCCAGAGGCACCAGGGACCAGGGCCAAGTTGAACTTAGGCTGGGGTGATGTCAGCCATGAATGCCCCCCCCCCAGCAGCGGTGCTCACGTTGGGTCATGGAGCTGAGCTGCTGTGGACTCTGTAGACTGGAGCAGGAAGACAACAGGGCTGCTGACTGCCAGGGTGGTTTTGAGCGCTCAGTCCCTTAGGCTAACGGCCAGCAGCTGTGATATCTGCAGAGGAGTCTCGGGCCTGCAGAGTTGAGCGCTGGAGTGAAGGCTCCCGCAGGTCCTCCCCAGCTGGCCAGGGAATTCTGTCTCTTGGGCCTCAATTCATTTCCTCGTGCTCCCAAAGCACTCCACTGCCTGGCTGTCTGGCATCATCTTCTCAGGTTCTCCGTCTCCAGGGGACAGGACAAGAGGGGGGGGGCTGCCTGCCCACCCCCCCCCCACAAACACTTCGCTCCTAAAAAGCTTAATTTGCAGATCTTTTTTTTGTGTGTGTGGGTCTCTCCAAGTCCAAGGACTCTTCAATAATTAAACCTTTGGGGGGAGATGGCGGAAGAGCCCCCCTCCTACCCCTACCCCAGGGCTGGGCGATTAGGTCATAATTGATCTCTATTGTTGCAGCTGAAGATTATTTCTCGGCTCTCCCGGGGGAGGAGGGGGGGAGCATGTGTCACCAGCGCCCCACCCATCCCCGGCTCTCCTAAGCCGCTCTGTTGGTCGGTGGGCAGCCCCAGTCCCACGCCCCGCGGTGCTGGTCAGTTCCCTCATGTTCTCTGTGGAGTTCCCCCCCCCCACAATGATGTTCCACGGAAGTTTTCTCACTCCCCTCCTCACTGCCTTTGGGCATCTAAGCCCTCCAGAAAAGCTCGCCTGAAGACTTAAAAGTCCCAGGGCAGAAAGTGTCCCTGGAGTGGCCTCCAGGCTGGAGTTCCTCGGAGCTTTCCCAGGCCTGCCCTGGAAAGGAAATGGATGGGAGGAATGAAGTTCCCTAAAAATACATTGTGATTTCCCAGTGGACCGATGAGTGGGAGGATGGAGGCCGGGGCTGGGGGCCAGAGGCCGCTCAGTGCTCCTCTCCCCAAGGTGGAGGAGCCTGCGGGAGGACGGAGGCCGGGGCTGGGAGCCAGAGGCCGCTCAGTGCTCCTCTCCCCAAGGTGGAGGAGCCTGCGGGAGGACGGAGGCCGGGCTGGGAGCCAGAGGCCACTCAGTGCTCCTCTCCCCAAGGTGGAGGAGCCTGCGGGGCGCGGGGGCAGGGAGAGATTAAAAAACATCATAAATCCTCTGGAAAAGAATGGGATAAAGAGGACATTTTTCTTCTGTTCACAAATACATCTAGGGTTGTCCTGGACCGTGGAGAGTCATTATATTACTATTTGTAATAATAACACAGTTTGTTTTTATAGAAGCCCCTTAAAACATTTTTACTGATTTCATTTTGCTCAGAATCATGACCTCATTTGTCCTGGGCTTTAAGGCAGGGCAGAGATGAGCTCTACTTTGTAAACAAGAGAGCTAGGAATGAGCCTGGTGTGGGGGCTCTTATCTATAATTCAAGCTACTCCAGAGGCTGCGATTGGGAGGATCATGGTTTGAGGTCAGCCTAGGCAAAAATGTTTACAAGATACCAATTAAAAACAAACAAACAAAACAAAACAAGCTGGGCGCCAGTGGCTCATGCCTGTAATTCTAGCTACTCAGGAGACTGAGATCTGAGAATTGCAATTCAAAGCCAGCCTGAGCAGGAAAGTCTGTGACACTCTTATCTCCAATTAACCATCTGAAAACTGGAAGTGGCGCTATGGCTCAAAGTGGTAGTGCACTAGCCTTGAGTGAAAAAGCTCAGGGACAGGGGCTGGGAAGGCGGCTCAGTGGTAGAGCGCTTGCCTTGCATGCCTGAGGCCCTGGGTTCCATTCTTCAGCACCACATAAGAAAAAAGCCGGAAGTGGTGCTGTGGCTCAAGTGGTAGAGCGCTAGCCTTGAGCTGAAGAGCTGAGGGACAGCGCCTAGGCCCTATGACCAGACCCCCCCCCCAAAAAAAATAAAGCTCAGGGACAGTACCAGGCCTTAAATTCAAGCCTCACAACTAACCAAAACAAAAACAGAACAAAACAAAAAATCCCTGAGTGCAATGATTTGATGATTACGGTCCTGGTTGGCAACATGAGAGCCTATTCACAAAACAAGGAAAGCAAAAAGGGCTGAGGAATAGCTCAAATGGTACAGTGCGGGGTGGGGTGGGGGGGAGGACAGAGAGAGAGAGACACTGGTCATTTCCTCTTCTTATGAGAACACTAACACAAATCCCATTATAGGGGTCTTTGTCTCCTGACCTCATCTGAATCTAATTACCTCTCAAAGGGTTAATGCATGTGAGGGGACTCATACAAGCCCTTATGTGCTAACTTGTAAAAGGAAGGACACCAGGTTCGGTATCCCTTAGATACTACCTAAGGATGTCTGCCGCATATGGCTGAGAAATGGGAGCCGGGATGGAGGTGGGGGGGGGAGGGGCCGCGTTGATCTGACCCATCTAGAGCAAGGCCCCACCTAGAGCCCAGGGGTCTTGGCTCCCAGCCCCAGAGCTGTTTTCTTGCCCTATCCTGGGGTCACTGGTAGTTTTCTCCTTTGCTCCCTAAGCTTCACCACTTTACCCCATTGTCTGCCCACTCATGGGCTTTTGGAAGAATATATGATATTCACCCCTACTTCTTAGGTTAAAAAACAAATCCCCATGGCTGGGAAGGTGGCTCAGTGGTAGAGCGCTTGCCTTGCATGCATGAGGCCCTGGGTTTGATTCCTCAGCACCACATAAGCAGAAAATAAAAAAAGCTGGAAGTGGTGCTATGGCTCAAGTAGTAGAGCGCTAGCCTTGAGCTGAAGAGCTGAGGGACAGCACCCAGGCCCAGAGTTCAAGCCCCAAACCCAAAAAAATCCCCAAACCCAAACAAGCCAACATTTCTTTTTATTTATTTATTTTTATACATAATGAGACTTCTGAGTTATGCCCCTCTAGTAGTATACCTTGCCAGGTGTGGTAGATGTACCTGTAATCTCAGCACTTAGGGAATCCTGGGGCAGAAGGTTAGTGAGCTTGAGGTCAGCTTGGGCTGTATAAGCTTCCTGACCTCAAGAACAATGGAGGAGATCAATTCTCTGTAGTTCTGGATTCCAGCACCCTCCCTCTGGGGACCACTCCTGTCCACTGTCCCAGGATGGCCTAGCCTGAGGCCATTTTATTTTACTACCCAGACCTCAGGTCTGAGGGTCTGAGGGCAAGCGTGAGCCCCATGAGTGCTCCAGACGAGCCTCGCTGTCCCAAACCAACCCCCTGATCTGTAGTTTGCTGCTGTCTCTGAGATAAAAACTTCAAGTGTGAAGGGCCTGCTCCCAGCGCAGGTCACATGGTAAGCACCGGGCTCTTGTGAATGGGCCCGGCTGGCTCCAGCATGCCAGTGGCCCCGTCTCTGTACGGAGAGGCAGTTTTAATTCTGTCTCAGTCCCTGGCAGGTGTCTGCTGTAGAGCGGAGGAAAAGCGAGTCCCAGACAGCACCTCTCTGCGAGCTCCTGGGCTCCTGCCACAGGGGAAAGAAGCAAACACTGGAAAGCCTTGATGTCAGAAAGGTTTTTTTTTTCTTCTAAGGAGTTCAAAGCAGTTGCTGTGTCTGATCTTATCTCAGCCTCTCCCACCCACCCTGGGGAAGTAGGGAGACAGCGGGAAGGATTTTGGTATCCTTTTCTGAAATGGGGGGGGGGGAGACACACAAGCCCAGAAAGCTTCCACGGTGGGTTCAAGGCCACCTCAGGTGCAGAGACTGGAAAATGGGGAACCCACCTTGGAATGGGGAACCCACCCATGGCTCCCATTCACCTATGCCCTCCGCCCTCACACCACCTGCTTATGACCCCCACAGTGAGAGGCGGGCAGGGATGGAGAAGCTTGAGATCTCCCTGTGGTTTTCCCAGACAGAACCCAGCATTCCCAGTCTCAAGACCACACACACCCTCTGCCCCTCCAGGGGAGCTGGCCCGACTGGCTTCCCTTGGGGTCCAGCCAGCTCTGTCTCCGCTCATTAGCAGGTCTGTTTCCAGGTGGATCTACCATGGGTCATTAAAGCAATAAACAAGCTCCTGATTGTGGGGTAGGCTCGGCCTGGCACTCACCGCTCCCTACATTGTGCTGAGTTGCAGCGGGCCCACACAGCCCCCAAAACAATGGCTCACTTCCTCCCAGGAAGCTGCAGACCCGAGCCAGCCTCCTGGGCTCACCCACGTGTTCTGGCCAGGCCATTGTCTCCAAGTTGTGCGGGTCCTGCCATTCCCATGACCAGGCTAGTTACATCCTCTTGGCCATCCAAAAGGAGGAGGTCAAGAGGCCTAAGGAGGCCATTACCCAAATCCTCATGGCTTCCCACCAGCAGTCTTGCAGCTTGGGCTGTGACTATAGAATCCATGGCTCCATCATTCCCTGGAAAAGAGATGCAAAAAAAGAATCTAGATGCAAATTCAGGCAAGGCACCCTAACCAAGCTGCTCCATCTTCCTGGCACCCCTTCTTTTCTGTGTCTGGCCAGGCTTCCTCTGTCTGGAGAATGTCTATGCATACATCCCAGGAGATAGGCCTGTCAATAATGCGAGCAAAATGATCAGCCAGCCATGTAGAAGCCCAAACCCTGCCTGAGCTCCGGAGTTTCTTAGGGAATTCTAAGCGTCACTCAGCTGGGTTCCTCTAAGTCCGTGAGGGAAGAGGGGAATGCTGTGCCAGAAATCACCACTGACCTGGGGTTCTTTCTTTTCAAAAGTCTCTTTTTGTGCCAAGTGCCTGTGGCTCACGCCTGCAATTCTAGTTACTCAAGAGGTTGAACTCTGAAGGTCCAAAGATCATGGTTCAAAGCCAGTCTGGGCAGGAAAGTGTCTGTGAGACTCTTATCTTCAAGTAACCAGCAAAAAAAAAACTGAAGTGGAACTCTGGCTCAAGCGGTAGAGCACCAACCTTGAGTGAAAAAGTGAAGAGACAGAGCCCAGACCCCAAGTTCAAGCCAACACACACACACACACATACACACACACATCTCTTTTTGGGATCCCTTGGGTAGAATGATCCCTTAGGTGAAGAGAGGACCTGGGAGAAAATGAGCTAGGATCTGAACTACGGTGAGACTTGGGATAGCCAGGGACAGCAAGGAAACCAAGAAGCCTTGGCCAGGTCTGTAGACGCTCATGGGTAGGCCAGAAGAGGCTGGCCTGGTCAACACGATCAGAAGTGTTGAGGTCTGAGGCAAAGGTGCCAGAGACGCTGTGTGCAGTCTCGCACCCTTGCCAAGACCCAGCAGGAGCTGGAGGGGCTGCTGTGTTCTGTTCAGGGCCTGTTCTGCACGGGCACAACACCACTTGCTGTGTACTCAGTTTTGGCCCTGAGCCCTAACCAAGAGAATTGCAGACAGCTCGTTCTTCAGCCAGCTGTAGGGGTTGCTGGAGGCTCTGGATCGTGGAGGCAGGTGAAGAAAGGTCTGGGCTGAGGTTAGGAGGAGGAGGAGACCTTTCACAGGGAGGAAGCCCCGGCAGCGGGTGGCTTTGGGGTAAATGATGCTAGAAATAGGCTGAGAGGAGGAGGAGAAGGAAATAGAGGTGAGCCTGAACTTTCCTTCAGGGTAGGGCACAGCAACCGTGCCCTTCTTTTCTTTCAAATGTACCAAGATACAATTTTCAGAAAATGAAGCGTGTGTGTGTGTGTGTGTGTGTGTGTACACCAATACTGGGGCTTGAACTCAGGCCTTCGGCTTTTGCTCAGCTTGCTTGCTCATAGCTGGTGCTCTGCCACTTGAGCCACACCACTAGCCTGCCATTTTTCTGGCTAATGAGTGGTTAAAAAAATCATGGATTTGCCGGGCGCTGGTGGCTGACGCCTGTAATCCTAGCTACTCAGGAGGCTGAGATCTAAGGATCGCGGTTCAAAGCCAGCCCGGGCAGGAAAGACCGTGAGACTCCTATCTCCAATAAACTACCAGAAAACTGGAAGTGGCGCTGTAGCTCAAGTGGTAGAGTGCTCGCCTTGAGCTGAAGAGCTGAGGGACAGCGCCCAGGCCCAGAGTTCAAGCCCCACAACCGACAAAAAAACAAAACAAAACATGGATTTGTCTACCTGGGCTAGCTTCTAACCACAATCAGGATCTCAGCCTCTTGAGTCACTAGGATTATACGCACAGGCCACCAGCACCCAGTCAAAATGTATCATTTTTGTTTCCATGCCATTTCTGTGCCTTGAACTCAGGGCCTGAGTGATGTCCCTGAGCTTTTTAGCCCAAGGCTAACAATCAACCATTTGAGCCACAGCTCTACCACTTGAGCTATAGCTCCACTTCTTTCTCTCTTTCTCTCTCTCTTTCCCTCCCTCCCTCCCTCTCCCTCCCTCCCTCTCTCTCTCTCTCTTTCTCTCTCTCTCTCTCTTTGTAGTTTATTGGAAATAAGAGTCTCATGGACTTCCCTTCCTGGGCTGATCTCAAACTACAATTCTCAGAACTAGGCTCCTGAGTAGCTAGGATTACAGGTATGAGCCGCCAGTGCCCAGCCAAAATGCACCTTCTAATCTCATATCCAATTTTTTTGTTACTGATAGAAATACACTGATTTGCCAGGCGCCAGTGGCTCATGCCTGTAATCCTAGCTACTCAGGCTGAGATCTGAGGATCACAATTCAAAGCCAACCCAGGCAGAAAAGTCAGAGAGACTTATCTTCAATTAACCACCAGAAAGCCAGAAGTGACACTGTGGCTCAAAGTGGTAGAGGGCTAGCCTTGAGCAAAAGAGCTGGAGGACAGCAGCCTGAGTTCAAGCCCTACAATTAACAAGAGAGAGAGAGAGAGAGAGAGAGAGAGAAATACACTCTGCCACTGAGCTCCATCCCCCGTTGTCCCTTATAACTGGATTTTGGCAAATGGACCTTTTCTTCCATATTGCTATTTACTTGTTAGAGTTGTGGTTGTTGTTGTTGTTGCACTGAGTTTGTTTGTTTTTAGTGGCAGTACTGGGACTTGAACTCAGGGCTTCATAGTCTCATTCATTTTTGTGTTTTTTTTTTCACTTAAAACTGGTGTTCTACCAATGAAGCTTCACCTCTACCTCTCACTTGTTCCTGTAGTTTTTGTGTTCTTTTTTTTAATTGTTATTATAAAGGTGATGTACAGAGGGTTGCAGTTATATAAGTCAGATAAAGAGTACATTTCTTTTTGTACAATGTCAGCCCGTCCCTTGCTCTCCCAGTTTTCCTCTCTCATTCCCACCCACAGGTTGTATAGTTCATTTTCAACATAGTGTCTAGTGAATACCACTGCAGCATTTATTCACCCTTCGTCCCTCCATTTCTGTGCCCCTATTACCTTCCCAAAGACAGATAAATGAACAAACAACCCAAAAAGAAAATAAAAACAGCAACAAAGGGGAAAAAAAACTTCTTGTTTCCACTTCCTGGCATTTATTTTGATAAATATTATTTTCAATGAGCAGGTGCACATAGTTAGTATTTCTGTGTACAGGCCCTAGGATGAGTTGGACTCAGGGCCTTGCATTTTTCTTGGCTGTTGAGCCCCACCTGCACTTCTGGTTTTTGGTGCTTTTTGTTTTGTTTTTTGATAAACTCTTAGGGATTTCTACATCCATATCATAAAATAAAGAGTTGTATTTCCTCTTTACTGTTTTTATTTGGGCATATAAAGCTGTGATAGAGTGTTTGTCTACCATGTATGAGGCCCTGGGCTCAAACCCTAACACCAAACCAAACAAAGCCAAACACATCTATTTGTAGACCCTGAATTCCTGGATTATTATACTTGTCTGATATATTCATTATTTTCATATTTTCCTAAGTTCCATTTGTGAGAGTTTTGTTAAGGCTTTGTGTTTATGTTCATGAGAGCTACTCATCTGCAATTTAGCCTCCTTTACCCTGGGTTCACTCATAAAACAAGTTGAGAATGTCTCTTCCTCCTCCATTTTCTGAAACAATTAGTATATGATTGGGTTTATTTCATTGTGAACTACTGGATAGAAATTTGGCGAGTTTTTGTTTGCTTGTTAATGTACAATTCTTTGTAGACAGATGGCTATTCAGAGGTTTTATTTCTTCTGGGGCTATTTCTTCTTTTGCTGTGTTTCAATTAACGTGTCTGTTTCATCCAAGCTGCCAAATGTGTTCTGTAAGGTTGTCCGTGGTGTTCTCTGTTTTCCCTTCACCTGCCTGGAGGGTGTGAAGTCCTTCCTTCTTGCCTTCCTGCCACCGGTAATCTCTCTCTCTCTCTGGCCTCTGCTGTTGTTCAACCGAGTTAGAGGGGTATCCGTGCTATCGATTATTCCAAGGAACCAACCTTTGCTTTCATTGATTTCCTTTTTTTTTCACTGTTTCTTATTTCACTGATTTCCATTCTTATCTTTATCATTTTCTTCATTCTAGAACAGCTTTTTGTAGGCATCGAAGGTCACTCCCATTTCTAATCATCAACCACAGAAAGTCGGAGGGAGAAAGGATCTGTGCCTTTCTCTTATTCGTCCCCTTCATTTCACAGGTGAATTGAAATCCAGATAGGGGAAGCAGTTTGTTCAGATCACTCCGCTTTCTTCCTTGACTTTCATTCATTTATTCTCTCCTTCCTTCTCTTCCTTCATTAATACATTTTTTTTCATTTTCATTTGTTTTCAAATGTTTGTGTGCATGTGTGTATGTGTGCCAGTACCTGGGGCTTGGACTCAGGGATTGGGCCCTCTCTCTTAGCTTTTTTTTTCTCAAGTCTGGTGTGCTACACTTGAGCCACAGCTCCATTTCTGGCTTTTTGCTTGTTAACTGGAGATAAGAGTCTCACAGACAGCCGGGCTCTAGTAGCTCACGCCTGTAATTCTAGCTACTCAGGAGGCTGAGATCTGAGGATCACGGTTCAAAGCCAGCCTGGGCATTGACGTCTGTGAGACTCCTATCTCCAATTAACCACTCAGAAAACCAAAAGTGGCACTGTGGCACAAGTGGTAGAGCACTAGCCTTGAGCTGAAGAGCTGAGGAACAGCACCCAGGCCCAGAGTTCAAGCCCCAGGACTGACCAAAAAAGAAAAGAAAAGAAAAGAAAAAGAGTCTCACAGACTTTCTTGCCTGGGCTGGCTTTGAACTTGATCCTTACATCCCAGCTTTCTGAGTAGGATTGCAGGTGTGAGGCACCAATGCCCAGCTCCTTCATTATTCTTTTCTTTTCTTTCCTTCCTTCCTTTTTTTTTTTTTTTGGTCGGTGGTGGGGCTTGAACTCTGGGCCTGGGTGCTGTCCCTGAGCTCTTCAGCTCAAAGCAAACATTCAAACATTCTATTATTTGAGCCACAGTACCACTTCCGGTTTTCTGGTGGTTTATTGGAGATAAGACTCTCACAGACTTTCCTGCCCAGGCTGGCTTTGAACTGTGATCCTCAGATCTCAGCCTCCTGAGTAGCTAGGATTACAGGAGTGAACCACCGGTGCCTGGCACCTACGTTCCTTCCTTCTTTTCTTTCTTTCTTTCACTTTCTTTCTTTCTCTCTTTCACTTTCTTTCTTTCTCTCTCCTTCCTTCCTTCCTTCCTTTCTTCCTTCCTTCCTTCCTTCTTTCCTCTCTCTCTCTTTCTTTCTTTCTTGTCCTGGAGCTTGAACTCAGGGTTTGGGCACTGTCCTTGAGCCTCTTTGTGTTCAAGGCTAGCACTCTACCTCAGTGACACTTATGGGTTTTTTTTAAGTACTTTATTGGAGGGGCTGGGAAGGTGGCTCAGAGGTAGAGCGCTTGCCTTGCATGCATGAGGCCCTGGGTTGGATTCCTCAGCACCACATAAGCAGAAAAAAAAAGGCTGGGAGTGGCGCTGTGGCTCAAGTGGTAGAGCACTTGCCTTGAGCTGAAGAGCTGAGGGACAGCGCCCAGGCCCAGAGTTCAGGCCCCACGCCCGCACCCCCCCCCCAAAAAAAAGAATTCATGGGGACTTTTCTGCCCAAGCTGGCTTTGAACTGCAATCCTTAGATCTCAGCCTCCTGAGTAGCTAGGATTACAGGTGTGAGCCACCAGTATCCAGCCCATTAATATATTCGTATTTGAAGCATATTAAATACATTGGTAGGCCTGTACTATGAACCAGAGCCTGTGTTCTATCTTAAGAACAAAGAGTAGGGACTGGTAAGGTGGCTTAGTGGTAGAGTGCTTGCCTAGCATTCATGAAGCCCTGGGTTCAATTCCTCAGTACTATATAAACAGTAAAGGCCAGAAGTGGTGCTGTGGCTCAAGTGGCTAGCTTCGAGCAAAAGAAGTTTAGAGACAGTGCCAGGCCTGAGTTCAAGCTCCAGGACTGGCAAAAACAAAAGCAAAAATATACACAAAAAAACAAACAAACAACAAAACCAAGAGTAATTAATCACAGTTGGCCTTCAGCTGGGCGCTGGCTCCCATGGCCTGTTTCTGTGTTACAGGTAGAGGTCATCCATTGCAGGGATGCACATCTACCGCAGCTGAAGTGTCTTCCTCATCGTGATAGCTGTATCCATTGGTCTTTCTGGAAGGTTCCATCTGGGGCTGGGGTCTCTGGACTAGAGACTCTGACTCTAAGCTTGCTCACGTTGCCGTGGTCAGGCGGACTCAGTTCCTCCTGCGTGGGGCCTTTCCACAAACCTGCCTGATGGGCAGGTGGCTTGCCCAGAGAGAATGACCCAAATGCTGCTCTTTGAGGACCTGGTCCGCCATACATAGCAACTTCCACTGTGATCTGTTTTTTCTTTTTCTTCTTTGTCAGGCATGGGGTTTGAAGTCTGGGCCTGGGTGCTGTCCCTCAGCTCTTCAGCTCAAGGCTTCTGGTTTTCTGGTGGTTTACTGGAGATAAGAGTCTCATGGACTTTCCTGCCTGGGCTGGCTTTGAACCGTGATCCTCAGATCTCAGCCTCCTCAGTAGCTAGGATGACAGGCATGAGTGACCGGTGCCCGGCTATGATCTGTTCTTTAAACATGGGTTGCTAAAGCCAACTCACACACAGTGGGAAGGGATTACAGGAGGGATTGCTGGAAGAGGAACACAGAAAAGTGGGGATTGCAGAGGACCACTCTGGAGACTCAGTACCTCCGTACCCTCGTGGATTGACTACAATCTTAGATATTGGAAAGTTTAGGGACTTTCAGGAGACAGTGGGCCAAATCATCTTTGCCTTATTTTCCACACAGAACTCGGAAGAGCAGGGCCCCATTTTTAGGGATTATTCCTTAAAACTTTGTCAGTACTTGCTGGGAGGAATACTGGAGGTGTTGAGAGGCAACTTCAAGGAGTCTTCCGGAAGGGTGAATCCACTGGCACTTGGAATCATGCAGGAATTGTGACTCTTAATTTCCTCTAGGGACTAGGGATGTGGCAGGTGAGTGGGAATGAGGCGCAATTATCAGCTTCCTGAGTAGGAGCCAGATTAAATCCTCAGTGTCCCCTGTGGTGGAAGAACCCAGTGCTCTCAGCAGCTCCTGTGTCAGCACAGCACCGGGGCAGGGCTACCTCTAATAGCTGCAGCTGAGAGTGGGGAATATGGGATCTGACCAACGGCCATTCGGGAATCCTAAGCCAAGAGATGTAGCCATGAAGAATAACACTATTGTTCTGGGGCAGAGAAGGGTGGGGGTCCAGTGGCCATTGTGTGTAGATACTAGTAGAGAAAGCTTGATTATTATTAATTATTAATATTATTATTTTGCTTGGTCGTGGGACTTGAATTCTGGGCCTGGGTACTGTCCTTCAGCTCTTCAGCTCAAGTCCCATGGACTTTCCTGCCCAGGCTGGCTTTGAACCATGATCCTCAGATCTCAGCCTCCTGAATAGCTAGGATTACAGGTGTAAACCACCAGTGGCCAGCTTAGTGTTACTTTTTTATGCCAATATTGGGGCTTGAACCCAGGGCCTGGGCACTGTTATCTTTAAACTTCTTTTGTTCAAGGCTAGTGCTCTACCAATAGAGCTACAGCTTCACTTCTGTTTTTTTGCTGCTTAATTGGAAATAAGCATCTTGCAGACTTTCCTGCCTGGGCTGGTTTTGAACTATGATCCTTAGATCTCAGTCTCCTGAGTAGCTAGGATGACAGGTATGAGACACTGGCACTTGGCCTTTTTTTGGTGTGTGTGAGTGTGGGTGCCAGTTCTGGAGCTTGAACTCAGGGCCTGGGCGCTCTCCCTGAGGTTTTTATCCCAAAGCTATTGCTCAGCTTCCTGAGTAGCTAGAATTACAAATGTGAGCCATGGGTCTCAGTCAGTTTGTTTGCTTGCTTGCTGTTTTTCTTTCTTTTCCTTCCTTCCTTTTTCTTTCTTTCTCTTTCTTTCTTTCTTTCTTTCTTCCTCTTTCTTTTTCTCTCCCTCTTTCTCTTTCTTTCCGTGTGTGTGTGTACGTGTGTGTGTGTACGTGTGTGTGTGTGTACGTGTGCCTATGTGTATCTATGCCAGTACTACAGCTTGAATTCAGGACCTCGGTACTGTTACTTAGCTTCGCCCCACCTCCTCCTGAACAAGTCAAGGCTGGCACCCTACCATTTAAGCCACAGCTCCACTTCCAGCTTTTTTGGTGGTTAACTGGTGATAAGAGACTCACGGACTTTCCTGCCCAGCCTGGCTTTGAACTATGATCCAGACTCCTTAGTAGCTAGGATTACAGGCATGAGCCACCAGTGCTAGACTAAAAGCTTGTTCTTAACAGAATCCATTCGTCAGCTTTCATAGCTAGTTTGTCATGAAAAACATATAAAATGAAAACAAGCTCTAAGCCCTAGCCTACTTTCCCAGGGGCACAGAGACCAGGACCCTGGGGAGGCTTTGCACCAGCCCCGAGGCCCATGCATGCAGTCGGCCTGACGCATGCCTGCTGATGCCCATGCATGCAGTCAGCCTGACACACGCCTGCTGATGGGCCAGGCTCCCGTCCTTGTCTGTAGGAGTAACCTGGCAGATACACGCCTAATGATTTTCCAGAAGTTCTCAGGAGGCTGTGATTCCAGTCTGGGATGTAAGTCCTTGAGTCTCCAAAAAGAAAAAAGGAACATTAGGAGGGAGACCCACATTAAGGAAAACTGACACAGCTGACCTAACAAAGGCCTGTGTGCTGCTGGCTTGTAAAAGATAGCAGTGTATCTGTCTCTGGAGTAGTCGTCCAGGAATAAGGGTTTTACGAGGGCTCCCTGATCTCAGCGTCCAGACCCCGCCCCCCTCTTTCTGGTGGTACCAAGGATTTGACTTGACTTCATGCACACAAATGCACAGCTCCAACTCTCTTACTTTTTTGGGGGGGGGATCCGGTCGTGGGGCCTGAACTCTGGGCCTGGGCGCTGTCCCTCAGCTCTTCAGCTCAAGGCTAGCACTCTACCACTTGAGCCACAGCGCCATTTCCGGCTTTTTTCTTTTTTTTTATGTGGTGCTGAGGAATCGAACCCAGGGCCTCATGCATGCAAGGCAAGTGCTCTACCACTGAGCCACCTCCCCAGCCCTCTCTTACTTATTTTCTTTTTTTTTTTTTTTTTTTGTCGGTCGTGGGGCTTGAACTCTGGGCCTGGGCGCTGTCCCTCAGCTCTTCAGCTCAAGGCGAGCACTCTACCACTTGAGCTACAGCGCCACTCCGGTTTTCTGGTGGTTTATTGGAGATAGGAGTCTCACGGTCTCTCCTGCCCGGGCTGGCTTTGAACCGCGATCCTCAGATCTCAGCCTCCTGAGTAGCTAGGATTACAGGCGTGAGCCACCAGCGCCTGGCTTCTTACTTATTTTCAATGCTCATTTTCCTCATGGCCTGGGAAAGCTGCTTCAGCTCCTACCACCAGGTTCACATTCCAGCCAGCAGCAGGAGAAAGAGACAATGGGAGAATGCACTCTTTTGTAGGACTTGACTGGGAAGCTGCATAGATGACCTAGAACGAGGAAGTGAGCATCTTGCTTTATGGTATGAACCAAGAAGTTGTATACATCAGGCACAGGGCCACTGCTGGGCACCAGGTGTGGGGAGAAGGGGAGGTAGCGGTTGGGGTGGAGGTGGAGGGATGAGGGGCTTCCTGGGAAACACGGTCTGTTAATTGGTAGTCATTTTCCCAGCTAAACCTGTACCATTCTAGAAGAGAAAAACAGATCCTGGGAGACAACTAGCAGTGTTTCATGTAAGAACTTTCTGTAATCTGGTTTTGAAATTTGTAATTATATTTAACTTTTCTTTAGACTATGAACTTTTGTAATTGTATTTTACCTCTTATTAGACTATGAACTTTGTTTTGTTCTGTTGTGTTTTGTTTTTGGTGCTGGGGAGCCTCGCACGGGCTAAGCACGTGCTCTACCACTTCATTACATGCTCACTCTTAGATTTCAAACTTCATCATGGCCAGGAGCCTAGCTCTAGGTGCTCATTGTTTTTACTTCCAGTGAAAACCAAGTAGGTTTTCAATATATCTGTTAAATAAATGGATGAATATGTGAATGAATGAAAATTGAACTCAGGGCCTCGTATACACTAGGTAAGTACTCTACCACTAAACTACACTGGCAGCCCTTACATACAGCAATTTGATGGTCTATAAGGAATAAATGCTTGATTAATCTTGGCAGTTCCCATGCCTTATTACTAGAGCAAACCTCATTTATTCCTGGGGATTTTTATCCCATGTTCTTCATATTACAGAAATGAAGACTTATAGGCAGGAACAGCCGGCTGTGGGGCAAACAGGGCAGCCACCAGGGGTTTTAGGGGTGAGGGGTGTCTACTGGAGAAGGCAGAGCATGCTGCCTCCTCCCCACGGCACCCCGCCAGCCTCAAAGCTCCCTCCAGCTCTAGAGGAATCCGCATTCTCCACATTTAATAAGCCCAGCGAATTAGAAACAATAAAAAATGGAATAGAAAACAACAACCAATGAAAAGATAAACTAAGAAGAAATAAAAAGATGGTTTAAACAAATGGTAAAAATAGGGGGAGGGGACAGGCAACGGGGTAATAATCTGAACTTAAAAATAAACCAAATTAGTTAAAAAAAATTAAAAGATAGAACAAAGACATGATAAGGCAAGGGTTAGAAATAAAAGATGAAGAATGCAGGGATAACACAGTAACAATAAATCTAGAAGATAAGAGGAGATAAAAGGAAATAATATAAAATAGCTAGAAGAAAGACAAAACGGAGATTAAAAATGACTGCGATAAGTAAAATCATTAAAACCAGAAAAATAAAAGACCAAAGGGATCAAAACAATAAAATGTGTTAAACTGCTAACAAAAGAAATGAAAAGAAGAAAAAAAAATCCAAAAGCTGGGCTATGGGGGAGGAGAGTAATAGATCAATTTTGTTTCAAGTTAAAATAATGTAGCAGACCAAGTTCAAAGCCTGCTGTTGTGCAGAGTAGTCTGGGAGTCCAGACAGCTGCAAGGCTGTGCAGCTCCTCTGTCTCCTTGCTAGGTCTCTCCTAGCAAGTCCACCAGAGCACCTTTAACAACAGAAGTGTATTGTCTCACACCTCCCCAGGCTGGAGGTCCACAATCAAGGCCTTGGCTGGGTTGATTCCTCCTGAGGGAAGCCATAGGAGCCTCTATTCCAGGCCTTTCTCCACTACTTGTAGACAGCTCTATGCTCTTCCCTCTGTGAGCTTCTGTGCCCAAAGCCCCTGGTCTTACAAGTATTCCCATCATATTGGAGTAGGAGTCACCCTAATAATTGCTTTTTTTTTTTTTTTTTTGGTGCCAGTCCTGGGGCTTGAACTCAGGGCCAGGATGCTGTCCCTGCCCAAGGCTAGTATTCTATCACTTGAGCCACAGTTCCATTTCCAGTTTTTTGTTGGTTAATTGAAGATAAGTCTCACAGGCATTCCTTCCCTGGCTGGCTGGCTTGGTACCATGATTCTCAGTCCTCAACCTCCTGAGTAGCTTCCTACTTATTCAGCTACCAGCCCCCCACCGCTTTTCTTTCTGGTCCTGGGGCTTGAACTCAGGGCCTGTATACTGTCCCTGAGCTTCTCTGTGCACCAGGCTAGCACTCTTCCACTTGAGCCACAGCAGTACTTCTGGCTTTTTCTGAGTAGCTTATTAGAGATAAGAGTCTCACAGACTTTTCTGCCCAGGCTGGCTTCCAACTGTGATCCTCAGATCTCAGCCTCCTGAGTAGCAAGGATTACAGGTATGAGCCACCAGCACCCAGCTACGAGCCTACTTTAATGATAGTATTAAGAGACCCTATCTCTTAATATGGTCACATTCTGGGGCACTGGACTTGAGAAGGACAGACACCATTTAGTCTGTAACATTATCTCTCTGAGACCCTCCCTTTCGGCACAGATACTGGGGCTTGGAGCAGACATTGGCCCTCAAGCCTGATTTGGGGCCTCTGCTGCCACTGGCTTCTTGATTCTAGTTTCTAATGAACCTTCTTCTTTTCCCTTGGGCCCCCAGGGCAGAGAGGCTGGGCCCTGGAACAATAAGGTTCCTGAGCCCCTATTTTATCTTCCCTGGGGTCTTTTCAGCTGAGGAGAGCAGGAGATGTCAAGGCGACCAATCTCCTATGCTGATGGAGGAGAGGCTGCTCACCAGGCCAGGCTGGCAAGCTTGAATCCACCCGCCAGGAAACTTCTGCCCTGCGTAGAAATGCTTCAGGAGATGGAAGAAGCCGCTGCGTCCTTCAGAGCACACAATGTGGTCTCGAGCAGCGTGCTGGACCTCACACCGTGATGTTTTCTGCTTTTTCTGGGCAGGGAAGCTAGGAGAGACTGTCCCCCAAAACACACCATTGCAGAGAATGGATTTTCTGAACGTATTACCTCTCTTTACTCCAAAGTGGATGTCTTAGTCCAGCCAAGCTGCTCTAACAGAATATCCTACATGAGGTACTTTATAAACCACAGACATTTGTCGCGTATGGCTGTGGCGACTGAGAAGTCCAAGATCGAGGCAGTGGAAGACCCAGTGGCAGGTGGGAACGTTCTCGCAGATGGCGCCTGCTGTGTGTCCTTCATTCTGGAGCCAGGGGCTCCACATTTTGCTTTGCAAGTGTGGGTAGACAGTCCTGCTGCCTCCCCGCCCCGCAGCCCCAAGGAAAGGGAAGCCAGGGCCAGCAAGTTCTTTTTGTCCATTCAGGACAGAGACCTGAGGCTGCCATACAGTTCTTAGCACAAAGTGAGCACTTCAGAGGGGGAGAGAGATGGGATCAGAGGTCTTTGATTTGGACGGCAAAGCTTCTCTAGTCTTCTTTCCTCAGTGGACTCTTCGCTGGAGTACAAGTCTCAGATCTCCAGTCTTGAGATGTGGCCCATCCCAGCCTTATTCCCTTCAGGATCTCCCTCGGTCTCCCTGGCAGAAACCCAAAGGGGTGGGAGAGGGGAGGGATGAAAGGAAAGTGAAAGGATCAGCCTCTCTGGATGCCCCTTCCTCTCCCCCCCTTCGTTGCCATGGAGACCAGAACAAAGCCTCTCTTTCCCCCTCTTTTCTGGATTGTTAATTGTCTTTGCTCCATGGTGCCTTTGTTAATTGTTCCCAGTCCCTAGCAGGATGGGGATCTAGGTTTCCTCCAGACAGGAAAAAGAAGGAGAAGGAGAAGGAGGAGGAGGAGGAGAAGAAGAAGAAGAAAAAGAAGAAGAGGAGGAGGAGGAGGAGGAGGAGGAGGAGGAAAGAAAAAGTTACTTAGGTTGTGGGGATGGGGCACACTCTAAGCCATGTTGGTGGCGGTAGGGGCTGAAGGTGCCAGCATTTTCTCCAGTGCCCTGGCTTCTAGGAGAGTAGGAGAGGAACATCTTCACCTGCTTCCCAACTCTTCAGTCAGGTGACTTTTTTCAGGACCCCGCCCCTCCCCCCCATGGGAAGACCTGGGAGAGGAAAGAAGTAGCCCTTGTGTATCCACACATGTGTGTATGTGGGTACAGGGGTCTTCTCAGAGGGAGGTCTTCTTCCTGAACCATTCTAAGTAGGACCTAGGGCAGCCTTTAGGACTCCACATAATTAAATTTGTCGGGGTGGGGTGGGGTGGAGAGGATCCAAGTCTCCAACATTAGCTGAGTTTGTGCATGGAGTGGGTTCCCATATGTGGGTGTACCACTGTGTTTGGGGGGGTAGTATGGCCTGGGTCCCCTGTGGGAGAAGGTCTTCATAGGAAGCAGTGGGCAGTGTGTACCTCCAGGTCCTGGGATAGAATGGAGGGTACTGATAACTCACTGCTGGTATGTATGGCTCAGATTACAGGTCTTATTCAACAAGGCCCACTGTGCCACCATGAAGTGTGCCAATCCAATGCGCTAAATTTTGCAAAAGAATTTATTCATGAGGGGGCCACGCATAAGGTAGGAACTGCTAAGTCTCAACTCTACCTCCCCAAGAATAGAGTTTAGGGGTATTTGTTTTTTTTTTTTTTTTGTCGGTCGTGGGGCTTGAACTCTGGGCCTGGGCGCTGTCCCTCAGCTCTTCAGCTCA
>NW_012267251.1:9725666-9729495 GCF_000151885.1 Dipodomys ordii
CTGTCCCTCAGCTCTTCAGCTCAAGGCTAGCGCTCTACCACTTGAGCCACAGCGCCACTTCTGGCTTTTTTTTTTCTTTTTGCTTATGTTGTGCTGAGGAATCGAACCCAAGGCCTCTGGCATGCAAGGCAAGCACTCTACCACTGAGCCACCTTCCCAGCCCCTCATGGAGCTCTTACAGTGTAAAGGGGAGCAGGAAATTTTGTGGGAAGAGCTACAAAGGGAGTGAACAGGGGCTAAGAAAGAAAATAATGCAGAACCAGGCTCACACCTGTAATCCTAGCCACTCAGGAGGCTGAGATCTAAGGATCACAGTTGGAAGCCAGCCCAGGCAGGAAAGTCTGTGAGACACTTATTTCCAATTAAGCAACCAAAATCCAGAAATGGAAATGTGGCTCAAGTGACAAGAGTGCTAGCCTTGAGCTAGGGGACAGTACCCCAGCCCTGAGTTCAAACCTAGCACAAAAGAAAAAGTAGAACAGAGGCAGAGGTTGGTTTTAGATGGAGGGAAAAGTAAAGATAAAAGGAAGAATTCTGGGGGGACCAGAGTATGAAAAGGAGCCCACTCTGGAAAGAGCAAGAGTTTGGGAAAACACTTTCCAGGTGAGGAGATATTTTACAGGGTTTGAAGTCTGGCCTCAGGCAAGATCTTTCCATGTGGGGACCAGATTGGGATTGGACAAAATTTGTGATACAATTATGGAGGACTGGAAGACAAAGCAAGGGAAAAGTCTTGGAAAACAAACAATTGTTTGATAAGCGAGTGGTTCACCCCGTTAAGCAAACTATTGTCCCAAGAAGGGGGCTATTTGAGCACTATATTGTTCAGAGAAATTGATTTTCAGAAAGTTCCTGAAGCAAATAATGAAGTTTTGTACAGGTTTTCAATGTTATCTTCCTGTGCAAGAACCAATGTAGAGGTTATGTGGAGGAATGGCTGCAGTGGTCTCAGCTCTCAGAAGCAGTGGGCTGGGGAGTCCAGCGGAGTAATACGAGGCCTGCTGAGGGTGAAGACAGAGAAATGTGTGCATTAGGCTTTGGAGACAGAGCAAAGCCACTCACTCACCTGATTGGATAGAAAAGGAAGAGCTCAGGTGATCAGCAGGTTTGCTTTGCCACTAAACAGGCAGAGCTACCACTGAGATGGGAAAAAAAGATGGTGGAGAATGAAACTGGCTTGAGGTGCGGGTTAAAGGTTCAATGCACACACACACATGCTTATGTACACTGGTACTGTGGCTTGCACTCAATGCCTGAGTGCTGTCCCTTAGCTTCTTTGCTCAAGTCTGGTGTTCTACCACTTGAGCTACAACTCCACTTCCAGCTTTTTGCTGCTTCATTGGAGAGAAGAGTCTCATAGACTTTTCTGCCCAAGCTGGCTTTGAACCACAATCCTCAGCTCTCAGCCTCCAAAGTAGCTAGGATTATAGGGGATTATAGGCGTGAGCCACCAACACTGGGCTCAGAACAGTTTTCAACATACTGTTTGGGCTGTTCAGCCGAAACACTATGAGTGTGGTTGGCTCTGAGAGTCTCAGTACAATAAACCGTGTGACAGATTTAAGTAAAAAAATTGGGAATCCTTTACACATGATACTTGGCAATGTGGTGGTAGGTAACATTTCACCTGGGAGAAAAAGGTAAGATAGGAGGAAATGGGTGCCAGACAGGATCTTTGGGGGCGACCCACCTCCAGAAAGGCGGAGAAAGGAATGTAAACCAGGCAGGCTGAGAAACAGCAATTCCCAGGCCAGAGGAAATCCTGTAGAGTATGGAGACATAGTTACTCCATCACTGAACTAAGTGCTATAAATCTGATTTAATGTTCCCAGGAACTGGGGTGGTAGAAAGATCTAGAATCTTTAGTTAGGTAACTTTCTCCTTCCATTTACGATGGCTTCCATTTCATTTTTTTCTCACCTGTAAAGTGGCTAATTTAGGGTAAGGAAGACAGTACTCTATCATTAAGATACTTAGACATGCCAGGCACCGGTGGCTCACACCTGTAATCCTAGCTAGGAAGCTAGGTCTGAAGATCTCAGGAGGCTGAGGTCTGAGGATCTCGGTTCAAAGCCAGCCAGGGCAGGAAAGTCCGTGAGACTCTTATCACCAATAAAACACTCAGAAAATTGGAAGTGGTGCTGTAGCTTAAGTGGTAGCGTGCTAGTCTGGAGCTGAGGAGCTGAGGGACAGCGTTCAGGCCCAAAGTTCAAGCCTCATGACTGACAAAAAATAAAAAAAGATACTTAGACAATATCTAAAGGATATTGGCAGGGATTAGAGGGGGCTATGCTGTGCCATGAAGAGGGACTCCACAGAGGGTGAGGGAGGAGAGAGTCTACTCACCTCTCACCTCTCCTATTCCTGTAGCTAAGGAAATATACAGGAAGGACCCACAATAGGTTTTTGGTTGTTGTGGCTGAACTCTGGGCCTGGGCGCTGTCCCTCAGCAATTCAACTCAAGGCTAACGCCCTACCACTTGAGTGGCACTTGCGGCTTTTTTTTTGCTTATGTGGTGCTGAGGAATCGAACCCAGGGCCTCATGCATGCATTCGAGGCAAGCACTCTACCACCGAGCCACCTTCCCAGCCCCACCTGGCCCAGATTTAACCTTCAAGAAAGGCAGCAGCAGCCTTGAATGAAAAAGTCCAGGCGCTGAGTTCAAGTCCTACTTCTGGTATGCATGCACACACACGCACACACACTGAGAGATCTAGGCTGAGACCCAAAAGATGAATAAAAAGAGTTAGCCAGGGAAGGCAGTGGGGAATTATGAAATCCACAGTCCGTAGAAGGCTTTATGAGACTGGCTGACCCTCACCTGCAGACAGGCCAGCCACCCACACTGTGAGTAAGGGGTTAGTTGCAATTCTACAACTGCCATTCTTTCACCCTGGCCCACGGATTCCCACAGGCCCCTCCAGGACCCAGTTCGGACACCGACTCTTCTGATACATTCTGATTCTAGTCCTTATACTCCGGGGCTCTCAGTGAGCCCTGGGCCCCAGGGAAGCAAATGAATAAATAATCTGCACTCTTCCACTATTGGAACGGTAGCTAAGGCTCCTTTACAAAATGGGAATCCCAGAAGAGTGGTCACTATTCCCAGCACCTTAGCTGGCTAGCATATTGTAGATTTGCTACTATTATGCCAGTCCTGGCTTTCAGGAGCTGGGCGCTGTCTCTGAGCTTTTGTGCTCTAGGCTAAGGCTCTACCACTTGAGCCTCAGCTCTACTTCTGGCTCTTTTGTAGTTCGCTGGAGATAAGAGTCTCACAGACTTTCCTTAGCCCTGGGCTGGCTTCTAACCTAGATGTTCAGATATCAGCTTCCGGATGAGCTAGGATTACAGGTGTGAGCCACACACTCCTGGCTTTAGACTTTGAATCGATATGCTAACCCAAGGGACTCTATTCTCTATATTCTTCCCAACACCCCCTTTCCCCCCATGGCAGAAGGAAAAGAAAGATTTGCTCCAGCGACTGCAAAGTACAGAACAGAGAGTGGCCAGAGAGCGTCAGAAATCTGTCTAGCTGCAGGGAGGATTAGGTTATTTATTAATGATGTGCTGGTATCGAGCTTGAACTCAGGGCCTGGGTGCTGTTCCTTACTTGTTGTGTTCTTCTGTTTTAGCACTCTACCATTTGAACCGCCCTTTCACTTTTGGCTTTTGGGGAGTTAACTGGAGTCTCATGGACTTTTCCTGCCTGGGCTGGTTTTGAACGCTGATCCTCGTAGCTGAATCAGCCTCCGATGAGTAGCTGGGATTACACGTGAGCCAGGAGCGCCCCGGTGGGATCAGGTTATTAAGGGAGGTTCTCAAATGGGA
>NW_012267251.1:9731346-9802054 GCF_000151885.1 Dipodomys ordii
CGCTCGGGGTCCCCCGGCGCGCCTGCGGGGGCCGGGGCGAACGCCCGGCTGCGCGCTGCGTGTTCGGGCCGGAGGAGCCCCAGTACTTGAATGGGGGCCGGGGGAGCAGCAGCGTGGGGTTCTCCGGAGCCTCGGCCTGGGCGGGAAGTGGATTTTGAACTTCAGCCCTGGACCTTGCCGAGGGGGGGGAGACCCCCGAGCACCCGAGCGGCGGCCCCCGCCCCCGGAGGGCCCGCGGCAGCTGCAAGGACTCCGGCGGCGCGGTTGGCAGCCGCCTCGGTGACCGGGGCTCGGAGGAAGCCGAGGAGTTTTCCTGGGACGTTTGCTTTAGCTCTGTGGGAATTTCCGGGCCGGGCGCCTGGGCGGTGGGGCTGGTGAAGACGGGGTTTGGCCAAGGACAGCTAGAGAAGATGCTGCTGCGGCTGGGGCGGGGTTCCACCGACCCTGTCCTCGGCTGGTCGCCTCAGCCAGTGCCGCTGTAGACAGGGATCTCGGCCCTTTGGGTCCTAAAGGGACCCAGCGGGGCACTGAGAGTTTGGGCAAGTTCCTTACAGTTACTGATCATACCCTTCCCTCTCCCCATGGAAACGAGCGGATTTCTATGCACCCAGCTTTAAAACTGATATACAGTGACTGTTTGAAGGATGCTGGTTTGGAAAGCATCAATTTCTAGGAGGTTTGGGGGACACTCCCACCCCCAACTTTTTTGGACCTTGGCGATACAGATATAGCCAAATGGAGAAAAGAGAAGTGGAGCTCGATCTCTTAAGGATTCCCACCTTGGGGGCGGTTTAACCCAATCTTGAGTCTCAGTTTCCTGATCTGTAAAATGGGGTTAAATACAAGCAGTACCCACCTCATGGGGGGTGGTCTTGGTGAAAAGGCTTGGTTGATTAAGTGGAGTTCGAAGCAGTGTGCGGCGCCGAGTACAGTGCCAGGTAAATGTTAGCTGTTCGCTTGTCCTGCGTGTAGGAAGTGGTGAGTGAATTCCACCCCCAGCTCCAACAAACATGCAAACAAGTTACTGTCTCATCATGCTAAGACTGAACCCAGGGCCTAGTGGCAGGCTAGCCAAGTGTCTACCACTGAGCTACACTGCCAGCTTGTGCCATTATTATTTCCGTGACCGCATCACAGAGCCCAGCCCTTGGAGATAGGTTATATCCTCTTAGTCTTATTATTTTGTCTCAGGACTAGGCCCGGCCTGGTGCTCTCCCTTAGCTTTTTTTCACTCAAGGCCGGTCCTTACCACTTGGACCACACTGTCAGTTCTTTTGGCTGGCCATTAGAGCTAAGAGACTCTTGGACCTGCCTGCCTGGGCTAACTTTGAACTGTAATTCTCTGATCACAGCATCCTGAGTAGAAAGGATTACAGGCATGAGCCACTGGTGCTTGATTGGTGACTTAGTCAATTTTACTAGTTCACTTCTGGGAGGGAGAGAGTTCACACTCCCTCCCACCCTTTCTTATTCTTACTTCTCAGATTGAATATAACCTTTTTGCTCCTTGTGTAATTCCATCTTCTCCAGTGTTGTTTTCTCTGCCTTCCTCCCTCCCTCCCTTTCGCAATTTTTGTATAAGACATTTTATTCACCTTTTCATTCTTAAAAATTAATCCTGGCCCCATGCTGTGTTCTATCTGTGGAAATTGGACCCCAGGAAGGAAGTGACTCCAAAGAGACCTCCCCTGGGCCTTCCCACCCAGGCTGCTGGCTCAGGATTGGATGGGCATTTGTGTCTCTGGGGCTGGAAGAGTTTCCCAGGGAGAGGAGCCCAGGTGTGGGGCTCCGGGGAAAGAGTCAGGTGGGATGGTCCAGGCTGCCCCTGGAGGAGCTGTGCTTCTTGGGGGCTGTCTGTATTTCCTGCTGTCGGTGCTCTCTTAGGGATCCGGACTGGCCCAGCTGCACTGCACTCTGGATAGAGGACTTGGATAAGCAAGAGCTCAAAGTGTCACCCCCAACTTTGTACTAGAAGTTGGAGGATTTTTCAGGAGTTTAGGTTAGAAGCAAGGTCCAGGTCTGGTTCTGATCTCTGCATAGCACAAGGGAGGCGTGAGTGGAGGCTGGAGGAGGGAAAGCTGATGGCTGCTGTCCAGCCCCTGCCTTGGGTCCTTCTCTGACCTTCTAACCCTCGCCAGCCGGGGGAGGATGGCCAGAGCGTTGTTGACACTCCCTTGGTGCTGGAAGATCCCACACGTGTGCAGTTTTCAATGATGAGAGTCAGCATCAAAGGCATCCAGCTTCATTCCTTTGTCAGAAGTTTCTTAAGGGAATGTGCCTATTACGTGCCAGGCCCTGTGTTGGGCAGTTAATGAAGGGGTGGAACGAGACAGGTAGCCTGCCCAGAAGGTAGCATCTTCCTTCTGGGGATAGGTGAAGGGCCAGGACATCACCGTGACGGATGACAGAAGTGGTACTTGGGTGATGGGCTACAGTGGATGGGGGAGGGGGCTGGGAGGCCAACAAAGGCCCCCTAGGGAAGGGGAAAGCTAAGAGCTTAGGCCTAAGACAGAAAGAAGCAGCTGCTTACAGACTGGAGGACTGGGCCGAGGGGACCAGTAGGAGGAAACCTTTCCCTCAGGCTGGATGAAGCAAACTGCAGCCTGGCTGGTGGGGAGAGGCCCCATGGAGGCTCAGGAGGACTTTCCGTGTCTGGATGGTTTGATCAGGGTGCTGGAGAGCCAACAGTGAAAAGGTCTGATTTGTGGGTTTTTTTTTTTCTCTTTTTAAAAGTCTTACCGGCCACTTGAAAGGCCTCTTGCTCTGGCTTAGCTTTATTATCAGCACAAGGCGGAGGCTCTACCACTTGAGGCACACCTCCACTTCTGACATTTTGTTAACTAGAGATAGGAATCTCAAGACTCTGCTGCCCTGGACTGGCTTTGAACCTAGATCTTCAGATCTCAGCCTTTTGACTGTGAGTCATGGGTGCCCTGGTTTGTTTGTTTGTTTTCTTCCCTTTTCCCCCTTATTTCTCTCAACTTTATCTTCATGACACTAAATTCTTGCTAAAACTTAGGTAAAAAAAATTACTTATAATCATTGTTGGCCCAGGGAAGGAAAGTGGTGGCCAAGAGAGAAAAGATTTGTTCTCCGTTTTGTCCTTTCTGAATTGAGTATCCACATGTATGAATAGACTAGACCAAAGCCCCCAAATGAGGCTGTGGCTCAAGTAGCAGAGCTCTTAAAGGTCTGAATTCAAGCCCTAAAACCACTGCTGTCCTTAAATAAATAAATAACAACAACAACCCCCCCCAAGTGTGCTTAACAAAGAATAGCTTATAAACTAGAAACTGTCTATAAGAAGAAAGGAAAAAAAAAAGGACATAAAACTATAGTGTAAGTATCAATTTAGTAAAGGTAGTGCATGTGTACACATGCCTGGCTAGCACACATTTATAGATGGAAAACTACCAAGGTGCATCAGTGTGCTCAGAGGTTAACTTGGGATCCTGGACATATGGATAAGTTTTTATTTTATTAAAAATCTTGGGGCTGGGAAGGTGGCTCAGTGGTAGAGTGCTTGCCTTGCATGCATGAGGCCCTGGGTTCCATTCCTCAGCACCACATAAGCAGAAAAGGCCAGAAGTGGGGATGAGGCTCCAGTGGCACTAGCCTTGAGCTGAAGAGCTTAGGGACAGCTTTCAGGCCCCACGACCAACCTCCCCCCCCAAAAAAAAAATCTGTTGATTTTTTCCTATCTTTTATAGTGACCAGGAATTACATTTATAAATGGAAAAAAAAAGTATTGAGATACTAAGTAACTTCTAGCTTGAAAGGGAGCAAGAGCCGGGTGCTGGCGGCTCATACCTGTAATCCTAGCTACTCAGGAGACAGATTTGAGGATGGAGGCCCAAAGGCAGCAGGAGCAGGAAAGTCTGTGAGACTTGTCTTCAATTAACTACTAACAAGCTGCCCTTGAGCAAAACAACAACCACAAAACCCAAAACAAAAACTAAGGAAGCCAACCATGGGTGGCCAGGCCTGTAATCCTAGCTACTCAGAAGGCTGGGATCATGGTTCAAAGACAGCCCAGGCAGGAAAGTCAGTGAAACTCTTATCTCCAATAAATGACCAGAAAACCAGAAATGGCAGTGTGGCTCAAGTAGTAGAGCACTTGCCTTGAGCTGAAGAGCTGAGGGATAGAGCCCAGGCCCAGAGTTCAAGCCCCATGACCGACCAAAAAAACTCCAAACCAACAAACCTCAAAAGCTTAGGATGAGCACCCGGGCCCTGAGCACATGCATGTGTGTGCGGCCCCCCCCCCCATACATGTAGGAATGCCCGTCAGTCCTTGAGAAGCTTTGGCTGCAGCCACACTGGATGGCGAGGGCTTTGGGCAGGGCTGCTGCCAGGCAGGTGCTGGCCTGAGCTAGTTCTAGCCTTCCAGGGGACTCAAGTGTTCTTGTCCTTGAAGGGCTGACCCTTCAAGGTTTTCTTTCCTTTTTTTTTGGGGGGGGGGTCCGGTCGTGGGGCCTGAACTCTGGGCCTGGGCGCTGTCCCTCAGCTCTTCAGCTCAAGGCTAGCGCTCTACCACTTGAGCCACAGCGCCACTTCCGGCTTTTTTCTTTTTGCTTATGTGGTGCTGAGGAATCAAACCCAGGGCCTCAGGCATGTGAGGCAAGCGCTCTACCACTGAGCCACCTTCCCAGCCCCCCTTTAAGGTTTTCTACCTAGGTTTTCTCCTCTCTGGGAGTGTGGCTGGAGATGGCCCTTCGAGGGCTATTTCTGCTCAAGTCTCCAGGAAGTGGACACGACCAGAAAAAGTGGACTCGAAGGCTGTTGTGCTCAGTGCCTCCTCCCCTAGCATACTCTGAGTGTTTGGAAAGGACTAGCGACACTGAGTGTTTGGAAAGGACTCTGTGCTAGGGGGGAGGGCCGGCCCTGCACGCAGCAGATCGTGTTTTGAATGAGAGTTGTTTTTGTGCTTGGTGTTTGCTTAAGAGGGCTGGCTCCTGCCTGAACTCCCTGTGATCCTCACCCTTCCTAGAGCAGGGCTCTGTCGGCCAAGGTGGCTGTCCCCGTGCCTGTGTGACTACATTGGAACCCAGAACCAAGCCAGAAGGCATGCTCTGGATGCTAGTCCTGTTGACTGTCCCCTGTCCCCCTTTTCTTAGAACTTGGGAGTCCAGGGCTAGGAGAGTTGCCAGCCAGCCCAGGCCCACAAGGCCACCTTCGTCCTTCTCAAGCCTCTCTGGCCATTTCCTTTAAGATGCAAATGTGTTTCTTCACAATAGTGGTGAGGGTCTTTCCTCCTAAGAGCAGAGCTCCTGCCTGTTTTGTCCAGGGACCACCCCTGCTCTGTGGCTCCCATGTGACAGAGACCCTCATGTGACAAACAGCCCCCCCCCAGTGAGTGATTTCTGCCCATTCTGCCTGTCCCCCCCCCTCCCCCCCGCTAGAACCTCGCAGCAGCCTCCCGTCACCCTTCACGCTGCGTTCTTGGCTTTCCTGGCGCAGCAGTTGGCAGGAGGTCCTCCAGGAAGACTCCTGCTTCCATGCCCTGCTTCTTTGGGAAATTTCCTGGCCACTGAGGAAGAGTAGGGCAAACCTGCATGTCCCAGAGGTGGGATCTAGAGGCTGTTGAGGGGAGGAGGAGACAAAGGGGCCGGATTTCCTTGTCCTGGTCATCATGAGCGAACCAACAGGTCAGGCAGGGCCCCGCAGGCACTAAGTGAGGTCTGGCATCACCGCATCAAGTGTGCACTGGAGGCAAGCTGGGAGGGGAGAGATGTTGTACCCAGATGTTGAGGGTTGGGGAGGGGTGTGTATGGGGAGGGAAGAAGTAGGAACTGTTCCCAGATGCTACTACCTTGTTTTGTTGGTGATGGTGTTGAATTCAGTCTAGGCTCTCTCTCTGTCCCTGAGCTGTTTTGCCTAAGGCTAGCCCTCTGCTTGAGGCACAGCTCTACTTCTGGCTTTTTTGGTGGTTGACTAGAGATAAGAGTCTCTTGGACTTTCCTGCCTGGGCTGGCTTCAAACCACAACCCTCAGCTCTAAGCCTCCTGAGCAGCTGGAATTACAAGTGGGGGACACCGGTAACTTGGCCTGCCACCTTCTTTTTTTTTTTTGGTTGGTCATGGAGCTTGAACTCGCTTGGGCGCTGTCCCTGCACTCTTCAAGGCCAGTGCTCTACCACTTGAGCCACACAGCGCCACTTCTGGTTTTCTAGTGGTTTATTGGAGATAAGAGTCTCACAGACTTTCCTGCCGGGGCTGGCTTTGAACCATCATCCTCAGTAGCTAGGATGACAGGCATGAGCCACCGGTGCCTGGTGCCCACCACCTTCTTTTTCTTTTCTTTTTCTTTTTTGTCGGTCGTGGGGCTTGAACTCTGGGCCTGGGCGCTGTCCCTCAGCTCTTCAGCTCAAGGCGAGCGCTCTACCACTTGAGCTACAGCGCCACTTCCGGTTTTCTGGTGGTTTATTGGAGATAGGAGTCTCACGGTCTCTCCTGCCCGGGCTGGCTTTGAACCGCAATCCTCAGATCTCAGCCTCCTGAGTAGCTAGGATTACAGGCATGAGCCACCAGCGCCCAGCTACCACCTTCTTTTTCTAAATCACACTCCGTCCCCCGCCCCCGCCCCTTTGGTTCCTCTGGGAAGCTGTCAGGACCCAGGGATGCCATCAAAAATGGAATTCTCCCCTCACCAGAGCAGCAAGCCAGACTCCTTCCCCCTCCCCAGCATGGCCTTAGCATTTAAATGACCTTGGCAGGAAGCCTCTTAAGCTGCCCTTGGGGTTGGGGACAGGATTGGGTATTAAGTGTTAAACTCCCCCCCCCATTGTCCCCCTGAGTCTTTTGGGGACACGTCCAAGGTAGGGTTTCAGTGGTTTGGCTTGAGGGGAGAGAGGGGCTGGGCTACCTCTCCTGGCACCCATCCGCTGATGGCTTGGTCTGGGGCTCCCTGGGGGATCCTCCCCCACAGACCAGCCTGTTTTCCCTCCCCCTCCTCACCTCCCCCCATCCCGGCCTCTGGTGGCAGGCTGCAGAAAGGAATGTGCAGCCTGTGGAACGGGACTGGGTGAGACCAGGTTGCAGCCAGCTCCGCCCCCACCCCCTACCGAGAGGCAGGGAAGCCCCTCCCCCCAGGGCCTGCACTCTGCTGGGCCACAGACAGGTGCCATTGACCCAGGTGTGGCCACTGGAAAAAGTGGACATTAGCACCGGAGGATTTCCTGCCTGCCCTCCCCAACCAGGCTAGGTGGCCAGTGATGATGAGGCTGGGCCTCTGGGGCCAGCAGCAGCAAGCAGCAAGCAGCAGCAGCAAGCAGCAAGCAGCAGCAGCAAGCAGCAAGCAGCAGCAGCAGCGACGGCAGCAACGGCGTTCCCAGCTCCAGCTGCTCCAGCGGCCCCTGGAGGGCAATGTCCTTTGTTGACTTCTTGTTAAAAATAGTGGCTCATATTTATTTTCCCATTTCTATGGTTTCTCAGAGCAATACATCAGTGTGTGCTACACTGTGATCAGAGGGAGAAGGACTTAAAACACTTAAGTAGGATTGCCAGAGTCAAACACAAAAGGAATCCATTTTTCCTTGGAAGACCAAGTGGGAATGGGGGGGTAGGAAAGTTAGGGGTATAACACCTTTCCCCCCCCTTCCACTCCCCCCCCCCGCCACTAGGAAGAGGGTCTCTGCCTTGGGGCTGTGGCAGTGCCAGAGGGATCCCTGAGTAAGACTGGTCAGGGACTCCCAAGACACCCCAAAGGGCTAGACTAGGAGTAAGGGGGCCTCCTAGGGCAGGAGGGTTTCCAGCCCTGTGGAGCAGCCTGGGGTAGATCAGCATGGCTGGAAGGCTTCTGTTCTGCACCTGCCCCTTGAGAGATGAGGCATTGTGGGGAGGATGAGAGAATTCAAGGTTGTTAGGGAGGGGCTGGCTGTGGGCCAGTGGTCCCTGTTCTGTGGGGTGCTCAGCAGGTGGGTGAAGGAGGGTCTTGAGTAGGGACTGTGGAACGCCTGCCAGGGTAGGCCTTTCCATCCCCTGGGCAGAGGGCTTCTCTGGTTTGGGGTGTGATAGTATGTCAATCCACCCTGGCCTCTGCCTCAAAGACGCAGCCTCTTCGCCAGGGAGGCCGCCAGGACTAGAGTCGCATCAGGAAGGGAGAGATGAGTGACGGGCTGATGCAGGAGTGGCAGCTCCTCCTGAGCTCCTGGGGCCCCAGCAGATTGGGGGTTTTGATCCCATCTACAGGGTGGAGGAACATCACTCCCCTGGCTGTCTGCACACTCAAGAGAGGAGCGGGCAGGGTGAGCAATGGAGAGACAAGCGGGGTTCCCCAGGTAGGGCTGGAGAAGTGGAAGAGGAAGCTCCCCCTTTTTGCTGTTGCACCTGCATGTAACAGGTACCCTAGCCAGTATCTTCCCCACCCCTTGGTGGAGGATAGGAAATGGGGTCAGAGAATAAGGGGGTCTGTATCCATTCTGACCTTACCTAGAGGTAGGTCACAGCGGGCCTTTCTGTCTTTGGTACATGTTAGAGACAGGGTGAAGTGGACCATGATCTGCCACAGAACCGTTAACACTGTGTATACATTTCTAGGTGAATGAAGCTTGTGCAGTGCACAGTCTTGCATAACTGTACACACTCACTGGACCTATTGGAACTGGAAGCCTCAGGAGCCTGTGGTTTTCATGTCGTAAATTAAGTTTCCCTTCACTTTATTTTTTATTTATTTTTATTTTTTTATTTTTTTTTATTGTAAAGATACTATACAGAGGGTTACAGTTACATGAGTGAGGTAATGAGTACACTTCCTCTTGAACATTGTTAGCCCCTCCATTGTTTTCCCCCTACCATCCCCTCCCTCCCTTCCCCGAGGTTCTTTTTTTTTTGATTGTGATTAAGTGATTACGTAATTTCTAAGTCACAAGTTCATTCTAACTTTCCTGGAGCAAATTGTCTATCACAGTCTGTAATATATAACAGTGTTCACATGTTATATACCATATTTGTGATCAGCAGCGTGGGGATATTTAGTAGTGGTTCAACCAGATGAGCAGGAGTTCTTTGTTTCTTAAGTCCTGTTAGTTTTGTCGTATCACCTAACATTTTGGATTTAGCATCCACTTATCAGGGAGACCATGTACCGTTTGTCTCTTTGCTCTTGGCTTACCTCGCTCAACATGATTCCTTCTAGCTCCATCCATTTCTCCCTTCACTTTTACCAAGTTTTCCAGTCATCAAATCCATATTCCTCACCAGAATGGTGAGTGAGTGAGTTTGTTTGGCAGTTTAGAGAGGGTCTGTAGAGTTCTGACCCAATCCTAGTGTAGAGATGACTCCTGATGCCCCAGTCAAGGCGGATTGGATTAGAGTACTCAGATGGGCGGGCCTCATGGGAAGGGGGCAAATGGGAAGCGAAGGAGGGTTCCTCCTTTGTCCTTTTCTGTTCCTCAATCCATGAGGGCTCTGTATCCTGTCTTCTCCTTCTAGGGGCATCAGAACTCTCCTGTCCTTCAGGGTTCCTGCTCTTTGGGCTCTAGCTCTTTGGAGCTGTCTAGTCTGTAATCTAGTTTCATTGGCTGGTGACAAATTGGCTGGTAATTCCAGAAGCACATTAACCCTTTGCATTTTTAACCAGACACTGGGCCTTGACAACCTAAAGGTGATTTTAAAAGGGGAATGGGGTGGATATAGGAAGTATGGGTACTTGGGCCTGGGAGGGTTTGTGTGTGGGGGCTGCTAGCATAGCCTGGCATCTTACCACACTGCATAAGAACAGCACAGCCCTTTTCCAGCTTGAGGGAAGCTAGGGATACGATGATGATCAGCAAGAGACAAGTGCAGGGGCCTTGGGGAGCACGACCCATTTTAGGCAGGCAGGAGGAAGAGAAGATAGTAAAGCCTGGCCCTGACACATCTCCCTGGGACCCAGACAGATGGTTCTGTCTCTCACCCAGGACCCTGTTTACAACATCTTGACTTTAGCGTGAGTGGTGGGCGATTGCAGCCCAGGTGGCCAGGACTCCTGGCAGTGGGAGACCTTGCCCAGCTAGGAGCTGCTGTCAGCACGGGGTGTGTTCTGCTATATGCAGATATGATTGGTCTTTGGTGAGGGGTTGCTGCCTGTGGTTCCAGGGGGGCTGTAAGGGACAAGAATGCAGAGTCTCCCAGGCAGGGAGGCGTAGGTAGAGTGGGGGTGCGGGGTGCACAATTACTTGGGATCAGTGGAAAAATTAGCCAGGCTGGTACAAAATGCCTTTCTGCTTCTCTCCTCTCCCATCCCTCCCTACTCTCCTGAAACTTAACAACTGTGTCAACAGCAGGATGATTGTGTTTGGCCTCAGCCTCTGGGGCTGCCAGGATCAGGCAGGTGCTGGCAGGGGCCCGCAGAGCTCCACGCTGGGTACAAGCTGCCTGGCCTGCTTGAGCAGCAGGATAAACAAGGTCGCACACAGGCTCACACAGGGGAGGGTGGCCTTGGCTAAGCAGGCAGGCTGGAGGGGAGAACAGGTGTCTCAGGAGCTACACAGACACAAAGGACCTCTTGTCTCTACCTCTCCAGCCTTGAGGCAGCCCCCTCTTCCCTTAGGCCCCACCCAGGACCTAGTGACCTGGTCAGCCGGTTGCTGTCTTGCTGATTCCTTCTGTGTGTGTGTGTGTGAGAGAGAGAGAGGGGGCGGGGGGGGGGGATCTGAGGGATCTGCCTTTGCATAAATTCCCCCCTCCTCCCTTAAACCTTCCATGGGTCTTAGTTTCCCCGCTGGGAAGATACCAAGATCATTCATCCCTCTAGGGCATCCAAGGCCAAAGTGGCTGGGGAGAGTACCTGGCGCTCTGGGGAAGGTCAGGAGCCAGGACCGAGGCATTCCCCATGGATTCCCAAGGACTTGGGGCTGGAGGTAGATGGAGTAGGGTGACACCTTCCTCCCTCTTGACGGTTTCCATAACAAACGTTCACTGTGCCAGCCATTGTACTAGCAACCCGGGAGCCATGGGGATGATAGACTGCTAGCATGGACAGGCATCCTCGGTAGCTAGACTGGGAGAAATCGTGCAAGTTTGGTGGGTGTCGGTGTGCTCGGTGCTATGAGATGGGGGTGATCACAGTAGTGCCTTCCTCAGCCGGGGCTGTATAAGCTAGGTATGCCCTTTACCATCTCAGTCCCAGAGAGAGGGTTAGTGGATAAGGAAACAGCTAATTCAATCTAGTTCTGTGCTGGAGGGCCCCGATCTTTATCTATGGGATGCCTCAGGTAAATAACCCACTTCTCTAGGGTGCCTGTGGAGATGGGGGCACACGGAGCTGGGTTTTAAGTGAGGTGTAGGAGCTGGGTTTTGAGTGAGGTGTAGCGTCCGCTGCTCAGGAATGTAGGAAGGAGCGCGGTCTTGAGGGTGAGGGCTGTTGGGGTGGCCTGGCTCATGTCGCATGCAGGCCCCAGCCTGCCGGGAGTTCTCAGGGAGAGGTGCTGGTGTGGGTCAACAATATCTTGGTCCCTCCTTCCTCCCTACTTCACTATGGTGTAAATAATTCTACCTCATGCACTCTGGAACATTCTTCAGTTTGCAGAGAGAAGGGATCGTTTAGTGAAAAGAACGTAGGGCATTAGTCAGAAAGTTCTAGATTTGAACTTTATAGATTCCGAGTCTTGGTACCAGAGGGCTTATCTAATTTCTTTGAGCTGTATCTTCCTTACATGCAAGACGGGGCAATGGTCTTCCCCAGTGCCAGAGGTTTGTGCAGAGTAAAAAAAAAAGTGGCCGGGAGCTGGTGGCTCACACCTGTAATCCTAGCTACCCAGAAGGCTGAGATCTGAGGGTCGCGGTTCAAAGCCAACCTGGGCAGGAAAGTCTGTGAAACTCTTTTTTTTTTTGCCAGTCATGGTGCCTGAACTCTGGGCCTGGGTGCTGTCCCTGAGCTCTTAAAAGCTCAAGGCTAGCACTCTACCACTTGAGCCACAGTGCCACTTCCAGCCTTTTCTGCTTATGTGGTACTGAGGAATCGAACCCAGGGCCTTATGCATGCAAGGCAAGCACTCTACCACTGAGCTACCTTCCCAGCCCCTGTGAAACTCTTATCTCCAATAAACCACCAGAAAACCAGAAGTGGCGCTGTGGCTCAAGTGGTAGAGCCTTGAGCTGAAGAGCTCAGGGACAGCGCCCAGGCCCAGAGTTCAAGCCCCACAACGGACAAAAAAAAAAGTGAATGTCGGCTTTGGGAGGTATAGTAGCCTGTTTGGGCCTCTGTCTGTGTCTGTCATAAAGAGACAGTGGAATGTGTCTTTCCTTCCATGCTTTTCCAGAGGTGATGATGGCCCATGGCCTGGACCTTCTTGCCTTCTAGCCTCTTCCCCACCCCCATATGGGGGAAGGGATCAGCCCTTGGGTGCAAGGCCTCCCCTGAGGCTTTCTTACCTGTGCTTCTGTGTGCCAGCCAGGCAGTGGGCATCCTGCTTCCACCCCTACTGAGGAGAAGCTCCTCCCCCCACCCCCCCACTGTCAGTGGTTGTGCTGGTGCTCAAATGGACTGCTTGGGCTGTGAGTGTCCCAGGAAATAGAGGCCCATATTCCCCTTCACCACCCAGGATGGGTACAATGGTGCCATTGCTTAGCCTCTTGTAACCTGGGAGGACCATTCTGTCCTTTCCTGAACGGAAGGAGAATGTGGGACCTCTGTGGAAGTCAGTGCACGAGTACGGTGATGTCCTCGGCCATCTGGGGGTCCCTGCATCTGAGCTGCGCCAGCCTCTCTCAGCGTGCGGCCCTGAGGCAGCCACACAGATCCTTCCAAGCCTCGGAAGTGTACACCTGGCAGGCTGAGAACACCCAGCCCTCCCGTTTTTTGCAGATGAGGGAGTCCAGGTTCAGACGGGTGGACTTGCCTGGTGGGAAGGGGCACACCTGGGGATCTGTAGGGGTGGGGCTGGGCAACCCTGGCATGTCTGACCCTGTGAGTGACTGCCCACACTGACGTCTTGGTGTAGAGGCCCCTGACCTTATGCCTTGGCAGCCTGCCATTAGTTTTGAAGGACTGGTATTGGAGAAGAGCTCGGAGAGTGGCATCTAGGACTGTCTGGGGCTCCTTGAGCTTCCTGAGGGCTGTGTTCTTCTGAGACCAGATCTGGAAGGGAGATGGCCTAGCAGGCCCCTTGCTTCTCCCTCTGGCCTCTTGTATATATAATTTTATTGTTATTATTAAGGCCTTGTGCAGAGGGGCTACCATTCCATAAGTCAGGTAATGAGTACATTTCTTTTTTTAATTTTTATTTATTTTTATTGTGAAAATACTGTACAGAGGGGTTACAATTACATGGGCAAGATAATAGTACATTTCTTTTTTTGGGGGGTCTGGTCATGGGGCCTGAACTCTGGGCCTGGGCGCTGTCCCTCAGCTCTTCAGCTCAAGGCTAGCACTCTACCACTTGAGCCACAGCACCACTTCCGGCTTTTTTCTTTTTGCTTATGTGGTGCTGAGGAATCGAACCCAGGGCCTCAGGCATGCAAGGCAAGTGCTCTACCACTGAGCCACCTTCCCAGCCCTAATGAGTACCTTTCTTATCAAGCATTGTAGCCTCCTCCTTTGTTTCCCCTTCCCATCCTCCTCCCGTCCCCCCAATCCTCCCCGCCCCCCTACATTTCTTTTTTAGACGTTATCACCCCTACTTTTACTTCCCCCCATTTCTCCCTCCCCTCCCCGCCCACAAGTTTGCACAGTTGATTTTCCACATACTGTGCTCTGAATGATGGCATTTATTCACCCTTGCTCCCTCCCTTTCTGCGTACCATCTCGAAAGACAAAAAGAAAACAAAACAGTCCCAAAGCAGAAATAAACACCATCACCACTACCAACCACCACCACCACCACGGGCTGCGATGGAGCAGAACCTCATGTTTCCTTTTCCATTTTCTAAGATCAAGTGTTTATTATCTTTTAAGCCATTGTACCAAGGGAGTCGCCGTTCAACAGATCAGTTTATAAATGTTCTCTCCTTCCCTGCAGTCCTGCTTCTCTGGTGGCCACAGGTGAACTGAGGTCAAGGATGTTGCTGGGAGATGGGGCTGGGGAAACCACGCTGGGTTCACCTGTGGCCAGGTAGCCAGATGGCCCTGGAGACGCTCTGGAAACTGCGAGTGAGGAGGGGCGAGCAGGGACACTCGGATTGTTCTCGGGGCCTAGTCCATATTTACATGCAATTTGTGTATCACTGATAAATACCTGGAACACACTTTGATAATCTCTTCCCAGGCACATTCAGATGTGTCTGTTGCTGCTTTTTCCAACTTAGCTGCTTCTGCCTTTTTGTTCTTGTCTGTGTCTTCACTCCTGTCTCTCCCCCCACCCCACTTACAGAGACCTGGTAACTGGAAACAGAGTCGGCTTTATCCCTGTCATCTGTCGGGGCTTCTTGGGGTTGGATAGTGTGCAGGGCTGGACCAGTGTCTGATGATCCTTAGGGGAAACACACAGGCCCAGCCTCCTCCACCAGTGCTGCCGCTGCCTAGGGATCTTAATGCCTTTATCTTCTTGGACTAAGTAGGTACTCAGTAAATGTGAAGATAAAGCAAAGTTAAGAGACAGGAGGAGGGGCTGGGAATGTGGCTTAGTGGTAGAGTACTTACTTGCCTAATATGCATGAAGCCCTAACTAGGTTCGATTCTCAGCACCACATACACAGAGAAAAAGCTGGAAGAAGAGCTCCAGCTTTGACCAAAAAGAAGTTCAGGGACAGTATCTAGGCCCTGAGTTCAAGCCTCAGAACTGGCAAAAAAGAGAGAGAGACAGAGACAGACAGACAGGAGTCTCAGCCACATTCACACAAGCTCCTTGCAGCCTGGCTTGTACCTAGGAAAGGAGGTTGGTATGGGGTGCCTGGGGTCCTGGGGGTGGAGACACCGCTTTCCCCATAGTGACTGGCCTGTCGGGAACCCTTGGGTTTTGGTCCTAGTGCTGAGGGTGAGCAGAGCAGAAAGGAAGAGGCCTGCTGTTTTGTTTTTCAGATTGAGTGTTATTAGCAATTTATTGCATCCGGGTCTCCAGCCAAGCACATTCTGTTCTGCAGTGTTGGGGGAAGACACTTGGGGGTCAGAACAAGAGGCTGGACAGGAAGGAGGAACAGATCAACAGTCGTGTGATTGATGATGGTGTCTTGGCCTGTGTAGAGGATGGTTTTAACATGGGACCCGTTAGGACCCAGCGTGTATGGGGAGGCGTCTTCTGGAGGGGTAGCACCCCCCTCCCCAAGGGCCATGGGGCTGGACAGTGGGGTTGGGGGCCCCCTCCATATCACGTCCACTTGGCTCTGGACTTCAGCTTTCTGGCTGTGAAGTGGGGTCTGGGCTGTGATGCCAAACAGAACCGTAGAGTTTCTTGAGCCCTTCTGGGAAGACCCCCTGGAAGGGAAAAAGCAGGGGAGAGAGAACCCCGGAAGAAGAGCAGGCAAGATGGCCAGCCTGTGGAAAGAATGGCCCACAAGCAAAACAACCCCCTTTTGCAAATGTGCTGAGCTGGTGGAATTTTGCTTGGTGGCTGTGAGATCCGGCAGTCGATAGAGCTCTGCGGGCGCCTGCGCTGTGTACGCACTGTTGTCGTGTGGGGGGTCCCAGAGGAGAATGGAGAAGGCAGAGCTCACACCTGTGGGACCCCTTCCTCTGAGCTGGCCTCCAGGCTTCCCAGAGCCCATCATTAATTCCCACTCCTGGAGGCGAGTACCCCACCTCCATCTACCCCTCACGTAAGTCGGCCTGGTTATTCCTTCATGTCCTCTTCTTCTCCCAGTTCTTCGCTTTGCCTCCAACTAGTTACTGTGTTCTTGCTTCAGGAGACCAGCCTTCCCCAGATGGTCACAGTGCCAAGGGCAGAGGGTCAGCTGGTGGTACCTGACCAGGGCTGCCTTGTGGCTGGGCCTCTAGCCCATGCATCGGCCGCTGTGGGGCGAGTAGACCATCAAGTAACGGATTCATCTCAAGCTTGGGGCTCTTGGTCAAGGGCAAGTGTCAGATAGGCAGCTGTGGTAGACTCTGAGGGACAGTGTGCATGGATGGGGTGGTCACAAAAAGGGACTGCTAGGCTAGGCCAGGCTGTGAGAGCCTGGGCCTGCTTTCCAGCTGTGAGGTTGAACCATCTTACAGTCTCCCTGTGGTGTCACCCTGAGGCCGGTTCTCTGTGCTCTGGGTTGACACCCCTCTCCTTGGCTCAGGGATCAGGGCTCTTGTCAGGATCTCATCTGGGGATGGACCCTGAGGTTGGGTCAGGGACTGGGGCTTCATTCGCACCCTGTGTCTTCTGTTGAGGTGAGCATTGATAGAATACCTTTGGGCCAGAAGCGGTAAGGAACTTGGGAAACCAAGCCCCAGCCCAAAGGCAGAGGGGGAGGTAGCTCTGTGAGGCTGGAAGGGGTCCTGGTAGCCAAGGCTGCAGTTAGGCCGAGCCCACCCGTCACAGCGAGAACCTTGGACACAAGCCACAGAGCCGGGACTTGGTGGACAATAGGGAAGCAGAGGGTGTTTCCGAGGACTTGCAGAATGGGTGGCTCATTCATTCAGGCCAAAGCTGACTGTCATTGTCCTCGGAAAAATTCGAACAGTACCCAGTTCTTTTCCTTGCCATTCAAAGGCGTCTGTAATGCCTTCACATCTTGCCCAGCCTCCCGGTAACTAAGCGGATTTTTTTTTTTCCTGCCCTGCCAAAGCTAGTGTGGGCCAAGGCTGGCAGCCCTGAGCGATGGGCTGCTTTGTGCTTGCCTTCCCTGACCCACGCTGACCGTGGCTTTGGTCCTGCAGGCCCAGCAAGTGAGTGTGGCAACCTTGCCTGAGAATTTCCTGGTGAATGGGCAAACCAGTGACATTGTTTGGATTTGAACTCTAGATGTCCTTTTAAAAAAACGATACAGCTGATCAAATGGAGAGGTGAGAGCCCCGACCTTCCTCCAAGCTTCATTGTGTGCCAGACTTGTCCTTGTCCTGGGGAAGTCCTGGTGTGTGTATGTGTGTGTGTAAACATACATACCAGTAGTGGGGCTTGAACTCAGGGCTTTGTACTATCCCTTAGCCTTTGTGTTCAAGGCTGGTGCTCTACTACTTGAGTCACAGTTCTACTTCCAGCTTTTGGGTGGTTAACTGGAGATAAGAGTCTCATGGACTTTCCTGCCAGACTGGCGTTACTACAATCCTTCTGAATAGCTAGGATTACAGGCCTGGGCTACTGGCACTGGGCTGTAGGACCTGGGCTCTGCTTCTGAGCAGAGTGGGTTTCTGATAAATCCCAGAATTGTTTTTTTCTTTTTTTGGTTGGTCATGGGGCTTGAACTCTGGGCCTACGTGCTGTCCCTGCGTTCTTCAGCTCAAGGAGAGCGCTCTACCACTTGAGCCACAGCACCACTTCTGGTTTTCTAGTGGTTTATTAGAGATAAGAGTCTCAGGGACTTTCCTGCCTGGGCTGGCTTTGAACCGTGATCCTCAGATCTCAGCCTCCTGAGTAGCTAGGATTACAGGCGTGAGCCACTGGTGCCTGGCCCAGAATTTTCTTAAAGCTATGTTTTTCCACTGCAAAGTGGGAATTCTGGTCTCACACGTGTAAAATGATTCAGTGAAGTAAGTGATGTGTGTATTACAGTGCTTAGTCTGGGACCACTGTGGGGCTTGTTCTAAGTGGGGCTGCCCCCACTCCCTTGGGGACTGCTGGGATGGGGGAGAGGAGGAGTATCTCATGAGGATGTAGGAGAGACAGACCTTGTCATCTAGGACAACTCCCTCAGCTTCTGCTATAAGTTTCCATTGGTTGGGACAAAGAGATGTACCATTTGCCCTTGGCGAAGTTACTTAGCCTCTGTGCCTCAGTTCCCTTGATGTCAGGCTACTGCCAAGAGTGCCGTACATAAAAAGGTTTCCAGGAGAAGCATCTAGGACCGTGTCCTCCAGCAGGGATCCTGCTGATGCATGATTCTGTGGTTACTATGTTAGAAATCACTTTATGCAGTGAAACCAGGGCTCACGGCCTTTAACCCTAGCTACTTAAGAGGTAGAGAACGGAGGATCGCAGTTCGAAGCTAGCCCAAGTAGAAAAGGCCATGGGACTCTTAATCTGTAATGAACCAGCAGAAAAGCCAGAAGTGGAGCTGTGGCTCCAGTAGTTGAACGGTTGCCCTGAGTGGAAAAAGCTAAGGGACAGCATCCAGGTCCCAAGTTCAAGTCCTAGTACTAGTATACACAAAACAGCAACCTGGGTGAGAGTGGCAATTTGAGGCAGGTGCCCCGCATCCTGGAGCCTGGCTTTGTGTAGCGGAGCTGGGCTGAGGTAAGGACCCAGCCCTGCCAGTTCCATGGAGCAGCCCAGAGACGAAGAAACGATCATGTGGTAGCTGCTTAGACAGGGCGTTGCCAGGTGTGACAGAAATGACAGGGTGGCTTGGATCCCCAAGCACACAGCCTTTTCTGTCTCCCCTTAAACTAAGGCGGTCAGGGTTCACCAAGTAGAACCGATTTGATTCGTTCAACCCTGGAATTCACAGAGTCACTTGCCTGGAGGCTGAAAGCTTCCACTGGTACAAAAGCCTATTGCTGAGCGATGAATTTTAATAATTCCTAGTAAACAGGCTTGAACTAACCTTTGGACCCCAGGTGCTGGCTGGTGTCTGCCCCTGGCGGGCTCCAGAGAAAGCAGCAATGGGTGGGGCTGCCTCCCCTCCCAGCCTTGCTGGGGACCGCCCTCGGAGCCAGGGACAGGCCTGGCCCGCAGGCTGTCCCTGGTCACGTGCAGCCATTCAGGCTGAGTTCACAGGGACTCAGGTGGGCGCAGGAAGTAGCACCTGTGGCCGTGGTTATATTTTTCATTATTTATTTTTGTCAGTCCTGGGGCTGGAACTCTGGGCCTGGGCGCTGTCCCTCAGCGCTTCAGCTCAAGGCTAGCGCTCTACCACTGGAGCCACAGCGCCACTTCCGGTTTTCTGAGTGGTGTATTGGAGATAAGAGGCTCACGGAGTTTCCTGCCTGTGCTGGCTTTGAACCACGATCCTCAGATCTCAACCTCCTGAGTAGGTAGGATTACAGGCGTGAGCCACCGACACCCGGTCCATGCTGTGGTTTTAGACAAGGAACTCCAGACCCAAGATTGGAGGATCCTACCTGTGACATTGAGACAGGTGCACTGAGGCAGTCTTAGCCTGTGATCACACCGTGGATGGTGGCTGCTGTCACTGGCTGGCTCCTGAGGCCCAGACACTGTGGCCTCACCCCAGGCAGCCCCGGGATGGGATTTGCGCTTAGCAGCACTTTCCTCAATGTTAAAGGCCTGGAGTCCTCTCACCTACAGTTTTATCTCAGGTAGAAGAAATGATTCACTCCCTGTGCAAATGGGAAAAACCTCACAGACCTTCGGAGGCTGGGTGGGTACCCCAGGCCCTCAGTGAGCAAATTGTGTCTAATTCTCCTGTATGCGGCTTTACTTACTGCCTGTCACACGTGGCAAGTGCTTTGGCGGTTAGAAAACACCTGTGCTTAGCCCCCGCCCCCAGTGTCATCTCCAGGATTTTTATCTTTATTCTTTATTTTGCTGGTAGTTGTTTTGTGTGGGTCCTAGGGCTTGGACTCCGGGCCTCAAGCTCTTGCCTGGTCCTTGCTGGTGCTCTGCCACTGGAGTCATATTTCTACTTCTGCTTTTTGATGCTTAGTTTGGAGATGAGTTTCCTGGAAGCCGGGCACCGGTGGCTCATACCTGTAATCCTAGCTATTCTGGAGACTAAGATCTAAGAATTGCAGTTCAAAATCAGCCTGGGCAGAATAGTCCCCATGAGACTCTACTGTCCAGTTCATTACTCAAAAAACTGGAAGTGGCACTATGGCTTAACGTTGTAGGACATTAGTCTTGAGTAAAAGGGCTCAGGACCCACAACAACAATAATAACAGTTTCTCCAATTTGCCTGAGCTGACTTCAAACCTCCATCCTCACATATCAGCCTCCTGGGGAGCTACGATTACAGGCATGAGCCATTGGCTCCAGGAATGCATTTTTATTCCCGTTTTACAGAAGGAAAGGATGAAGCTTCCGATTCTTGCCCACAATCATACCCAGAGTTTGAGGTACACACACCTTCTGCTTTTTCCACCACACCCAGAACTCTCCTCCAGGCTCTTCCAAACCTTTCTGTCATTTTGTTTCCCGTCCGTACAGCCACATCCATTAGGATGGATGTTCTTGAGCAGGGAGGGAGAGGGTTAAATTCTTCTTAAGCACAGAGCTGGTTTTGAGCTTGGGCGCCTCTGTTGACCCCATGGCCGACCCCTTCCCCTGGGTCAGGTCTGCAGGCGGGCAGGGTTGTGGAGGGTAGGGCTTGGGAGGGCTGATTCATCCCTCTCATCATCAGACAAAGATGAACAAAGACTCTGGTAGCTTTTCAGCCACCACAGGGAAGTCCCTAGGGTCCCTCGGGGTGGCGGGCCATCGGTCGCAGTGCTGGCATTCCTAAGATGACGGCCCAGCGCAGAGGAAACCCACCAATGTGTTCTTGGTCAAGTGCGAATCAGGTTGATTTTTACCAGTAAAGTACCAAGTGGGAAGTCGGAGACTAGAAACATCCAACGATCGTGAGGGCTGGTAGGACTTTGGGGCCAGCCTGTCATGTAGTGTGGGAGGAAAGGCTGCTGGATCATTCCCTGCAGACTGGGAAAGCTCATCCCATCCATCCCCCTCCCCACTGGACCCTGGGGTGCTAGAGACAGAGTTGTCTTCCCCAGTGAGAAAGGGTCCAGGGCAGCCAAGCCCCCACGACAACCCTGCTCAGGAGCCCTAAATATATCTTGTCTCTGGGTTGCAGGTGGAAGCCTTGAACTGTTCCTAGAAACAGTTGGGGGGTGGGGTGGGGGGAAGACCTAGCTGGCAGGGCTGGTCTGGCACTGTCTGCCTTTGGTCGCTTCTAGACACTTCAATTAGTGATGTTAATTATGGCCTTGTGAGCAGGGCTCTCCCAGGGAAGCCCCGCTGCCTCACCCCATCCCCAGCCCTGGGTGGCCGCCAGTCTGTGAGGCTGTTTACGCTCTGCTTCAGCCTCTATGCAAACTGAAGGTGCCATGAAGATGAACCTCCGTGGGGTTTGTATTTTTTTTTATATTTTTATAAGAGTGGTTACAGGGCTGGGAAGGTGGCTCAGTGGTAGAGCGCTTGCCTCGCATGCATGAGGCCCTGGGTTCGATTCCTCAGCACCACATAAGCAGAAAAGGTTGGAAGTGGCGCTGTGGCTCAAGTGGTAGAGTGCTAGCCTTGAGCTGAAGAGCTGAGGAACAGCGCCCAGGCCCAGAGTCCAGGCCCTAGGACTGATAAAAAAAAAAAAAGAGTAGTTAAAATATACATGGCGTTACCACATTAGGAAGTGGAGGGCTGTGTGGCTTAAGTGGTAGAGTGGCAGCCCTAGAGTAAAAAGAGCAAACTCTAGTACTGGCTCATACACACAAAAATGACCACTTTAAGCCTGGCACTGGGGGATTGTGCCTGTCATCCTCGCTACTCAGGAGGCTGAGGTCTCAGAATCCTGGTTCAAAGCCAGCCTGGTAGCAAGGGTTCATGAGACTCTTGTTTTGTTTTTTGGGGTCCAGTCATGGGGCTTAAATCTGGGCCTGGGCGCTGTCCCTCAGCTCTTCAGCTCAAGGCTAGTGCTCAACCACTTGAGCCACAGCACCACTTCCAGCTTTTTTCTGCTTATGTGGTGCTGAGGAATCGAACCCAGAGCCTCATGCATGCTAGGCAAACGCTCTACCACTGAGCCAACTTCCCAGCCTCATGAGACTCTTATTTCCAATTAAGCACTAAAAAAGCTGAGAGTAGCATTGTGGCTCAAGTGGTAGAGCAAGAAGAAACCTCAGAAGACATTTTAATCATTTATGTATGTATGTATTATATATCTAGTGCTGGTATACTGTGGATTCAACTCAGGGCCTTGTACTCTTGCCTGGCCTTTTCTGTTAAGGCTGGGGCTCTACCACTCGAGCCACAGTGCCACTTCCAGCTTTTGGGTGTTTCATTGGAGATAAGACTCTCGTGGACTTTCTTGCCTAGCTTCGAACTGTAATCCTCAGACCTCAGCCTCCAGAGTTGCTAGGATTACAGACGTGAGCCATGGGTGCCTGGCTCATTTTAGTAATTTTAAAGTGCACTTCTAGGATATCAGGTACCGTCCATCTACAGAGCTCCGTCCTCCCCGACCCCCCACCTCCGCTCTAGTAAGTCTTATTTTCCCTCCTTTTCTTATGACTTTTATTCTACTCAGTACTCCAAAGAAGTAGAATCATACGGTAGTTGGCCTCGTGGCCTGGCATGTTTCACGGTGTCTGTGTGTCCACATTCCTGTCCTCCTTAACACTATGGGTCCGTTGTATGTGTGAAGCAGCTTTTGCTATGCATTTGTCTGTGGTGGACCCTTGGGTGATCCTGAATTGGATCCTGAATTGTTGGGACGAGCTGTGAGCCACAGCGCTTTAAGACCTGCTTTCGGTTTTAGTCTTGTGGGTGAATCCAGAAGCGGCCTCGCTGCTGCTGAGGCAATTCTCTGTTGAGGATTTATAATGGTGTGAAGTACAGTCTCACTGGGGTTCACCGTCCAGGCCTGTGAGCTGAAACCCATGACCTGCCTCCCTGCAGGAGCAGCAGGCAGGGCTCGGGCCCCAGCTCCCTGTCCTGGCCCTGGCCTCCGTCCCCATCCTTTTCTGTCTTGTCCCCAGCCCAAGGTGTGGTCCTCTGAGAGTCAGTCCTGCGTTCCCACCTGACAGAGACCAGCAGAGGTGTTGAGAGTGGATGACTGGGGGAGGGGAGGGAAAGGGGAGGGAATCATTTCAGTCATAAGGTACCCCCAGTAAATCAGTGCGGATGATAAGCACCCATTAAAAATGGGCGCTGGTGGCTCACGTCTGTGATCCTAGTTACTCAGGAGGCTGAGATCTGAGGATCACAGTTCAAAGCTAACCTGGGCAGGAAGAGTCTATATTTCCAATTAACCACCAAAAAGTCAGAAGTGGCTCAAATGGTAGAGTCTAGCCTTGAGCTCAAAAGCTAAAGGACAGTCAGTGCCCAGGCTTTGAGTTCAAGCCCTAGTACTAGAGCGGGTGGGGCAGGGGTGGGGGCCGGAAAAATCTTATCAGTCTCTAGGTTCCACAGCTTATTGGCTGTGACCTTGGCTGGTGGCCTGGCCTCCTTAGGCCCATGTCCTCATCAGTAAAATGAGAGATAATGAATAGTAACTATTTCATTGGTTTTATGGAAGAATTAATAGAACTGAAGGCCTATGAATGGCAAATCCTGCTGATTGAGAGATGGGTTCTATCCTCTGCCACCTGGCTGCAGTCACGCCAGTGTCCCAGCTTTTCCATCTATAAAGTGGAGATAAGAGTAATTTCTGCCTCCTCCATACTTAATAAATGCTCAATAAACTTGGTTGTAAGGGAGGGGGTTCTTTACACGGATACCACTGTGACTCAACTAGTCATTTGTGGCTGGCATCCACCAACTCACTGTCCCAAAGAGTCCAGTCATCATTAAATGTCTGGAGCATCACTTAGTTTTATTCTTCTCAGCACCGTGGGTCCTAAATGTCAAGATTTCCCAATGGAGCAGCCCTCATCCCATTCCTTTGCTGAGTCTTGGCTGAGGTGGACTCAGGCTCCAAAGGTTGTCAGCAACAGCCAATGGGATCCCATACAGACCACGGGAAGGCGGCCTGACTTGGGGAGGATTGTTTGGTGAACATTATAGGTAAAGTCCCGACAATTAGAGGCTATGATACTATTTTCCTTCCCTAGCTCTCCTCTCCTCCCCCAACAACCCAACACCTGTAACTAAAGGGGACCATGAAGATAGCAGAAAGAAAGGAGCAATCGGGCCGTGGCGGATGGGGTAGGTAATAGGAGAGGAAGTGAAGGCTTTGCAGAGCAAAGGAACAGCGTGCATAGTTTGGTGGCAGAGCTGCAAAATTGGGGCCTTCTGGTGAACGAGCTTGGTTTGGGGGAGATGGTAGCGATTAGGCCCTCCTTAGGTGTGGGTCGTGTGCCAGCTAGAATATGGGGTTTGGTTGGGGATGTGGCAATGGGGGAAGCGACAGACCTGAGGGGCCTACACAGGGCTTGTGCGCCCAGGTCCTGTCCATCATCACCTTTTCCTTTCTCCTCAGGGTCAGCCCAGGCTGGAGAGTTCCCAGGACCTCTTTCAAGTCAATCCCAGGGCGAGGAGATGAGGCTGATCATTGGCTTTGGGGCTCTAGGCTGTGACCTGTCAGCAGGGCCTGGTGGCTAGCCCAGGGCGCACACACCTGCTGCTTTCCCTTTCCTTCTTCCTTCTTGTGTCCTGTGTCCATCTTGACTGCCCCCTCCCTCACTCCTGCGGTGGGGTGGCTGAGCAGGCAGAGCAAGAGGTGCCAGGGAGAGAATCATGCTGGGTGGAGGCTGTGGGTCTGTGGAGGTGTGAAGGCTAACATGGGTAATGACCGACTATCCGAAGGGCCTTCGGGAGCCAAGTGGTGGTTCACACCTGTAGTCCCAGCACCTGGGAAGTGGAAGCAGGAAGGCTGAGTTTCAGACCAGGGTTGGCTACACTGCCAGTCTCTCAAAACAACAAAAGCAGCAGGGAGCCAGGCACCTGTGGCTCAGGCCTGGAATCCTAGCTACTCAGGTGGCAGCGATCCTCAGATCGCCAGCCCAGGCAGGAACATCCTTGAGAATCTTATTTCTACTTAACTACCAAAAAGCCACAAGTGGAAGTGGAAGTATGGCTCAAGTGGTAAAGTGAGAGGATCAAGAGGCAGGAGTGGTGTTTAAGAGTCACCTGCTTTGGAGGCTGATGCTCTGGCTGGGCACCGAAGCACACGTTATTCATAAACATGTATTCACCATCACTACAATCCTAACCACCCATCTACTCTTGTGCCAGACCTTGTACAGCTGAGGAGCTGTCACACCACCCCTGATCGAGACTCTGAGATGAAGGTCAGATTCCCCCCTTCTCCACCCCGCAGCCTCCTAATCTCAATGGAAGCAGGCATGGGCTTCGCCTGTGCTATCTCTTGTGCTGCTCCAAACTGCACTGGGTTGCCTAGTCCTTGTCATGTTTGTAGATAAAAGCAGTAGCAGGCCTAGAGAACTCGGGCAGGACACGGAAGTCTCAGCCTCTGCTTTGTGAATCTCCTTCTCATGGCAGTGTCCACCGTTGGCACACTGTCTGCAGGGCCTGGATGTGTCATGAAGCCAAAGACACATGGTGCCCTGCCCCACCCCTGTACAGAGACCTCTAGCAGGTGTGAGATTCCATCTTCCTGCTGGGTAAGCACTGCTGTTCACAGGCACTTCTTTTGTTCTTTTCCCCACCTGTGATCACCTTCAACTCTGCTGTCTTCTCCACTACCAGGACTGGCAGAGAGAGAGAGCACTGCAGAAGTTAATAGAGCAGCTTTGTACTCTGAGGGGCTCCAGCGGAATGGGGGGCAAGGGGGTGCTAGAGATCTGCTGAAGTCCATGCACTTGTGGGGATGTGGGTACCCAGTGTGGTGCCTGACTCAGTGTAAGCACTTGAACATCAAAAGGACATTTTTGTTGGCCCTCAAAGGACATTTAGCCAGCCAGGCGTGGTGACGCACGTCTGCAATCTCAGCCCTCAGGAGGCTGAGGCAGGAGGATTAAATGTGAGGCCAGACTGAGATACCTAGCAAGATCTTACCTCAAAATAGCCACTGGCTGGGGATGTAGGTGATGGGAGGACACCTTGCTCAGCATGTGCAAACTTTTGGATTCTATATATAACATAACCAAAAAAAAATAGTCCTGGGTCATGGCTCAGCAGTAGAGCACTGCCTAGCCAGTGCAGAGCCCTGAGTTCAAACCTCAGTACCGCATGACTGAATGAATGAATGAATGCATGCATGCATTCATACATTGGGACATCAGACATCCTGACTAGGGATGAAAGGTGGAGCCCAGAGTAGGAAACCTGAATGGAGCAGGTAGAAAAGAGGATGATGTATCTAATTGTCCTCCGGGAGTGGGTTTTCCACTTGCTTGTCTGACTGTGTGTGAGTGGCAGGGCCAGGGAGCAGGGAACAAACTCTTCCCACTTTTTACGATGCTATCACTTTAGTCTTCTGGATGATTCCATGAGGGAGATGTATTTGTTCTATGACCGCCTTGTGCATGCAAATCCAGTGCTCTACTACGGAGCCTCCCCACGAGTCCCTATTTGTCCCATGGCCATACAACTAGTAGGAGGGGGTTGAGCCAGGCGTGAAGCACAGGGCCATGGGGCAGCAAGGCCCCTTTTCTTTGCCAGGGAACCTCCAGCTGCCTCCAGAAGAGCCTGGGCTGTGCTGGGCTTACTTGGAGAATGGCTTCTCCCCAAACTGGGATGGAAAGGTCTGAAGAGCTGGAATAAGCAGTTCTTCCCACTGCACCCTCATCTGGGAGGGACAGTAAGTGAGTGACCAGTTCTGCAGCGGCCATTGGCCAAGTGGCTTCTAATTCTACCTGGAGAGAGCATCAGCACCCTCAGAGAGAGGGCTCAGCCCCCCACCTCCAGCACCGTTGCCCATCCAAGTTGTTTTGTGTGTGTCCTTCTGAGCACCCCAGTATAAGCCAGGGTGCTCCCCAACCTCCTGTTGGTGAGTTTATTAGAGCAGTCCACAGAGCTCAAGGAACACCTTTCCTTATGTTCACTGGTTTATCATAAAGGATATGACAGGGGATGCAGGTGGAGCATGCGCAGTTACCAGGGAGCCCCAGGCCTGTCCTTTTGCGTTTCAGTGAGGCCTCCTTGGCCTTTGCAGATGCTAGACTCCTCCCCTCCCCAGAGGTTGGAGGGGGGGCGGTTGAAAGCCTAACTCTTAATGCTGTTTTGATTTTTCTAGGGATCAACCCCCATCCTATAGCAGACAGGTGGCTGCCAGACATCAGTTGATCATTTAGCATACACAAAGGCACTTCATTCATGCCAAGGATTTTAGGCATTGTGTACCTGGACACTGGATGAAAACTAAATAGATTGATCTATCTGTCTGTCTGTCTGTCTGTCTCTCTCTCTCTTTCTTTCTCAGATTCCTACAGGTAGGAGAGTGGGCCCTCACTCTTCAGCACCAGATTCTTTAACTGTACATTATTTTCTAATCCTCAAACAGATGCTAGAGTCTTTCCAGAAAGTTCCTAAGTTGCCTTAGTTTCTTTCCACCAGTATTTCCTTGGCTACAACTCATCCAGAAACTCCTAGCAGTGGTGTAGACAGTTTGCAGTTGGCCCTTCGGTGGACCGAAGCTTATTGCTTGTGGGAGGGAGACCGGCCCGGGCGTCACCAGCAGGTGAAAAGATGAGCTTAGACATGGATGAGGCTGGAGATCGTGGGATGGTCCAGCATTTCACCCCCCGCCAACCCGGCCCTCTTTAGTCGTCGTTAGGGGGTCTTCTGAGGATGAAGCTGGGAAGTGGAGAGCCCCCTACTCATGCTTACAACCAAAGAAGCATTGCCCTGACTTGATGTGTGCTTCCTGTCTTTTGGTCAATACTTGGGGCTGACCTCAGTGGGACCAACTCCAAACGCAGTTTTGTGCTGGCCCTGGCCTCTAGGAAACGCTTGTGTTGCGGTGCAGAGCTGCTGGAGTCACTGAGAGCCGTAATAGCATCTTTAAGTTGTCCCCGCTTTGACTCTTGACTCTTCCCTGGGCTGGTGGCCACGTCACCAGGGTGGAAGCTTGGGGCACAGGCACAGTGCCAGGGGCACTGGTGGTAGCTACCTTCTCCCTCAGACTGGAGGGCAAGAACTGGGGGCTTCATAGAGCCTCAGCCCGGAAGCAGCTGGGTCCCCTACTCCACAGGTCCATCAGAGCTGGAAGTGTGAGGGGACTGCCAGGAAAGCGTCGTCCCAAGCCTGCAGCCAGCCCAGCTCCTAGCTCTGAATAAACAGAGATAGGATCGGGCAGAGCCAGGAAGGGTGGCAGGGTGCGGCCCGCGAGAAGAATGGCAGGATGTGGCATGGGGCACCGTTCTGGGCACCCACGCCTTGGACTATTGTTCGGGGCAGCCCAGGGCCCTGGGTTCTCTGGGGCATGCTTTCAGAGGAAGTGACATTCCCTGGAGACGGTGCCCGGCCCCGCCCCTGCCGCGTGGATCTTTCATCCCCGGGTTCTGCCACTCAGAGCCAGCTTGCTGGGTGCCCAGTTGGCGCTCCTCAGAGGGTCTTCGGCCTGACTAGTGTCTTCCTGTAGCAGTGGGTCTGAGTCACTGTCACGCCACCATGACTGGATTTATCTCTCTCTACATCTAGATATTTGGGGGGGAGGTGGAAGAGAGGGGGCTGTGGTTAGGGAGGGAGGAAGGGTTGAGAGTGAAGATTCCTTTGATTCCCATCCAGCAGGGTCTGTCGTTGACTGATTAGAGGAGGAAGTGGCTGATGATTTGTTTTGGGTAGAAGGGGCTTGGTGTGTGTCTGTGTGTGCACCTGCAGTAGGGTGGGTGGTGGTGGAGGTGGGTGGGGGGAGGCACCTGGTCTCTGCTCTGTACTAGGGGCTGCACTCTGAGCCATTGGCCCTCCTTGGAGGTGTCTCTGTGAACCAGACACAAGAGGAGAAGATGGTCAGAGCCACCCCCTCTCAGGCAATATCACCTCTTAAAAACCTTGGGGTGCAATAAGGCCCAGGAGAAGGGGGGACCGAAGGCCTGAGGTGGGTTCTCAGGAAGGGAAGTGGGAGGGGGCAGAGCAGGGATATTGTTTAGTCCCTGACCGCATCGTCCTGAAGCGATGCTTCTCACCAAGGACACCCTCTGCCCTCTCTAGCCCTCAGTCTCCACTCACCAACTGTGTGTGTTGGGCAAGGAAGAGGTTGGGGTACACGGGAGCTGAAGGTGCCTTATGGCCTCTAGCTGGGACTCGTGTGGGCCCAGGGTCCTTTGGCTTCTGGCCATCTGGGATGGGAGGTGGAAGAAGGTTGTAGAGCAATGCAGAGCACAGACCTCTTGTGAGGAGGAGCAGAAGGAGATGCAGGGGTCTTTCATTTAGTCCCTAGAGAAAAAGAGAAGACAGACTCCCAGAGGGTCTTTAAATTAAAAAAGAGTTGCAGGGCTGGGAAGGTGGCTCAGTGGTAGAGCGCTTGCCTTGCATGCCTGAGGCCCTGGGTTCGATTCCTCAGCACCACATAAACAAGAAGAAAAAAGCCGGAAGTGGCGCTGTGGCTCAAGTGGTAGAGCGCTAGCCTTGAGCTGAAGAGCTGAGGGACAGCGCCCAGGCCCAGAGTTCAGGCCCCACGACTGGACCCAAAAAAAAAAAAAAAGAGTTGCAAATGTTTTAAGGTAAAAACCAAAAGAAGTGGGACTGCCTCCCCGCCCCGGGGATTCAGGTCCTACACTGGAAGAACTTGGAGCCTGGGAAGGGTCGGCAGAGTGTGGCGAGCAGAGAGCAGCATTGCTCTGAAAAGATGTCCTGTGACACATGCACGCCGGTTTTTCTTGAGGCTGCCTGTACTGGGGCTTGAACTTGAACTCAGCTTGGGTGCTATCCCTCAGCCTTTTCTGCCCAAGGCTGGCACTCTACCCCTTGAGCCACAGCACTTTTGGCTAGTTGGAGATAAGAGTCTCAAAGACTTTCCTTGCACTGGCTAGCTTGGAACTGATAGCAAACCATGATCCTCAGATCTCAGCCTCCAGAGTAGCTAGGATAACAGGCACGAGCCACTAGCACTCTCTTCCAGGATTGCTTTTGGTGCTGGTGCTGGGGTTTGAACGCAGGGCTGTGTGCATCGTCCTCCATGCAAGCACCTACATATAAATGTGGCAGTGTACATGTGCGATCTTAGTATTTAAGAAAAAATGACCAGGTCTTCTTTGTGCTGTGTTGTGTTACTCTTTTACCATTGTAGAGTATTTACTGGGTGTGGCCATGCTCTGTGTGGCACTGCTGGGCTCTGGTGTTAGAAGGCTGAGCAACACGTGGTATCTGTGTTCTGGGGAGGCTACTGGGTGAGTCAGAAACGAACCACGCCTGTGAAGGTGGCATTACCAACTGTGATCAGCTCTGGAGACCAAGTTCAAGTAACCATGTGGATGTAAAACAGGCTCATCTGATAGGGTTCAAGTTCATACGAGTCTCACCATTCATAGTGGGTTTTCTTATTCCTACTTTACTGGGAAGGAATCAGGCTCAAAGAGATTAAATTTACTTACCCTAGATAGCACTGCAATTCAGTCACAGTTGGGATTCAAACCCCCTTCCCCCAAGGGTGAGACCCAGAGACCCCTGCAGCTGAGCTATGCCTCTGCACTGTCAATTGGGCCCAGAGATCAGCTCTGGCCCTGCCCAACTCCCCCAGGTGAACCAGGAGCACGCTGCTCCCGCCCCAAGGGCCCGGCCCTCCAATCAACCTGGGAGTCACCGGAGCCATTTCCTTTGGTTCTGGGACTGCTGGACACGGGGCTGAGGCATCGGAGGGCCTAGGAAGTAGCTGCCTGGACCTGCTGGTACTGTTGGGGGTGAGGGGTGGGTAGAAAAGACCACCAAAGGCAGGAGATAGTCTGTGTCTTCTGTCATGGTGCCCAACAGAAATCCTCTGCTGTCCAAGTGCATAATTTTAAGTCTTCTAGTACTAGTGCACTAGATGGTTGATAGAGTGCCCGGCGGGACGGTGCTTGCTAGCCTGTGTGAGGCCCTGTGTTCCACCCCTAGCTCTACCAAAGAAAAATCTCTCTCTCCCTCTCCCCTCCCCCTCTCTCCCTCTCCCCTCCCCCTCTCTATGTTCTTTCTATGTATACAAAACAGGTGAAATTAATTTTTAATATGTTCATCCAAAATGTTTTTTTTTTCCTTTTGGTGCCAGTCCTGGAGTTTGAACTCAGGCCTAGGCACCATCCCTGAGTTTCTTTTGCTCAAGGCTAGTAGTGCCTTACCACGTGAGCCACAGCTCCATTTCCAGCTTTTTTGTAATGGGCTTTCCTGCCCAGGGCTGACTTTAGCCAGTGACAGATCTCAGCCTCCTGAGTAGCTAGGATGACTGACTCCTGGCCAAATTGCAGATTTTGTATGTGTGTCCATTACTGGGGCTTTAACTCAGGGATTCTGCACTGCCCCTTTGCTTTTATTTGCATAAGGCGGGTGTTCTACCACTTGAGCCACAGCTCTACTTGTGGCTTTTTTTCTCATTAATTGGAGATGAGAGTCTCATGGATTTTCCTGCCCAAGACTGGCTTCGAATCCTCAGATCTCAGCCTCCTAAGTAGCTAGGATTTGAATTAAAATTTGCAATCCACAGACAGCTATGAAGGAGCTGGTGGTTCTAACCTGTGTACTAAGCCCTCAGTACCTTTTTTTTTTTTTTTTTTGGTTATGGGTCTGAACTCTGGGCCTGGGCGCTGTCCCTCAGCTCTTCAGCTCAAGGCGAGCGCTCTACCACTTCTTCAGCTACAGTACCACTTCTGATCTTTTCTGCTTATGTGGTACTGAGGAATGGAACCCAGGGCCTCATGCATGCAAGGCAAGCGCTCTACTGGTGACTGAGCCACCTTCCCAGCCCCCCCTCAGTACCTTTATGTGTTTGAGACACTCAGAGCCTATTTCTGCTGCGACTAGCCTCATTCCTAGTGCTCAGTACCCACATGTAGGGTCAGGTGGCCTTAGGCCTTGAGGAACCATTCACCTAACTGTACCCCCAGAATAGTAATGGGGTCGCTGGGCTGCCATGAGGGGGGAGGGGAGGCTTTGTGGCAGGAGCTGGGCCGAATGAAGCGAAGCCTATAGGAGCCCGCGCTCTGGATGGAGGCGTGACCTGGTGGCCTGCCGGTGGCCGAGGTAGGGTGGGTCGGGGTGGCTCGGAGCCACGGGATCAGAAGCCTGCAGGCCCTCATTGTGCGCCTGTCACACTTCCTTTGGCTTTATTGCTTTTGTCCAACACCCTATTGTCTGGTTTCCTTTTGTCCCCCTTTCAGTGCCCTGCCTTTTATTTTCCTGCCAGCCTGGTTGTTTTCATTTCTTTTGTCTGAAGTTCCTGAGAGGAAGGTTTTATTTTCAGCGGTTTGATTAATTCACAGCTTGAGCCCGGGGTTTGTTTGTTATGTAATTGCTGCCCTCAGCTCCAGGATAACACCCTTCCCTCCCTGCACCCACCCCACCCCCCTGCGGGGGTCTGGCGCTCAGCCCCTCCCTCTCAGCTCTGGATTGGCTGAGCTCCCAACCATGGGGGGCGGGGGGGGGGGGGAGGGCGGGGGCGGGTGACATCACCAGGGCAAAGCTGGGCTGGGGTCTCTTCACTTTTCGGTGGGGTGGGGCTGACCGTCTTTAGGTCAGGTATGCCCTCTGCCCTCTCCCCTCTGCAGCACTGGGTCCAGTGTTAACCCCAGGGCACCCTGGACTTAGGAGGACTGCTGTGGTCAGATCTGTCCCCGGAGATCATCTTAGACAATTTTTTGGGGTGGGTGTCATTTGTGAGGCTTGACCTCAGGGCCTGGGCACTGTCTCTGAGCTTTTGCACACAAGGCTAGTGATCTACCACTTTGAGCCACAGTGCCACTTCTGGTTTTCTGCAATGGATTGATCAATTATAATTATACTTCTCTATGTTGCTGTCTTTAAAATACCCTATGTGGCCAGGCATTGTTGGCTCATTCCTGTCATCTTAGCTGCTCATGCTCAGGAGGTTGAGATCTGTGTGATTTGAAGCTACTCAGGAGGCTGAAATGTGGGGAGGATTCTGGTTCAAAGCCAGCCCAGGCAGGAAAGTCCATGAGACTCGTATTCTAATAAACTACCCAAAACCCAGAAAAAGAGCTCGAGATTAAGTGGTAGAGCACTAGTCTTGAGCAAAAGAAACTCAAGGACAGCATTAGGCCTTTTCAGTTCAAGCCCCAGGACTGGCACCAAAAAACAAAAACAAACAAACAAAAAAAAAACTCAAATGCTTTGGGTAGTTTGCTTTGGGCAGATAGTTGGAGTGGTGGGGACTAGCTAGCACGAACCGGTCTGTGTGTGGAGCTCCTGCTGCTCAATTCCAGCCATGTTTGTCATTAAGCTGAAAGTTCAAATTCATATTTTTATGTCCTATCTCTTGAATTTTAAGTTTTGGTAACAAGTACCTATGCATACCAATACACCATACATACATAATCTCCAGCCTGTTCAGACCAGAAATAGCCAGGTATCCTCTTTGGCCCCCTCAGAGGATCTGTCAGCCCACCAGCCCCAACACTACAGAGGCAGGGAGCGGGCGTGGGGTGCGGCTCAGTGGGAGGGAGGCCACAGTCCCACCCCACAGTGCAAAGGAAAGAGGCCAAGAGTGGTCCAGGTGGGCCCAGTCAGCTCTAAGATCCATTTAAACAACAACAACAACGCTGGGTCTGTAATCCTAGCACTCTGGGGGCTGAGATCGGAGAATTACAAGTTCAAGGCCAGCCTGGGCTACGTCTTTCAGACCCTGTCTCACTCAGAAAAGAAAGCAAACAGATGAAACAAAAACCCATACATGGGGCTGGGAAGGTGGCTCAGTGGTAGCTGAAGTGGTAGAGCGCTAGCCTTGAGCTGAAGAGCTGAGGGACAGTGCCCAGGCCCAGAGTTCAGACTCCAACACAGACACACACACACACACACACACACACACACACACGACATACACACAGAGACAGACATACACAGACACACACACACACACACACACGGGACAGAGAGCCTTTTCTGACTTTTCTGTGGGTTCTAACAGTACGCTTCCATGTATACAAATGCCTGCTTTCAGGAAAGCCCGGGCATCTGGGAACAGGATGGCATCACCGGCTGGTCACTGGGGTGGGTGGGTTTTGGACCCAGGCAGGACGCAGCTCACCTGTCCGCCCTTCCTCCCCAGGATGTCCATGCGGAGCCCCGTCTCTGCGCAGCTGGCCCTGGATGGCGCTGGCACCATGGTGAACTGCACCGTCAAGTCTGAGGAGAGGAAGGAGCCGTGCCACGACGCTCCCCAGGCTGCGGCCGCTGCAGCCGAGCCCCGGCCTGGAGACCCAGCCCTGGCGCCCCAGGATGCTGTTGACCCCCAAGCTCCAGCTCAGGTACCCAGTGCTTTCTTAGGGGTCCTTGGGTGAGAGTTTCCAGCTCACCTCTGATGCCAGCCCAGCCTCCCTGCAGGTGGTGGGGTGGGAGGGGTAAGGTAGGTAGGAAGGGTTTCAGGTGAGCAGGACTCAGCCCTTGCTCCTGAGGACTTGCTGGGGAGATCAGATAAACTTGCTGAAATTTTTACTTAAATCAACCAGCCGGGCATTGGTGGCTCACGCCTGTAATCCTAGCTACGCAGGTGGCCAGGATCTGAGGATTGTGGTTCAAAGTCAGCCTTGACAGGAAAGTCCGGGAGACTTTTATCTCTAATAAACTACTCTAAAAAGCTGGGAGTGGTGCTGTGGTTCATGTGGTAGAGCTCTTGACTTGAGCAAAACAAGCTCAGAGACAGTGCCCAGGCCCAGAGTTGAGGCCCCAAGACTGGCCAAAAAAAAAAGAAAAAAGACTATATAGCATATAAGCCCAGTGTTGGCAGCTTATACCTATAATCCCAGCTACTCAGAAAGCTGAGATACAGGTATTGCAGCTCAAAGTAAACCCCAGCAGAAGATGACAGTGAGATTCTAATAGAGAAAAACACTGGACTGGAGACATGGCTCAAGTGATAGAACAGCAACCGTGAGCAAAAATTAAGAGAATATGAATGCAAGTCCCACACTTTCTTACACACAGCCACACCCACACACAACTATATAGCTCAAAATTTTGGGGATTCCATACAGGAGATGTGTAAGGGAACAGGTAAACAGGTAAAAGGCTAAAGCCAAAAGAATGAAGATGATAAGAGTTGGGCTTTAAGTGGAGGATCCAGCTTGGAGGAGTCAGTGGGAGAGGGTGTTAGGGAGGACTTCTTGGAGGAGTCAGGCCTCAGGGAAGTGGACGAAGAGGATCCAGGCGGGGTGGAGAGGGTCCTCTAAGTCAGCAGCCAGTGAGTGGGTTGTGACAGTACCCAGCATCGCCCTGATCGGGGCACACCTCATTCACTTGGTGTAATACCTGGCCAGCAATAGCTGGGAGTGTTAGGATGTACATTTTCAGAAGAGGGAGGAAGTTGGGTTCCGAGCCATCTGGGACTTGGGTGGGATCAAAAATCCCTTGTGAGTCACTGAGCCTGGTCCCCAAGTCTCGTTCTTTTCATGACATCAGGTAAAGTGTATCAGGGACTTGGCAGGTGGGTACGAAGGGCCCTTTTGATGGGGCATTAGGGATGTGGAGGGCAAGTGTGTCTGGGTTGCTCAGCTCTCCCTGCCCTCTGCACCCGGTCTCTTGGGCTGGCAAGTAACAGTGCACCATGTCCTGCAGGACTGCAGCTCCCCTGAGAGCAACCGGTCCCCAGAGCCCAAGAGACCAGCCGTCTCCGAGGCTGCTTCTGGAAGCCAGGAGAAGCTGGACTTCAACCGCAATCTACAGGAGGGTAAGATGTCCGCTCTAGTCCGAGGTGGGGGCGGGGGAGGGGACTGGTGCTGATGTGACTGTGTCTTACAGTGGTGCCGGCCATTGAGAAGCTGCTGTGCAGTGATTGGAAGGAGAGATTTCTGGGAAGAAGCTCCGTGGAAACCAAAGATGTCAAAGGTGAGGCCTGTGGGGGGAGATTGTGGGGGGGGGGTGTCTGAGCCCCTTTCCTTTCTGGCCTGGCGTGTGTGTGTGTGTGTGTGTGTGTGTGTGTGTGTCTGTCTGTCTGTCTGTCTGTCTCTTTGGTGCTGTCTCTTAGCTTTTTCACTCCAGGCTGATGATCTATCACTTGAGCTACAGCTCCACTTGTCACTTTTGGTGGTTCATTGGAGATCAGAATCAAACAGACTTTCCTGCCTGACTTTGAACTTCAGTCGTCAGGTTTCAGCCTCCTGAGTAGCTAGGATTACAGGCCGGAGCCTCTGGCGCCTAGCTGTCTTGGCTTCTTGGTACCTCATAGCTACCCTGTGGGATCATTCACCAGGGATGGGCAGCCACATGGCTTACAGCCTAGCATTTAGAATGAAAGGCTATCCCAGACAGCAAAACTGGAAGGCAGGGGGCAAGATAACATATGTTGGTTGAGGAACACGTTGAGATGCTAGACAAAGATCTCTAAATGATATCTTGTTCAGCTCCATAGTAATCCTATGATATGACCGTTACAGTCCCCATTTATTGATTAGAAGTCCACCTTGAGTGCAGACCTGAGGCCTGACGGGATCCTGGAAACAGGAAAGGGATGGGTGGGTAGATGCGGGTGGACTGACAAAACCTCTTACACTGGGGAGCAGGGACTCAAGAGAGCCTGGCAGAGAAGGAGCTCCAGCTTCTAGTCATGATCCACCAACTGTCCACCCTGCGGGACCAGCTCCTCACGGCCCACTCCGAGCAGAAGAACATGGCCGCCATGCTCTTCGAGAAGCAGCAGCAGCAGATGGAGCTGGCCCGGCAACAGCAGGAGCAGGTGCGGGCGCAGGCCTGGGCCCAGGCCATTGGGTCCCCACCTCTGGTGATTTGGAGTCATTGGCGCTGAAGGGACTCTGGGGGAGAGCAGCTCGCTGCTCCTGCACGGCCTTCCTCCATCCCGGGTCCCCTGAGGGAAGGATGTCCACAAAAGAGCTCTGGGGGCCAGTGTCCTGCTCCCCAAGCCCTCTCGGCTCTCCAGGGTTACAGAGGTTGGAGCTAGGGCGGGCAGGCTCTGGGGAGAAAAGCCCTGGTGAATGCTCATGACCGCCCCTTGCCACTCCATCCCTCTTCAGATTGCCAAGCAACAGCAGCAGCTGATCCAGCAGCAGCATAAGATCAACCTCCTCCAGCAGCAGATACAGGTGACAGCGGGGGAGCGGGGGCGGGGGGCGGGGGGAGGCTGACGTTAGTCAGCCCCGCACAGGTGCTGGGGACAGGGCTGCAGATCCAGTGGGATCCCTCTGGCCATACCCAAGAGGGGCCCTGTTTTCCCTGTGGTAAGGGACCCCAGAATATAGCCTTCCCAGCTGAGACTCAAGGATTCAAAGACAGGTGCTCACAGAGGGGTCTGGAGTGAGTGGGTCTTTTGTGTCTGTCCTGCAGGGGTCCACCTTTTTGTGTCCTTGGTGCCCATAGATGCAGAACTCTTTAGGACATTTCCTCCCCCGCCCAGGGACTCATATGGGGTTTTTCTTGACTTCAGCAGGTCAACATGCCTTATGTCATGATCCCAGCCTTTCCCCCCAGCCACCAGCCTCTGCCTGTCACCCCTGAATCCCAGCTGGCTTTGCCCATTCAGCCTATCCCCTGCAAACCAGGTGAGTAGAGGGAGGGGTCATCACCAAGGCTGGCTTGTCCTGAGATCAGGGAATGGTGGTGCTAGGGACTGAATTCAGGGTCTCATCATGCGTGTTGGGCAGAGACTTTATTACTGGAGCCACATCTCCAGCCCCCTTTTGCATAGATTAGTTTGAAGGCAGGCTCTGGCTTTATTATGCCCCAGCCAATCTGAACTGTGATCCTTCTTCTTGTGTTTTCCCACAATGCTGGCCCGTGACAAGCACACATCACTAGTGCCCCCACATTGGTTGAGATGAAGTCTCCTGAACTTCATTTGCTTACCTCAAGCCTCTTCCAGTCTCTACCTCCCAAGTAGCTAGATGACTTGAGTCCCTGTGCCTGGTTGGTGTTTTTAATTTGCTGAACTCTTTTTTTTTTTTTTTGGGTCCAGTCATGGGGCTTGAACTCTGGGCCTGGGCGCTGTCCCTCAGCTCTTCAGCTCAAGGCTAGCGCTCGACCACTTAAGCCACAGCGCCACTTCCAGCTTTTTTCTTTTTGCTTATGTGGGGCTGAGGAATCGAACCCAGGGCCTCATACATGCAAGGCAAGCGCTCTACCACTGAGCCACCTTCCCAGCCCAATGTGCTGAACTCTTTATCTGTTCCGTATATGAGTCCTTGTCTAATGAGTAGCTGAAACCATGCTGTGCGATGTTTCTTCATTCTGGCAATTGTTTTCCTTTGAGCTGTGGAAGCTTTTAAATTTGACACAGTCCCATTCATCAGTCCTTTTTTTTTTTTTTTTTGGTGCCAATTCTGGGCTTGAACCCAGGGCCTGGGCACTGTCTGCTCAAGGCTAGCGCTCTACCACATGAGCCACAGCTCCACTTGTGGCTATTTTGGAGGTTAATTGGAGATAAGAGTCTCACAGACTTTTAGCTGGCTTTGAACTGTGATCTTTAGATCTCAGCCTCCTGAGGTAGGATTACAGGAGTAAGCCACCAGTGCCTGGCTTCCATATGAATTTTAAGATTTTAAGATTTCTATTTTTAAATATTTTTATTTCTAAGATTTTTCTATTTCTGTGAAAAGTAACATTGGAATTTTGATGAGCATTGCATTGAACCTGTAGATTGCTCTCAGTGCTCTAGCTGTCTTCACACCGTTAGTTCTACTAGTCTATGAACATGCGAGCTTCTATGAACATGCGAGCTTCTATGAACATGCGAGCTTCTATGAACATGCGAGCTTCTATGAACATGCGAACTTCTAGGGTCTTCTTCCATTTCTTTCTTTAGTGGTCTATAGTTTTCATTTGGAGGACTTTCATCTCCGTAGTTAAATCTGTTCCTAGGTATTTTAAATTTTTGAGGGTATTGTGAATGATTATTGCCTGATTTCTTTATCTTAAGAGTTTTTGGTAAAGTCTTTTAAGGATTTTTTTTGGGGGGGTCAGTTGTGGGGTTTGAATTCTGGGCTTGGGCACTGCCCCTGCGCTCTTCAGTTCAAGGTGAGCGCTCTACCTCTTGAGCCACAGCACCACTTCTGGTTTTCTTGTGGTTTATTGGAGATAAGAGTCTTATGGGCTTTCCTGCCCGGCCTGGCTTTGAACCGTGATCCTAAGATCTCAGCCTTCTGAGTAGCTAGGATTATAGGTGTGAGCCACTGCTACAGGATCTTTTAAGGATTTTTTAATTTGTATCTCCCTTCCTTCCTTCCTTCCTTCCTTCCTTCCTTCCTTCCTTCCTTCCTTCCTTCCTTCCTTCCTTCCCTCCCTCCCTCCCTCCCTCCTTCCCTCCTTCCTTCCTTCCTTCCCTTCCCTCCCTCCCCTTTCTTCCCTTCTTCGCTTCCTTTGCTTCCTTCCTTCCTTTCTTCCCTCCCTCTCCTTCCTTCCTTCCTTCCTTCCTTCCTTCCTTCCTTCCTTCCTTCCTCTTTCTTTCCTTTCCTTTTCTTTTCTTTTTTTTCTTTCTGTTGTGGGGCTTGAACTCCGACCTAGGTACTATTCCTGAGCTCTTTGGGTCAGGGCTAGGGCTCTGTCTCTCCACAGCTCTGCTTCTGGTTTTCTGGTGGGTAAGAGTCTCAGAGATTTTCCTACCTGGGCTGGGGCTTTGAATCATGATCCTCATATCTCAGCCTTCTAACTAGCTGGGGTTACAGTTGTGAGCCAGCAGAGCCCAGCATTTCTTTCTTCCTTTGGTCTTAATTTCTCTGGCTCATGAATTCAAGCAATGAGCCTGGGAATTAGCTTAGTGGTCAAGTGCTTGCCTAGCATGCATGAAGCCCTGGGTTCGATTCCTCAGTACCACATACACAGAAAAAGCTGGAAGTAGTGCTGTGTGGCTCAAATGGTAGAGTGTTAGCCTTGAGCAAAAAAGAAGCTCAGAGACAGTGCCCAGGCCTTGAGGTCAAGCCCCAGGACTGGCAAAAAAAAAAAGGAAAGAATTCAAGCACTATATTGAGTAAGAGAGGAGAGAATGGATACACTTGTCTTGTTGCTGACTTTAGATGAAATGTTTTTGGTTTTTCTCCATATAGGTTTGCCATATAAAATCTTTATTATGTTGAGGTATATTCTTTCTGTTTTTTCTTTCTTCAAGGCTTTTATCATGAAGCGATGTTGAGTTTTGGCAAATGTTCTTCCTACATTTTTTTGAGATGATTATATGAGTTATTTTTGTCATTTTAATATGTAGTATTAAGTTTATTAGTTTAAACCATTCTTGGATTCCTGAAATAAAACCAACTTGATCATTGTGTATGAACTTTTTTTGGGGGGGGGTCTGGTCGTGGGGCCTGAACTCTGGGCCTGGGTGCTGTCCTTCAGCTCTTCAGCTCAAGGCGAGCGCTCTACCACTTGAGCCACAGTGCTACTTCCGGCTTTTTTCTTTTTGCTTATGTGGTGCTGAGGAATCGAACCCAGGGCCTCATGCATGCAAGGCAAGTGCTCTACTGCTGAGCCACCTTCCCAGCCCCTGTGTATGAACTTTTTAATGGATTGAATTCAGTTGAAAGTTACTTATTGAAAATTTTTGTTTTTTTTTTTTTTTTTTTTTTTTTTGGGTTCGGTTGTGGGCCTGAACTCTGGGCCTGGGCACTGCCTTCAGCTCTTCAGCTCAAGGCTAGCACTCTACCACTTGAGCCACAGCACCACTTCTGGCTTTTTTCTTTTTTGGTTATGTGGTGCTGGGGAATCATGTTACTGATTTGGGATTGGACTTGTTCTTGTTTTTCTAAGAGTTTGAGATACATTGTTTTAGGTTAATTGAGAGTACTTAGACTTTTTAATGAAGCTTTGCTCTTAACATTGCCTTTTCTGTATCTCAAAGGTTCTGTGCTTTCATTTTCATTTGATCCTAGGTGTTTTTTATTTCCCATTATTTATTTATTGTTTGTTTTAGAGAGCTACTGATGATGCAGACTGTAGCTCAGTCTCCACGTGTTGATACATTTTCTGTAGTTCTCTTACTGTTGATTTCTAGTTTTATTCCATTGTGTTCTGATAAAATGCAGCACATTATTTCAAGTTTCTTGCATTTGTTAAGAAATACTATATGTCTTAAATATGATCTATTTTAGAGAAAGTTCCACAGACTGCTGAGAAGAATGTGTGTTCTGTGGTGGTTGGATGAAAGATTGTGTAGATAATTCCAAGTTCGTTTGATCTATAGTGTCATTTAATTCTGAAGTTCCTTCGTTGATATATTTTTTGGTCTGAATGACCTATATATTGGCAAGTGGGGTATTAAAGTCATCAACAATTATTGTGTTGGGATCTAGCAATGCTTTTATGTCCAGGAATGTTTGCTTTATGAAATTGGGTGCCCTGACATTTTGTGTGTATGTTTACAATTGTTACATCCTCATGATGGATTGCTCCCTTTATCAATATGAACTGAACTTTTTGTCTCTTCTGACTAATTCTGGTTTGAAGTCTGCTTTTTCAGATACGAATATAGCTCTCTTGCTTGTTTGGGCTCCTTTTGCTTGGAACATCTGTCTCCATTCATTACTTTAAGCTTGTGTTTGTCTCTGCCAGTGAGTTACCTTTCTTTCTTTCTCTCTTTCTTTTTTTCTTTCTTTCTTCCTTTCTTTCTTTTCTGCTGCTGGTTGTGGGGCTTGAACTCAGGGCCTGTGCACTTCCTGTCCCTGAGCTTTTTTGCTTAAGGCTAGCCCTCTATCACTTTGAGCCACAGTGCCACTTCCAGCTTTCTGGTGGATAATTGTAGATAAGAGTCTCATAGACTTTTCCTGCCCAGGCTGGCTTTATACCACAATCCTCAGATCTCAGCCTCCTGAGTAGCTAGATTACAGGCGTGAGCCACCAGCACCCAAGATGAGGCACATTTCTTGTAGGCAACATATAGTAAGGTCTTATTTTTAATCCTGTCTTTGCTTTTGGATTGTAGAATTTAGAACATTAGCATTCAGATTTATTATTGAAAAGTATTTAGATATTCCTATCCTTTTATTGTTTTGTAGTGTTTGATTCTTTTCTAATCTTCTATACTCATCTAAAGAGATTTATTCCTTTTTGAGAGGAGCACAATACTAGGGCTTAAAACTCAGGACTTGGTGCTCTCACTTGACTTTTTCACTCATGGCTGGCACTTTACCACTTGAACTATGCCTCCACGTTGGGTTTTCGTAGTTATTTGGAGCTAAGAGTCTTGGATTTTTCTGTTCTTGATTGACTTTTGAACTGTGACCCTCCGATTCCAGCTTCCCAAGTAGCTAGGATAATAGATGTGAGCCACCAGTGTCTGGCTGAGATTTATTCTTTCCTGTATTTTCATGTTTGCAGTTCTCTTCTGTGGGTAGGACATTTTTTAAATACTGGCTTTAGTGATCGTGAATTCCTTTAGTTTTTGTTTATCACAGCCAGTTTTTATTTCTCCTTCAATTATGAAGGATAGCTCTGCTGGCTATGATAATCTAAGTTTTCAGTGCTTTTTTTTTGGGGGGGGATGGCTTGAAATGTCATTCTATACCCTCCTTGCTTTTCCTGTTTGTGTTCAGAAATACTGTTCTGATAGATTTACTGTTCTGTGTCACTAGGCAATTCCCTCCTGCAGCTTTCAGTGTCCTGTCCTTGCTCTGCAAACAAAACTAATAGGATATGGAGAGTGTCCTAAATGCTTCTGGTACCTGGATGACTGACCATATCTTTCTGAAGATTTGGAAACTTTTCCGCTGTTGTTTTGTTGAATGTGTTTTCTCTGGCTTCACTTACAGCACTTACTTTTCTGCTCATGATGCATAAGTTTGGTCTGTCGATGGTGTCCCAGAGGTCCTGCATGTTCAGTTCTTTTCCCCCGTTATCTTAGTCTCAGTGTTCAAATTCATCTACCTTGTCTTCAAACCCTGGTATTCTGTCTTCAACTTGAGACAGTTTATTGATGAGGCTTTCATCTGAGGTTTTTGTTTTTTAATTGGACTTGTTGAGCTTTTCATTGTCTTCCTTATTCCACTCAGCTGTTTGTATTCTCTTTGATTTCATTCAGGTGTTTACACATGTCTTTTTTTTTTTGGGGGGGGGGTCCTTCATGGGTCTTTAACTCAGCCTGGGCGCTGTCCCTGAGCTCTTCAGCTCAAGGCAAGCGCTCTACCACTTGAGCCACAGCTTCACTTCCAGTTTTCTGGTGTGGGGCGGGGTGTTAATTGGAGGTAAGAGTGTCCAATATTCTTACCCAGGCTGTCTTTGAACTGTGATCTTCAGATCTTAGCTTCCTGAGTAGCTAGGATTACAGGTGTGAGCTACTGGTGCCGGGCTATACATGTCTTTAACTTAGTTGATGGGTCTGGCAGTCATTCTGAATTATTTGTGATTCTTTGATATCTCTTCACTATCATATATGAGAGTCTGTCACTATGAAACTGTTGACTTTAGGAGGAGTCACCTTACCTTTTTTTTTTTTTTCATATTTGTGGTTTTTGCACTGGGATTTGTGCCAAATGATTGGAGATTTTCCTGTAGTTTTTCAGTTGAAGTAATTCTCAGTGTTCAGGCAGAACTGTGTCATAGCAAGGTCAAAGTAGACTGGGTTCTTAGCCAGGCGTTCACTCATACGCTCAGTTGGGGGGTGGGTAGAGAAGGCTTCCCGAGGAGGGGACATCTGATGAGGTCCGGGGAGGAATGGGCAGGATGTGTGAGCTGCGGCTGGATGTTGGGATAGAGGTTTGAAAAAGAAAGGTCTAGGCAGAGGCCCTGGAGGGATTGGATGTGATGGAGAGGTCAGTCAGAGACTGAACAGATTCTGGGAGTTACTTCATAGGCTAGGTGCTGCCCTTGGGCCCTTGTGGGTTGTCTGTGGACGGTAGGACCTGGAGCAGGACGTGCTTAAGGCAATATCCAATAGAGGGTGTTGAGATCATGGTAGCCATAGAAGACCACACCTGACTACCAGCTGGGCCTGTAACTGCCCCAGGAGTGTGACAGGCTCTATGGCCAGCCCTTTTAGTCTTCCATTCCGGTTCCAGGGTACCCCATGGCATGCAGCATGGAGCCCAGACTCCAAGCTGACCCTTTCTGTGAGCCCCATTTTATTCTCTACATCTCTCACACCCCACCACTCCATCTCTACCTGTCTGAATCCTGCCCCATCCCACAGGCACTAGCTCACATCCCGCCTGTACCAGGAAGCCTGCTGGAACAAAGTTCCCTGACAACCCACCTCGGGGCCCATATCAGCACCTGCTATGTGGTTAGTGATTTGTACACAGGGCTTATCTCTGCACCTGAGCTGTCCCACCTCCTTGATGCCATGCCGGGCCTGGTTGGGAAAGATGGAGGCAGGGTAGGTGGGAAAGAGAGTACCACCGGGAGGGGAAGGAGGGGCTGTGGAGTCTAGAGGCCCTGGGTTCGGTCCTCCGCTGTGATTTAATAGCCCTGTGAGCCACACTCTGACCAGTGAAGTTTCTGTGTCTTTAGCTGGAACATGAGATAAGGATATAGCAAGCCCTTATCACCTGTCACACACACACACACACACACACACACACACACTCACACTCACACTCACACACTCACTGTACTATAGGGATAGTGCCATGTGCCCCTCTGCACAGTAGGCACGAAATGCAAGTGCCTGCTGACTTTCGGGGTGTCCTCCCTTGCTGCGCTCCGGAAGGCCCTTTGCAGCAGGCTGGGAAGGGCGACCCAGCGTGCAGATGCGCTCAGCATGCATGGGCTGCAGCGGGGGAGGGAGGGCAGGCTGGGGGTTGTCTTGGAAGCTGAGCAGGGTACTGCACGCAGCCAGCCTAGGCCAGCCCCACCCTGTCAGGCGGGACTCCGTCCCGTGCTCATCTAGAATCTTTCCCCTCGCTGCTTTTCCACAGTGGAGTACCCGCTGCAGCTGCTGCATAGCCCCCCTGCCCCTGTGGTGAAGAGGCCCGGGGCCCTGGCAGCCCACCACCCCCTGCAGGTACTGTCTCTGCAGCCAGCGGGGGGATGGGGGAGCCCACCTTTTGTTCTGTCTGTGTTTCCTGTCTCTCTGTCTACCCTGGGTGTGCTTGGCTCACTATCCCCTCGTGTCTTCTCTATCCCTTGGTGGGGGGGGGGGGTCTCCTTTGGGTTGAGGCTTGAGCTCAGGGCCTGGGTGCTTCCCCTGAACTTTTTTCCCTCAAGGCTAGTGCTCTGCCACTAGGAGCCACAGCTCCACTTGCGGTTTTCTGGTGGTTCATTGGAGAGAGTCTCACAGACTTTTCTGCCCTGGCTGGCTTCAAACTGCGATCCTCACATCTCAGCCTCCTGAGCAGCTAGGATTACAGGCGGCAGTCATGCGGCGGGCTCCTGGGGTGTCTCACAGTCTGATATCTAGGATTTTCCCCCTCAGGAGCCCTCCCAGCCCCTGAACCTCACAGCCAAGCCCAAGGCCCCTGAGCTGCCCTCCAGCTCCAGCTCTCCTGGCCTGAAAATGAACAACTGTGGGCCACGTCCCCCTAGCCACGGGGCCCCCACACGGGACCTGCAGTCCAGCCCCCCCAGCCTGCCCCTAGGTAAGTGTTCTGCCTTCTCACTTTTCTGTCAGCCCTCTTAGGGGGCATCTGAGGAATGGGGCGTGCCCTTGGGCGTGCCAGCCCTTCTCTGGGTTTGATTTTTGAAACCGACTTGCCCTTTGAAGGCGTTCTCTCCCTCCTCCTCCCCCCCCTCCCGCCCATGCTGTTGATGGGGCAGTTCCTGGTGTCCTGGCCCTGCCTATCAGTCAGAGTGGCTCAGGTCCCCATGGGGATGGGCGTGGAGGGGGTGGGGAGCACGCATGGCGTGAAGCTAGGGGACTGTGTCCTCAGCCTGGGTGCCAGCCTCAGCTCTCACACTGCCTTCCTCCGCCCTCTCTGCAGGCTTCCTCGGTGAAGGGGATGCGGTCACCAAAGCCATCCAGGACGCTCGGCAGCTACTGCACAGCCACAGCGGGGCTGTGGAGAGCTCCCCCAACCCGCCCTTCCGCAAGGTATGGAGCAGACGCCCCTGTCGCCCCCCCCCACTCCCCCCAGCAGGAACGGGTTGGGCAGAGGCCACAGGGAAGAGAGGGCGACACAGGGGAAGCTGAGGCACAAGTGACCCTTGTCAACCCCAGGACCTCATCAGCCTGGACTCGTCCCCAGCCAAAGAGCGACTGGAGGAGAGCTGCGTGCACCCACTGGAAGAAGCCATGCTGAGCTGTGACGTGGATGGTGAGGACTCTGGTGGTGGGCTGCTGCCTCTGATCCATTGTCCCTGGGTGTCTCTGTCTCTGGGTCTGCCTTCTTGCATCTTGTGATGGCTGGCCCTCTACTCCTCTGCCTGGCGCTGTAGCTCTGGCGTTGTCCATCCTCTCTACGCTGGGCTCCTTAAGTTACTTGTTGCTGGCCTTGGAGGTTTACTGGGCTGCTGCTCAGAGCGAGACCTTGCTTACCTGGGCTTGCCTATTGAGGCGTCTCCTCAGCGCCATCTGGTGGCCATCACATTGGGAATGCCATTTTGCCAGCTCCAGGCTAGGTGCCTCGCTGACTCCACTACCCCTCTCCTCCCAGGCTCCCGCCACTTCCCCGAGTCCCGGAACAGCAGCCACATCAAGAGACCCATGAATGCCTTCATGGTGTGGGCCAAGGACGAGCGGAGGAAGATCCTCCAAGCCTTTCCAGACATGCACAACTCCAGCATCAGCAAGATCCTTGGTAAGGGTAGTGGGTGGCCCTCCAGGGCTCTGGGCGTCCCGGGGTGGTGATCTGGCAGGTCCTGATTGCAGAAACCCTCTGGGTATGCTTGGGGCTCGGTGATGTTCTGCGCTGTGCCAAGCTGTAGCAGACTGATGAGGATGCAGGATTCCAGGGGATGCAGTGGGCCGCTGGCTCTGGGTTGTGTATCATCATAGGGCTATTCTGGTAGCGACTCTCCTGCAAACTCAAGCTGTAAGTCAGCCAGTCGGACTGTGTTTTCAGTCCTCTGAACTCTCCCTAACTTGTCATACTCAGCCCAGAGCCCTGGAGCTGGCTGTGGGCAGAAAATAGGAGAGATGCTGAGTTCAGACTATCAGATAGATTTTAAGTTCTCTGTGCTTTTTTGGAGGCTCAGGAAGAATGTAGGGCAGAGCCATCTGGGAGAGGGGAGAGACAGAGAAGGTCTTTTGTCTGGGACTCCAGGTATTTGTCTTGTCTTTGAGACTCTGGGGTGGAGCCTAGGGCCTGGCATATGCTAGGCAAGCACTTTTACCACTGAGCTGCACTGTCTTGGCTGTTCTTTTACTAATGCAAATGATGCAGAGGCCCTATTTGCTGGGTTGCTGGGTTGCTGGGGTAGGGTAGGTGCTGAGTCTTGAGTTGGCAACTGTGGATACTCCATCACGCCAACTTCCATCTGTTCACTCAGTGTGCAGGTGGCATCCGCGAGGGGCCAGGCCTTGGCTATAGGCTTACACGCATGCAGCATCATCTCTTTAACCACCTGTGTGGGGACCAGAATCTTCCTAGGGCTTGCAGGGCCATGTATGGGGCTGGGGAGAATCACCGGACCGCAGCCCTGACCGCCTGCCCCTGGGGACTGGCCTAGGTTCCCGCTGGAAGTCCATGACGAACCAGGAAAAACAGCCCTACTACGAGGAGCAGGCGCGGCTGAGCCGGCAGCACCTAGAGAAGTACCCAGATTATAAGTACAAGCCCAGGCCCAAGCGCACCTGCATCGTGGAGGGCAAGCGGCTGCGCGTGGGCGAGTACAAGGCCCTGATGAGGACGCGGCGCCAAGACGCCCGCCAGAGCTACGTGATCCCGTGAGCAGGCCCTCCCCGGGCGGCAGCGACGGTGTGTGTGGCTGTTGAGAGAGGCCGGGCGTCCCTGTGTGGCTGGCTTGGGTGATGCTGTGCGTGCCTGCTGACTGTGAGCCTACCAAGGATGACGCATGTGTGGCCGGGCCTCTAGGGTGACAGGAAATAGGCTGTGCTGACTATGATACACACTTGGTCATTTATCTAGGTGACCCTGACTGCTTGAGCACCCCCCTCCCCCCATACCTGGAGAATTATCCCAACAGTCCTGATCTGATGAACTCAGTGCTAAATCAGAGGCGCTGAAAGTATTCACCCTACTGCAAGATTGCTGACAGGTCTGAAGGCAGAACCCTCATGGCTCCAGAGACGTAGGACCAGGGACTTTTATTTAAATGATACGATTTTACAAAATGAGAGTTCTGTGTAGCCACTGAGCACACACCCCTGGCCCTGGGGCTGCAGCTCGCAGTGAGTCTGGCCATCAGAAAGCATACCAAGAGCTGGCTGCTGGTAGCTCGTGCTTGGAAATCCTTGTTCCCCGGGAGGCTGAGACCTGGTTTAAAGCCGGCCAGTCAGGAAAGTCCCATCAGATTCTTGTCTCCCGTTAACCACCCCAAAGCTGGAAGTGGTGCTTTGGCTCAAATGGTAGAGTACCAGCCAGACCCTGAGTTCAAACCCCTCAGTAGTGGTGCCCCCCCCCCAAAACAAAGATAAAGCGTACCAGGGCCAGCTGTGACACAGCCCGGGGAAGCGGGGGGGGGGGGGCTCGGTGGGAGTGTGTGAGCTGGGGCAGGGGCAGCGTGGGGTGCATTTGTGACGGGTCTTTCTCTGCCTCAGCCCACAGGCTGGCCAGATTCAAATGAGCTCCTCGGATGTCCTGTTCCCTCGGGCCGCAGGCGTGCATGTCCCCCAGAGCCTGGACCCCAACATGCCTGTCATCGTCAACACCTGCAGCCTCAGGGAGGTGGTGGAGGGCGCGGACGACAGACACTCCGTGGCAGATGACGAGATGTACCGGTACAGCGAGGAGGAGGACTCGGAGGGCGAAGACAAGAGTGATGGGGAGCTGGTGGTGCTCACAGACTGATCCCAGTGGCTGGCCGGCCCCCTCTCCCCTGGGGGAAATCTTTGTCCCTGGCTCCCATGAATGCAGCCAGCCGGCCTGGTCTATGTTGGTACTTGGACTCGAGCGTGCCTGGGAGATGGGCAAAGCTGTGCACTTGTAGATACATCCACAAGCGGAGAGAGTCCTCCCCGCCACCCGTCCACACACCTCAAAGAGCCACTGGCTTCGGCCGCAGGGCTTGCTTGGTGGTGGTGGGCTGAGCTGGCTGAGCTCCTCGGCCTTAGCGCAAAACACCCAGGACACTGGATGACCCTTCTCTCTGCAGGTCTGCCTACCTGGGGGGGGCATGGCAGCTACACACCCCTCCCCCTGGGGCCACATGCTTTGTTTCCATGACCCTGGCTGGACATGCCATCCCCTGTGGGACCAGCACCCCCTCCCACACGCTCCCAGATCATTGTCTCATCCCCAGGATCACTTTGTACTTTGTACAAAAGGCTCTGGCTGTCCCTCGCTGTCTATCTCTGCCAAGCCCACTGTGCCTCTGGCTGCTGCACACACTCTCCTGTGTGTGCGTGCTGCGTGCACACCTTCCCCTCTCCACCCCCATGCGTGCGTGCGTGCACGCGCCCGTGCGCGCACGCGCCCGTGCGCTCCCATGCGTCCGTGGACGCACATTTTCATCCATTCATTGCACAGATATTTATTGAGTGCCCACTACGTGCCAGTCACGCGTGCTGTGCAGCTGGAGGCCCATCTGGCTTCCCCGGGGGCCTCTCCTGTGCTTCTCTTTGTCCCCAAATTTGCTACCTCTCTGTCAGTCTGGGCGTCTCAGGTTCTGTGTGTCCTGTGTGCATTTCTTTCTGTCCTGGTTCCTCTCCATTTCTCAGTTCTGTCCCGGCCTCCGAGACGCCCTCTGGGTTCTCTGGGTCGGGGTCTGCCTGCCCCTGGCCCGGCAGCCTTCCCCCCCTGCTTCCCACTCCCCCTTCCTACCCTCCCCTCTCAACTCTGCCAGTCAGTTCCCATGGAGCCATTTTGGGCTCTGAGCAGCGTGAGAATGTGCCTCAGCCTCCAAGGGGCTTTGTCCTGGTGTCCTGGCCCCTGGGCCCAGCCTGTCCTAGGGGTAGGAGTGGGAAGATTCATGCCCTCCCCCCTTTGTGAGTGACAGGAGCGCCCCTGGCAGCTGGTCTCCCTCCTTCCTGAGCCTGGGGTGGGTGGCTCTCTGGTCTTGGCTTCATCCTGGCCGGCCTGCCCCTCCTTCCTTCCTCTCTTCCATCCTCCATAGTAGGGAATCAAGCCTATCAGCTCCAGTTGTTTCCCGAATTAAATCAAAGCCCATAGGTACCTAGCTCCACAGATCTGGGCGCGCCCTCGTATCCGGGTGGGAACCCCAGACTCCACCAGGGCCAGATGTGGAGTTGGTGCCAGCTGTCTCCTCTTCTGCCTCCCTACAGGGCCCCCTCCCCCTTTCTTTTTTATGACTGTAAACATAGATAGTGCTTTATTTTGTTAATAATAAGATGAGTAACTTAACCAGCACGTTTGTTTCTGACGGCATAATAAAGATGGACCGTTTCAGAATCTGGCCCTTGCAGGGAAGGGGTTGGGGGGAAGCTGGCCTAAGCGGTGCGTTGCTAGCCTGGGCATCACTGCCCCCTGGTGGCAGCTGGTGGGAGCATTGGGCAAAAGGCTGAAGAAAAGGGAGCTGGGGAGCTCAGCCGGACCCTGTGGCCTGTCTGCAAGCTGATTAACAGGGATTAAACCTTCCTTCCTGACCCTGGTGTTCTTTGGGAGAACACGCTCTTGAGAATCTGGTGAAGACTGGATGCTCACCCCACAAGAGGACTCAGACACTCCAATGCTGATCAAAAAACAGCAGGGTCTCTAATATGCTTTGAACGAGGATTTCAAAGGCCTGGTTGTCACTGGAGAAATGATGCCTGAAGGAGCCAAAAAAACAGAAACTCTCCAAAATAGCTACTAATGAAGACGTATTAAACGACAAGTTCTGTGGTTTAAAAATCTCAGAGCCAGCGCTGGGAAGGTGGCTCAGTGGTAGAACGTTTGCCTTGCATGCCTGAGGCCCTGGGTTCGATTCCTCAGCACCATGTAAGCAAAAAGAAAAAAGCTGGAAGTGGGGATGTGGCTCAAGTGGTAGAGCGCTAGCCTTGAGCTGAAGAGCTGAGGTGCTGTCCGCACCCAGGCCCAAAGTTCAAGTCCCACGACTGGACCCAAAAAAAAAAAATCTCAGAGCCAGGCGCCAGTGGCTCACGCCAGTAATCCTAGCTACTCAGGAGGCTGAAATCTGAGGATCACAGTATAAAGCCAGCCTGAGCAGGAAAGTTTGTGAGACTCTTATCTCCAATTAACCACCAGAAAACCAGAAGTGGTGCTGTGGCTCAACCGGTAGAGTGCTCTCCTTGAGCTGAAGAGCTGAGGGACAGCGCCCAGGCCCAGAGTTCAAGACCCATGACTGACAAAAAAAAAAAAAAATCCCATCAGGTTATAAAACAGTGCAAGAAAAGTAAATGGCATTTCTTAGGAAAGAGATGGGCTGGATTAATTTTATGTCACAACAAAGGAGTTGATAGGCCATTGTGTATCACATAGGCCTGGTCCCTGGCATCATACTAGTACCAACCCTGTGGCTAGAAAGGGCTATTGTCAATGGAACAGGCTAGAAGCATACATCTTGTTGGGAGGAAGGCTGAAGGGACCCTTGGTAGCTAGGCCTTGCAGGAATGGTAAACTCATGGATCCTTGGCCTAGAAGGGGGACTAGGATGGGTCAGGAAGGAAAATCACTTTCTTCAGGGTTGCTGTGGGGTCAAGGGTAGATACTCTTTGCAGCTGGTGAGGTTGCACTTAGACTCAGGTGAAAGCCACCAGGGTCATTATTGATTTAACAGAAGAACAATTTGCCAACAGAAGTGTTGACAATTATTTCATCAGACTCCTAAATGCTGGGAGGGATTTCTAAATTAGATGGTCATGAGAGAAGTGGGTGTATGATGGGTCCCCCTGCCATAAAGGTGGCAGTGGAACACCCCCAGACCCCCAATAGCCCTGTCCCTCTGTCCTTTGCCAGGTCTCTGGCCTGCCTGAGGGAGGGGCTGGCTGCAAGGCTGGCTACAGTGGGAAGAGGACCCTGGCCGGCTCTGCCTGGCCTCCTGCTTGCCCCCTAGTGGCTGCTGTGGAAAACAGCCTGTTCTAACCCCACCCTTAGCCTCCAGACGCTGCTCTTCCAAACTAACCCAACACATTCCTGGGGCCTCCCTCACAGTCTTGGGTTCTTCCTGCTGCTGGGTCCTCTGAGCCCAGCGGGGGGTTTAGGCCTGCACTGCCAAAGGTCACTCAAGTACCTTTGTCCTGCCCACGTCAGTCCACCTGTTGAGCCAGTCCCTGCCTTCCTCTTAGGCAAGCTGGGGCCCCACCCCCTGCCCACGGGAGACTGCACGGGGTCAGGTGGGTTGCAAAAACAACAGTGCCCTGGACGTTAACCAGGAATGTAGGGGCACAGGCTGTTCCCTGCCGAGGAACATTGGGAAGGTGAACTCTGGCCAGGTGCAGGCAGGGAGCATGTCAGAGGGGGGCCCCCGGCTTGGGGCCCCCATCATGTTGAGGCCTAGGACTTAGCCAGGAGCCCAGGTGGAGTGACAGGAGAACAGGTAGGCTGTAGGCTTTGTTGGGGTGAGCAAGCCCCCTTGGTTGCCCCCAGCCCACCTGCCCATTCTCAGGAGGACTGGAGGAAACAGGTCTTTCAAAGGAGTGGAAGCACAGTAGTTACTGTGCAGTAGTCCGTGCAGATGGCGGCTGGGGCACGGCGCCCTGTCCTAGCCACATCCTGCTCGCCACTGCGGCCCTTGTCTCTGACACGGGCTGTGCCCACGACCCCTGGGCCCCAGTGCAGCCCATGAGACCCGGCCAGTTCTGGTGCCATCTCTGGGTCTGGGCTCATCTCTCCCTGGTCCCCCATGAGCACCATCCCTGGCGGGCCTGGCTACGCTACATCCGGCGCCCTCAAAGGTCCCAGCAGCCGGTACTGGTTCCAGTGGTTGCCAGGGCCCCAGGGCACATTTGCAAGCATAAGTGAAACAAGCCGCGTGCTCCTGGCAATCAGTGGCTGCTGGGACCACGGCTGCCCTCTGAACTGCCCCCCTCATCGGGTGAGAAAGCGATGATCAGCTCTGGGAATATTCTAGGCAGCAAGGGTCAGAGAGGCCTGAGCACTGTTGTTCAGGGGTTTGCTGGCTCTTCACTCAGCTGCCCTCAAAGTCTGATCATCCACAGCCAGGCTCCTGCTAAGCAGCGCTTTAACCCGGGGTCCGCTGATCGGAACAAGACGGTCAAGGGCAGAAAAGCTGGGAAGGGAGCAGAGGAGCAGGCCTCTTCCCCTCCCCAGAGGCCTCCCAGTCACCCACACCAGTCCCTCCTCATACAACAGTCCAGAAATGAGCATTTAATACAGAAAACCATGATAATTTACAAACGAATCACTTTATGAGCCAGAGCCAGGAGGCCCTGCGGGGCCCTAAGGACGGAAGGGGAGGTGGAGGCACACAGCTTCCCAGCTGGTCCTGCGCAGGCTCCTGTGTGCTGGGGTCCCTGCCCCCTTGCCCTGCACTCCCACTGGTCATCCCCCTGCGGGCTGATGGAGAGAGGAGACGGGGACACAGATCCTAGCGGGCTGGGCAGGGCAGGGAATGAAGCAGGAGGCTTCTGGGCCTGATTCTGGCCACCCATCCTTGGGCCAAGCCACAGTGAAGCAGAGCCAGGCTCCTGGCAGAGGCTTGGGGAGGGGGCTGTGCTGGGGCCTCAGGTGAGGGCGGAGACCCCCCTCTCTCCTCTCCATCCAGCTGTGGGTTGGCTTCTTGCTGGTTAGGGGCTCAGCCAGTCTCCTATGAGGCATGCAGGGGGACGGGCTGGAGGCTGGGGCTCTGGAGGTAGAAAGGCGCCCTCCCAGCTCCCCTGCCAGGAAGGGCCTAAGACACATCTAAGGCAGCCCAGGTTCCCTCGGGGAGCTGGGGATGCTGTGCTTCTGGGCGGGGCCGGTGTCCAAGCCCCGGCTGTGGCAGGCACTTCCTCCTCAGCCAGCCAGGCCAGGGGGGCCCTGTCAGCCCCTCCAAACAGCAGGGCAAGGTCTTCAGTGGCATCCACGGGCCTTCTCCAAGGACACCCACCTGGCCCCACCTTGTCCAAGGGGGGGAGCCCTGGAGACTAGGTCTGGCCAGGCAGTGGGCAGGGAGGGAGCGAGGCTGCCGGTCACTTGGGCATCTCCAAGGCGGACACTTGAGGCTTCACCTTGAAGTACTGGTTGAATCGGATCACAGCGTACCTGCCAGGGGTCAGAGGAGGAAGCCGGGGTGAGGCGGGAGACACTTCCTCACCAGCTCTAACCCATCTCAAGTCTGGGCAGGTCAACTCCAGTCCATACAGCTTGCTGGTCTGTACTGGGGTTTGAACTCAGGGCTTCGTGCTTGCTAGACAGCAGCTCTACTCATTCAAACACCCCACCCACCATCTTTTTTTTTTTTTTTTGCTTTATTTTTGGGAGTAGGGTCTTGTGTTTTTGCTTAGAATCATCAGCTTCAAACCTGCGGTGTAGCTGGAATTATATACATGTTCCATTACACCAGTTCCTAGTTTTTGTTTTTATTTCAAGTATAACTTCTTTTTCTGAGGTCAGACTGGAGCAAACATCTGTCTAAAGTTTGTTCTCCACAGTTCTGTGGTGTTGATATTTATATTCATATATACTGCATGTCCAGGACATCGTCACCTTACAAAACAAGCTCTATAGCCATGAAAAACACTCCTAGAGCTGGGTGCTTGCCTGGTGACTCACATCTGTAATCTCAGCTACTCAGGAGGTTTGGATCTGAGGCTCTAGGTTTGAAGCCAACCTTAGCAGACAAATCCACAAGACTTTAATTAATCAGCAAAAAGCTAAACTGGAGGCAAAGTTCAAGTGGTAGAACTCCAGCACACAAAGACTGAGTACTGTTTTACTCAATGTCATCCATCAGTGGGTTGCTTTCTCTCTCGGCTCCTGGGAACAATGCTCATCAAATGTTCCTTTGAGAATTGGCTTTCAATTCTTCTGGCTTTATTTCCAGAAGCAAGACTGATGGATTATATAAAAATTCTACTTTGAAATGTCCAAGCCACCAATTTCCATGCTATATTGCACACAAGGGTTCCCCTGTGTTATTTTGTTTTTTATAGTGTTTGTTTTATAACGCATCCTGACCCGGGCAAGGCTCTATCTCATGAAGCTTTTGGTGGTAAACACCTGGACACAGGCACGGTTCCCTTCCAGCTGTGGGTGGGAGGGTTAGACAAGGGGGGAGGAATCGAGTTTCAGTCCATGGGGACGTAAGTACCTTACCCAACACGCTCCCTCCGCCTGGTACTGCCAGGTGCTATCCCAGGCCCCTCCACGTGGCCAGGAGGGGGAGGGGGTGTGTCCCCGGGCAGGGGGCAGCATGGCTGGCAAAACCACCCAAGAGGCCTCAGCAAGTCCCTGACATGGCCCTCGGTGTATCTCAGATGGGTTTTCCATCATTCCGTTCACCCCACGCTCCAGCTGGTGCCTGGCCACAGGCGTGGCAATGGCGCTGGGTGGGGTACAGTAGGAAGGCGAGATCTGCTAGGCAGTGAGAGAGGACACAAGCGCTTCCGGCTGTTCCCAGTGCCACTTTCCCAGCATGCTCTGGGAGCAGGGGCCAGTCTGTGCTGAGGACAGGTCAGCAGGGCTGAGGAACTGGCTCCAGGCGTTCGGGGCAGGCTGCCCTTGGCCTCCCTCAGTATTTTGGGACTCCCTACCACCATGGCCCCTGCACCATCCCCTAACTGCCCCTCTACTCACCTGAGGAAATCGAAGTTGATGGTAGAGTACTGGTTCTGGATGAGTGCCCAGAGAGCCCAGAAGAAGTGCGATGCCTGCAAACAGACCACAGAGGATCGGTCCGGGGAGGACCCCTCCCGTGGGGACCGATGCAGCACCCTGGACCGCAGGGCTGGGATGCCGGCAGACACAGCACAGGCTGGGAAGGTTACCAAGGTCAGCCACTGGACCACACCTGGGGCTTTTCTGTCTGACTAGAACGATGCGGGGCAGAGCCGGGCCTGTCAGGTGCAGCACCCACCATTGTAAGGCTTTGGTGGTCCTGAGCTTGACTAGCAGGACATACACTCCCGCAGGCCTCTCCCACACGGGGAATCTCCCTAGGGACACCCCAAAGCCAAGAGGGTCCCTAAAACCCAGGGTAGGTCTGGCGGCAGTGGAGGGGTTGAGGCTCTCTCTAGGGCCAAGAGACCCTGGGAGTGCGGCTCCCGCAGCCTGGAAAACCTCTGAAACTGACCCCTCTTCCTTCCCCTCCTCACCTGTACTCGGGTTGGAAGAGAATCCAGACCCGAGAACTTAAAACGTCAAGTTGGGGACAGTTACTCTGCTTTACCTCAGGCCAGAGGCTCCCCCAGGTTCAAGAAGCAAAGCTGGCCAGGAGCCAGTGGCTCACACCTGCAATGCTAGCTACTCAGGAGGCTGAGATCTGAGGATCACAGTTCAAAGCCAGGCCAAGCAAGAAAAGTCTAGGAGACTCTTATCTCCAATTAATCACAGAAAAAGTCAGAAGCAGAGCTGTGGCTCAAGTGGTAGAGTACTAGCCTTGAGCAAAAGGAGCTCAAGGACAGTGCTCAGGCCCTCAGTTCAAGCCCCAGAACCAGAAAAAAAAAAAGGCAAAGTGGAGGTTCCCAGACCAGAAACACCAGCAGTGCATCCCTCTGCAGGCCAGACCCCACCCTGGAGGCGCTCTGGGCCTGGGCGACTCCCACAAACACAAGACTATCTACAAAATACCTATCCCTCTTACTTTCTGCCTTTCTTGTAAAGCATGGAAAAAAGTATTTTTTCTTTTTTTGGTTGGGAAACTTACCAAGCAGTTTTGTCCTTAAGGTGAAACACAGAAAGAGAAGCCTAACCCACTCTGTTTTGTTGTTTTTGGTGCTCCTGGGGCTTGAACTCAGGACCTGGGCACTGTCCCTGAGCTTTTTTGCTCAAGGCTAGCACTCTACCATTTGAGCCACTTTATGGTAGTTAATCGGATAAGAGTATCATGGGACTTTCCTGCCCAGGTTGGCTTTGAACTGCAATTCTTAGATCTCAGCCTCCAGAGTAGCTAGGGTCAGGGTATGGACCACCAGAGCCCAGCAGACTTGTCTTCTTGCTTATACATCCCTGGTGTTAATAGGGGCAGTGAGTACTGGCACACACCAGAGGAGACCCGATTTGAGCCATGGAGCTCAGCACTGAGAACACAGGGCAGGGGGGAGTGGGCAGAGCCTGCTGGGGAAGGCTGAAAGGCTTGAGGTGGACACAAGTCGGATGTGAGCTTCACCTCTTCCTAAGACTTACAGATGACAAAAGGATGGGCTTCACTTCAACATGAAAGGCTGGGGTTAGAGAGTTGGAAGAGCTACTCAGGCAAACAAGAGAGTTGCTAAAACAGGAAACAGAGCTTTTTCTTGGAAGTATTTCTCTAGAAAGGAGAGAACCTAAGACTTCATGGGACAGAGGGGGAGGGAAGAGCACAGCTGGGTGTTTGGGACATCTAAGATAGCTCTCTCCAGCTCTGGGGGGGAGGCTGGCGAGGGCCTCCTTCCCGGGGCCTCCCAGGCACAAGCACTCACCAGGGCGAACTTGTTGACTTGCACGTAGAGCCGCTCCACCTCCCCGGCTGTCACCGCCATCCCCTTCTGGGCCTGCAGATAGAAGCTCAGCCACTGCAGCTGCGTCTCCCGCGTGGGGTACTGGCAATAATCGACCTCATTCACACCTGTCCAGGAAGAAGGCCAGTGAGCTGCTGGAGCAAGCCCTTTGGGTTCCCCGGTCAGGAGCCCCCTTTCTCCCATCTCCTTTGACCTACAAGGGCTGAGGCTGAAGAGGGACCCTGAGATCACAGGCCCTCTGACCCCCACCCTCGGCTGGCATAGGGGCTGCATCCCAGGGGGGAGTGAGGAGAGCAGAGTGCACTTTCCTGGGAGCAGCAGGAGCCTGACAGTGCCACTGCCCCCCGTGCCCAGTTCAAAACAATTACACGTCCGGGCATTAGCGGCTCACACCTGTAACACTAGCTACTCAGGAGGCTGAGACCTGGAGAATCTGTTTGAACCAGGCAGAAAAGGTCTGAGGCTCCATTGCCAATTAACTAGCAAAAAGCAGGGCTGGAGGTGTGGTTCAAGTGGCAGAGCACCAGCCATGGGCAAACATGCTGAGAACAGGAGGCAACGAATTCCAGCACAGGAACCAGCAAGGACAACAGCAAGCAATGGCGCGCAGATGGCACGGGGCTCTGGCAGCAGATGAGCACTTCTGGGCTCATGCCTCACACGGAGCTCCACTTAACCTTGGGCAAGCCCCCTCCTCTTGCTGGCCTAGATTCTTTCCTCCATTAGACAAGGAACCAGACTTGCTATGAGTGCCACACACCATTTCTCACACTGGCACTGGGCCAGTACCCCAAACCCCTGCCTGGTTCTCCGGGCGATTCTGACACCTAGCTAGGCTCAGCACCTGAAGACCAGCCTGGTAACGAGTCATCGCTGGGCATGGGGACTTTAGAGCAGGTAGAAAAGAGGTTTATCTAGGAGGGGATGGGAACTGGTCCATGTTCTCTGGGGTCTCTCCTTTCTCCTTGTCCCGCCCCCCCAATCCTTTATATCCCCAAAGAAACACTGGCCTGGGAGCCTTGGTGTATGGGTGGTGCAGATTCTCCTGTGGAGATAAAAAGGCCCAGAGAAAAGAAATTTGCCTGGGGCCACACAGCCAGTTAGGGGTGCGATCCGGGTTGGCCTTTTCTCCTTGTACCCAGAACTTGATTCCTTCCTTGCTCCAAAGACTCAGGGAAGCCTAGCGCCTCAGCTCTTCACCTCCTCCTTCCCCACGCTCTGCTCTTCCTCTTCCACTCCCAACCTGGGAGCAGATGCAATCTGCCCCTTTGGAAAAGTGCAGTTGTACTTTGCTCTTCACAGTCGTTAAGGGCTTAAAATACTTAGGAATTATCCCTCCGGAAAGCCCAGAGGGCCTGGCAGCCAGCAGTCCGGCCCCGGGCCCTGCCCGTGCCAGCCTCTGTGTGCCACACCTCACAGCTCGGCTGCTTTGCCCAGCTGGGGCCCCATCCTCCCTCCTTCTGGGTGCAGCTGGTGGCTGCCCTGGAGAGTTGTACCCTCAGGCACAAGCATGCTTAGCTGGCCTGGTCACCTGGGGTTAAAGAAGAGCTAGGATTGGCCTTGGCTGGGCTGGGGAGTGGCTGAGGCTGGGGGTGGGGGAGCACTACTTCTCTACCATACTTCACCCATCCTTAGTCTTAGGGGCTGGCACCCCACATCACCAGCCTCAGAATACCCCTCCAGACCATGCTCAGCTCAATCTATAAACTTCTGTTTTAACAGCCCTCAAGCGAGAAAACCTGCCCTGCTTTCTTTTCATAAATGGTACTAATGGTGCGTGTGTGTGTGTGTGTGTTGGTATTAGGGCTTGAACTCAAGAAACAGGCCCTGTGTCTGAGCTTTGGTGCTCAAGACTAGCATTCTACCATTTGGGCAGCTCAGCTCCATGTCTGGCTTTTTGGTTACTTGAAGATAGGGGTCTCATGGACCTTCCTGCCTAGGCTGATTTTGAACCACAATCCTCAGATCTCAGCTTCCTCAGTAGCTAGGATGACATCTAGCTTTTTGTTGTTGTTGCTGGTTGTGGGACTTGAACTCTGGGCCTGGGCGCTGTCCCTCAGCTCTTCAGCTCAAGGCAAGCACTCTACCACTTGAGCCATAGTACCACTTCCAGTTCTCTTGTGGTTAACTGGAGTTAAGAGTCTCACGTACTTTTCCTGCCCTGGATGGCTCTGACCCGTGATCCTCAGATCTTAGCCTCCTGAGTGCACATCTAGCTTCTATAGGTCAAGGACCACCTCTCATCCCACCTCATTCTGCTCCTTCTTGGCCTTCTCGATTGCTGCAGTGAAGCCGCTCATCATTTGGATGCTCAGCCTGTGCCATACAAGTCTGTTTCATCCCAACTCTGCGAATGGGTCCTACTACTGTCTCCATTTTACAGGGGCTTCAAAGGTCAGTAACCTACCCAAGGGTCACACAGCTAGGAAGCAGAAACACCTGGATTTGAACTTGGAAGGTCCAGTTGCACAGCCTAAACTTTTAATGAGGTCCTCCTGGATTACTCGTCTTCAGGGCATCAGACAAAGAGCAACTTAGGCCACTGTGCCCTTCATGTGGAGCCTCATGCACATGCGTGCAAGTTGTAGTCCACATAGAGAAGCTTGTCCTGGGTGTGCTGGCCAAGCTGGCGTAGCTGTGTGTGCCCAGAGGAAGGGCCTGTTTGCTAACCCACCTGCCAGCTCAAGCAATGCTTCCTGGGACTCTACAGGGACAAGTTTTCACAGATGTGAACCAAACTGCCATGCAGGCCAGCACAGGTCGGCTCTCCGGGGAAGGAGGAGGGAGGTCCTGCTTCCCACCATGAGACCAACTGCTCCTTAAAAACAGGCTGTGCCTTTCCCACTTGAACAGGGATTATTTGCAGCTTGAGGTGTCGGTAGCCTCTACTCTCCACGTCTAGAATCGTCAGTGGGCCTCCGTGAGGAGGGGGCTGCCCCTCTCACCTGCAAACTCATTGAAATGGTTGCCAATGTCAAAGGCTTGGTAGTTGTAGCCGGCATATTCATAGTCAATGAACCTCACATGACCTAGGAGGCAAAGCAGAGAGTTGGTCCTGGGTCTGGAAACAGGTTCTCCAGCATGCACTGTGTTAGGTATTGTAAGTAACATGACTTAACGTATACAGGAGCATGTGCAGAGTTACGTACAAATACTACACCATTCATTCACTCAATCACTTAGTGCCGGTTCTGGGCTTGAACTCTCAGGGCCTGGGCACTGTCCCTGAGTTTTTTTCACTCAAGGCTAGCACTCTACTACTTAAGCTTTTTTTTTTGGTGGTTATATGGAGATAAGAGTCTCATGGACTTTCCTGTCTGGGTTGGCTTTGAACTGTGATCCTCAGATCTCAGCTTCCTGAGTAGTTAGCATTACAAGTGTAGGCCACCAGCACCTGGCTTATTCTACTTACTTGAACTTTACTTTTGAAGTGCTGGGCATGGAACCCACGGCCTCACACAGTAGTCAAGGGCTGTCTCATTGAGCTATACCTGCAGCCCCACACTGCTTCATATGAGACTGGAGTATTCCTGAGCACATCTCTTGTGTCCTGGATGTTGGGGCTCACCTGTACTCCCTAGGGGCTGCACTCTGAGGAACACCAAGAGGCTCATTCTCTCTGAAGGCATAGGAGAGCCACAGTCTCCTTAGAAGTGGGACCAATGGGGGCTGGGAAGGTGGCTCAGTGGTAGAGCGCTTGCCTTGCATGCCTGAGGCCCTGGGTTCGATTCCTCAGCACCACATAAGCAAAAAGAAAAAAGCTGGAAGTGGCGCTGTGGCTCAAGTGGTAGAGTGCTAGCCTTGAGCTGAAGAGCTGAGGGACAGCGCCCAGGCCCAGAGTTCAGGGCCCACAACCGAACCCAAAAAAAAAAAAGTGGGACCAATGTCACCAAAAGGAATGGCATGGGGACACTAAAGATGAGGAACTATAATGAGTGCCTTCATGCAATGGATTCTTCTTTTTTTTTTTTTTGCCTGAGACTGGCACTTGAACTAAAGATGAGGAACTATAATGAGTGCCTTCATGCAATGGATTCTTCTTTTTTTTTTTTGCCTGAGACTGGCACTTGAACTCAGCACCTGACCTTTTCACTAGCTAGCGCTCTACCAACAGAGCCACGCCTCCAGCCCCATGCAAGAGACTTTTCTAAATGACATTTATTGTTCTCTTTTACACGTTAATTTAAGATCAAAACCCAGATCTCCTTCTGCTTGTGTAAATGCCAGGCTCAGGAGCAGGCCCGTGAAGCCAGCTGACCCTCCAGTCTGTGCTGTGGGGTTCCCAGGCCAGGGCCCCGGGGCGGGGGGGGGCACTTGTACCTTTGGTGCTATCGTAGATAATATTCTTGCAGAGCAGGTCATTGTGACAGAACACCACAGGGGACTCCAGCTGGGACAGGTGCTCCTTCAGCCAGGCCAGCTCCTGTTCCAATACCTCCACCTTAGGGACATCTGTAGAAAGGCTAGATAGTGGCAAAAAAGTAGCTGGTGGGGAGCAGACTGCAGACAGGCAGTGCCGGCCCTCAGCCCTGCGGCCCAGCCCTGGCACGCCGCACTACTGCAGAACTGTTGGATGGGAGGACCGTGGGATTCTACTGTGTCACGTGTAAGACGGCCCCTAGGTTCCCTGTCCTGAGAAGCAGATTGAAACCTGGGTGTGGGCAGGTATCGTCAGCCAAATGACATTCCTGCCCCTTTGTGCAAAGGACAAGAGGGTGAGGAAGACAGAGCCATGGAAGGACAGGAGACATGGAGGGAATAACTGGATCCCATGGCTCCAGAGTGAGGGCAGGAAGGGAGAAAGGCAAAGCAGGCCTGGGTCTGGGAGGCTGGAAAAACTGTGCGGAAGGTTGTGGGTCTCCTCCCAGCTCCTCCAGGGCAGGATAATGGCGTACGCTGGTGTGGTGCCTCCTATCCAGCAGCTGAGGACAATGTCACAGGTTGAGGGCCCCAGGAGACCCTCCAGTCTAAACTCTTATTCCCAGACCACTCAGGCCCCAGAAGGTAGTAAACCAGTGCTGCCTAGCTCCAACCTGCAACGCCAAGGAACCCAGAAGGCCAGTCCACTGCGCATGCTCTGCCACTCCAACAATGGTCCTGTCCACTCTGATGACAAGTGGTTCCTTGCCCAGGTCACTGCCAGGCCACATCAGCTGCTGCCCTCTCCCACTGCCTGCACACATCAGCCCCCTATCCCAAACATGACGACCAAATAGGTTAATCAGGTTTAGTGGTAGAATGCTTGCCTAGCTAGCACGCATGAAGCCCTGGGTTCAATTCCTCAGTGCCACATACACAGAAAAAGCCGGAAGTGCTGCTATGGCTCAAAGTGGTAGAATGCTGAGCACAGAGAGGCTCAGGGACAGTGCCCAGGCCCTGAGTTCAAGCCCTAGGACTGGCAAAAAAAAAAAAAAATCATGACAAATAGGTTAATCAACCCAATGTCATGCAAAAGTTGCGCAAGAACGCCATGTATTCAGGGGCTCTGAACTTTAGCCCCTCAGTACAGTGTACACAAGTCTGTGTACACTGAAAAGCCAAATAACACAGTCCTTCAAACCCCAGGACCATCCATGGCAGAGCCCAGGAGGCCGGACTTTATCTCCACTCTTGTGGCTCAGATTTGTTTCTTTGCCCAGGACAGCAAAGGCATGTGGAAGAGGAGAAGAATAAGACAGACCCGCTCTCTCCCCAGCTGACTCCCTACCCCCAGAACACGGGAAGGGTATTTGGTGACTAAGAAGTCTCTAGCTGACAGGCTCCCTCCTGGGATCTGGGATAGAGGCACTTGTCACAGCTCCTCCAGCTCAACCTCACGGGGAAACTGAGGCTCTGGAAGAAGAAAGGCTTTGTGGCAGCCTCCAGGTAGGCACAGCTGAACACTAGAGTTTCTCATCTGGAGAGGGTTGTCCTCCACCTGCCCGGGATCCCAAACTTGCCACGTCTCCTCATAGCTGCATTCTATGTCCCCTCTGGCTTTTGCTGAGGCCCCTCTGAGTCAGGCTGCCCACTGAGAGTCGGGGAGACCCCTCATCCACACCAGCCTTGATCTCCACACAGGCAGTATCTGCTGAGCATGAGAAGGGCCCTGGATTCTCACCTTAGTACCACAAAAGAAAAAAAAAAAAAAGAAGAAGAAAACTGGGAGCTAGCTGAGATCTGAGGATGGTGGTTTGAAGCCAGCCCAGGCAGGAAAGTCTGTGAGACCCTTATTTCCAATAAGCCACTAGAAAATCCGAAGTGGTGCCATGGTTCCAAGGGGTAGGGTGGTAGTCTTGAGCAAAAGCGTTCAGGGACAATGTCCAGGACCTGAGTTCAAGGCCCACAACCAAAAAAAAATTTTTTTTTTCTCGGACTAAGGTCATCCTAAGACACAGAGTGAGGAGGAGGCTTCCTTGGGTTTGCTCAGGTCCCAGCCTGAAAAACACCCCTATGACATCCAGATGCCTGCTGCCCAGTCCCTGACCTCAGCCTGACCCCACCCTGCCCACCCAAGGCCACCATGATGGTTACTGTGGGAACAACCCAGGCCTATCTCCCATCAGCCTCCCTTGGCTGCCTGGCGCCCCTCCCCTGAGCACTTGGACTTCTGCCAGCGTTGCTTTCAGTCCTGACACTGCCAGACTCTTCCAAGGCTTTAGGGCTGGCAGCACAGCAGCTGCTGCTGTCACCCAGAAGCACCCTGACCCCAATGGCGGGCTCCTCAGGCCCAGAGGCAGCAAGCAGTGCGAAGGGATGGGGGGGGGGAGAGGGAAGGCTGAGTTCCTGCCCACGGAGTCTCCTCTAGGCTCCATGTGGCAGGCCAATTGTACTTTCTCCCTTTAGGTGACTTTTCTGAGCCTTCCAGCTTCTTGGCTTTTCACCTTTGTCCTCCCACGAACCCCCCCCATCTCCTCTTGATGCCCCCAGTGTTCTCCCTTGCCCCCCCTGACGCTTTTAGGGCCCAGCAGCCACCAAGGCCACCAGATCTCTTAGCACACATCTCCAACACGCCCCATCTCCCCACCAGCTGCTCTGGACAATACTCCTCACAAGACTCCTGCTCAGTATCACCTGGGGCATCTGAATGCGGAGTCCCAGGCTCCCAGTGAGGGAGTCTCAATGAACTGACACCCAGCAAGCACCCCAGGGGACGCTTCTCCAAGCCTGGGAGATCAGGCCATTTAATGACAACCACTGCAGCTTCCATCCCTACCGTAGGTCCACATCTGCCCCCAAATGTCACCTCAGACCTGCCCCGTGGTGCTCTGTAGATTACTCCCTAAACAAACCAGAGTTCTGGCTCAAACATTTTGACAACTCTGCCTGCCCGCTCACTGCCATCCTGGCTCCTTGGCCTGGCATGCACACTGCCCACTCTCTGGCTCCAGCCCTTCTCCCAGGCCCTCCTGAAGATCTGCTCAAGTCAACCTCAGCTGCTCACGTCTTTGAGCAAGCCCTGCTTCTCAAGCGGCACGGTCCCTTCTCTCAGCCCCACCTCCTCCTCCGCGGGGAACTTTTCTGTCTCCCTCAACTCCATGACTTATGCACCCTGCCTTTTGTGCGCATGTGTGTTTATCGGAATGGCTCCTAAGCTTCTTGAGGGCAGGGCCAGTGGCAGGATCATTTTCATCTTTCTATTGTTTTAAATGACAGTCACTCAATGTTTTGCAAATGAAGGACTGAATAAAAATCAGGGTAAGGAGGTAATGTGGGAGGCCCAGGCTTTATCCAGTTTAAATGATTGCTTTAGTGGAGTTGACGCAGTTCTGGGCAGTGATTATCCCTTCAAGTAGTTCAAAGAAGTTAGATCTTGATCTGCCCAAGGTATGACAAGAGCAAAGGGTACAGGTAGCCAGCTCTCCCCAGGGAGAGCTGTCAACACCCCTTCACCAAAGGTTACGTGGGGGCCTGAATGCAAGGAAGCCTACCCCTCCCCCCCAGACCCTGAGCTACCACTGACCAGCAATGACCTTGGACAAGTGCTCTTCCCCCTTTGGGCGCCAGCTTTGTCATCTCTCAAGTAGCAATGGGGCCTGGAGTATTGCCGAGAGTCCTGTTCTCCCTCAGCCATTCGAGTTCTCTGGGAAAAAACAGCCCTTGTCCCGGAGATAAAATGTGACATAGAGGGCTAACCATGGTCCAACCGAGGACAGGCTGGGGCTATCCTGGACAAGGAGTCCCAAAGCAGCGTTAGATAGTTACCCAGGTATGCCAGGACACACAATGGAGATGACAGTTAATGAATGTCATCTTCCACACCTATTCTGCACCCTGCTTCCCATGAAAACTTTCCCTCTTCCTCCTCCTCCCCTTCCCTCCCTTTTCCTCCCTTACTCCTCCTCCTTCTCCATTTCCTCCTCCTTCTTCACCTGGGCACTGCCTCTGAGTTTTTTTTGCTCAAGGCTAGCACTCTAACAGTTTGACCACAGCTCCACTTCGTTTTCTGGTGGTTGGAGAGAAAAGTCTCAAGAACTTTCCTGCTGGGCCTGGCTTTGAACTGTGATCCTCAGATCTCAGCCTCCTGAGTAGGATTACATGTGTGAACCACCAGCGTCTGACCCAAGGGATTCTTACCTCCAATTAACCAGTTAAAAAGCCAGAAGTGGAGGTATGGCTCAATTAGAAAAAGCCAAATGAGAGTGCAAGCCCCAGTACTGGGCTAAAGATATATATTTTTTAAAGGTCTGGAAGGGATCAGAGACTCATTGCTGAGTTTTTATTTTGGAAGGGGAGGGAGAGGCCTCACTGTTTCTTCCAGGCCTGTTTTCACAGCAGCCTTCCTGTGTCAGGCACCTGGAGGTTAGCAGGACTCTCAGGTCGCAGGCCAGAGAGCAGAGGGGAAGTTCAGGGAGCCCTGTCTTTCTAGGAGCATCAATATCAGGATGCACAAGCTACCTCTGTCTCTGGAAAGAGTAGTGCGAGAATCAGCAAGTATCATTCTAAATAAGGTGGGGGCAAGAACCCTGGAGACACATAGGCCCAAGAAGCAAGAAGACTAGCAGCAGGAGCCTTGACATCCCCAGGGCTTGCTGGCAGGAGATCCGTTCTTCTGATTGACTCTGAGCTCCTCCCCCTCCCTTCCTACTATTAGGGCAGCCAGGCATGCAAGAGGGACCTCTGGACAAGGAAAAGAAGACTGGCCCTGCCAGGCCCCACAGTAGGCAATACTCCCATCTCTGAGCTTCAGTCTCCACTTAGAAAGCCGGGGAGAAGTTATTCTTGACCCCAGTCCCCCAAAACACTCAAGGAGAAATAACATATGCATATACAACTGCCATTCTTGAGATGCAGTCAATTGTCCCAACTTCTTGGACAGAAGCTAAAGGGGCAGCAGGACAAACTCCTCAGCCTCTATCCGGCACCTGTGCCCCTAAACGTCCCGGAAGGGGAACTGGAGCTAAAGGAATAGAAGGGCGGCAGAGACTACAGCAGCCTTGGACCTTCCCAGACTGTTGTACCTGGGGTTGATCTCGCTCTTGACCAGCGTGAAGTAATTGTGCATCTTGTGCCAGAGGGTGGGCCTGGGCAGGCTGCCATTGGCGTGGATGGTGTGAATCTTGGCCATTTCTAAGGCGATTAACCTACAGCAGAAAATGGAGAGGGAACAGAATATGTCAGTGCTGGTGAGGCCCTCCACGCTCAGATCCTGTGGGAAGGAGGCCCACTGGGGCACTAACCAGAGGGCTGAGCCTGGGGTCACAAGTCTCTCAGGAACCCTGGGTCCCCGGGAAGGCATGAAAATGTACTAAGACCTTGAGCTAGCAGCTCCTGTCCCAATCCCAGACGACAGCAGCTCCCTCTCCATCAAGACATCCATAGGTAATGATGCCAGGCAGGGAAGAAATGTCAGCCTCTTATCAGCCTGGCCAAGGTGGGGAGGGAATCAGGCTAGCCAGGGGCAGCCCCTTCCTGGGCCACAGGGAGTTGATGCTGGCAGCCTAGTGCCAAGGACGCAAAACAAACTAGCATTCTATTTTCAAGTCCTCCCATGGACCTTATCCAAGGTCCTGGGAGAGAAAGAGCAGGAGGCAGGGAGGACTGCTGGGACATGGGAGAGGGAGGGGGTGGACGTGGGACTGATTGGTCAGAAAGGAAGGACCTTGACTTGATAAAGACCCCATCGCTGAGGCCCAGGTCCCAGCTGGGCCCTCTCAGTCCTCTGCCAACCCTCCCTTCTGCAGCCCTACCCCCAACTGTACACCAGGCCTCCAACATTGAGGCTTCCTTTGCCTCTGGCCTGTTGCTCGAATAATAATCACTGGGAAAGACAACAAAGACGCTGACTGTTTGAAACCTTGTTAAGAGCAGAGCTGTCCTAGAGACACTTGCCCAGCCTGGAGGAGAGACAGGTCACACCCCATCTGGAGAACGGGGGGGGGGGGGCGGGCTTCTTCACAAGTCCCCCCCCCCCCAACCTCCGCCTGCCTCCTAAAGGGTAAGGAGAGGCTGGGAGACTGGTATCAGAGAGGATAAAAAAGGCAGGCTCTGCACGGAGGGCAGGGGAATGCCTGCTGGGGTCCCAGCAGGGCACGAACACAGACCTGACACCCAGGCCTGGCCTTCTCCTCCCCTAGGAAGATTCGGAACCCAGTTAGAACAGAGCTGTTCCTTGAATATCAATAGGGCTGTTGTGTGAATAGCAATGAAAGTAACCTCAACACTCAGCACTTTTGTGCTGCAGAGCCTCAGCGGGGGAGGCCGGGGGTGGGCTCCAGGCTGGGGGTGGGCTCAGGGGACCTGAGAGGCTGAGGGCCTATCCTCAGGACCTCCACCTCCACCTGCAAGGGAGGACCAGCAATCCTGGGAAAATCGCCACGGAAGGGCTTACCTCCTACCATCCCAATTTCTGGGCTCTCCCCAAAATGCCAATTTCTTATTATGGAACCTAAATCCCCCTTCAATCTTCCTGACAGTGGCAATTGTTTCTGCTAAGAGGATGAGTGATGGCAGGAGGTGCATCGAGGCGGAGGGAGCAGGGGAGCGGGGAGGACCTGCTAATATTTGAGCTTATTTGCACAAGGCTAAAGGAGAGCGGGGAGAGGCAGAAGCTGCGGGAGAAGCAGGGCAGGCCCCCCCCCCTCCGCATCCCGCTCCGGCCTCACCTCTCCAAGCCAGGCGTGTCTGCAGTTGCTCAGATGCAGCCTGAGAAGTTTCTTGTCACACTGTCCCCAGACACACATAACCGTGACACACTACCCAAAGCCAATGTCCCAGGGCCCTAGCAGCTTGAGGCAGCACTCAGGAGCATGGAGTTAGAGGGGCTTTTAAGTCCCTAGAGAGCTGAAAGGTTTGGCAGGTGACAGACATGGAGCTCTTGGCCTACCCCACAAGACGGGCCACATGGATATGCAGAACACGGAAGTCTCCTTTCCCTGGACAGACCCCTGAACTGCTGTCCTCAATATCAGGAGTAAACCTCAGCCTTCCTGGGGTCTGATGCCCTCCACACAACTCATGCACTGGAGGAGAGGAAGGAGGGTCCTGTCTGACACCCCAGTCCTGGCACAGTCAAAGGAAGAAAACATACACTAGCAGCTCTTCGGCCCTCCCCTTCCAGGCCCCACAGCAGCATGCACAGGGCTTGTGAGCATGTACACAGACCCCAGCAGCAGCCTGAACCCCCTGTGTGTCCCCCGTCAGAGAGTCCCGAGGAGCTCAGATCAGCAGGAAGGAAGGCGGCTCGCTGGGCTGGTAATGTCATGCCTGCCCTGGAGAGGGCCTTGCACACCTGAGCTCTCCGCAAAAGGAGAGGAGAGGGAGGAAACCCTGAACGCCCTGGGGATTTGCCTCAGATTTCATTTCCAAGGCTCTGAGATGTTTCCAGGTCAGAAGTGAGGTGGACAGAGGCTGGAGGCATGGGGTCAAGAAACTGATCTCTGTTGCATTTAGGGAACCGTGTGCACTCGCCCCCCCTCCTCCCCCCAATTCATTCTTTCTGCAGATCCCACTGAAACCCTACAGAAAGCTGCAGCCTGTTTGTGCAGAGCAAGTACACGTTCACTCACACACACACACACACACACACACACAAATGCAATTTTAGATCACATGACTACCCTCCATGGACCTCACTATTCACCAAGAAAGTTGCCCAAGAGTTTCAAGCTCCAGACCTGAGGTATAGAGACACCCAGTACCCCACAACCTCCTTACCTGAAGAGCCGGGGTTCTCGGATATGCTCGGGCCCAAGGGCCACGCCCTGCATGTACTCGTAGCACAGCCCATTCTGAAAGGTGCAGTAGAGTTTGGGGGCACAACCATGAGCTCGCAGCAGCTGGAAGTTCCTGACCTCATTCTCGCGGTCCACCAGCAACTCCGTCCGCTCCCCATACACCCGGACCAGCACGCAGTCCCGCATGTCCTCCTCCACATAGCAGGCCACCAGCTTGTTGGTGATACCATCTGTGAAGCGCTAGCAGGGGGAAAGGGCAGCTATGGGTGGGTGGAGTAGGACCTCTCTGGTCTCTCCCCAGGAATTCAGCCGGATGTGCTCAGTGGAATGCCGGGCACAATTACACAAGCCAGCACTGTCCCCAACCTTGAGGTAGACAAGTGAGCTTGAGGGCGGGGGGAAATGGCATCTTGGGCTCATCTGAGACACACTCCCCTTCTGTGCCTACTTTCCTGTGGATGAACTCTGGTAAGGGAGGGATGTCTATACTACTGTGTGGTAGGCAGAAACTTGCCCTTCTCCTTTCTCCTTCACCCTGGCCCTGAAAGAAACCCCTAGGGACCAGAATGTATGCGGCTGAGAAGGGCTGGGGGCTGCCTCCCACCACTTGCAGGCTCTGGGCTCCCTAGTGTAGCTCTTGCTCCAGCCAGTGACACAGGCACAAGGAGGGGACTGAGGTTGGCAGCCATCCCAGGGCTTCAGTGGCCAGAGGCCTTGAGCCTCTGAGTTCCACACCAGAAGGAACAGGAAGATAACTGGACTAGTAACACAAGCTCTCTGGGCAGAGTGGAAAGGAGGATGACACCATAGATTTTACGGGGCACAATGTGAAAGAGACAGGACCTTAGGGGGCTAAATCGATTTTCAGGGAGGTAACAGGCCTAAGGAGGAAAGAAACTAGCCATCAGCCCCATTAGGTCAGTGTTCAAATTACCCTCAGGCCTGCTTGATGCCTTAACTGTCTTATCGAGTCTGGACCTTTTGAAAATGCGACCCCCTCATTGGGAGAGACCTGTCAGCCTCCACGCGCCCTTCACAACCTCCCCAGAACTTTGCCTTTCCCCATCCAGAAGGCCCATTGGTGCTGATCCCTGCCACTCAACATCTTCCTCCATCAGCAGCCCCCAGAAGGCCTTTTGTAGAATGCAGGCCAGCCAGGGAGTCCGCCTGGGGCCCGTCGGGCGGGTGGCGATGCCCACAGGTGCGTGGTGCACTGTCCAGCCGGGGGGGGGGGAAGGCTCCCAGTGTCGGGGGTGCCAATGCGCAGAGCCCGTGAGGGGCGCGGTGGAGGCTGGACTATCCCAGGGAGGCTTCTGGAAGCCCGGCGGGCTTGGCTCGCTCCCCCCCCCCCCGCC
>NW_012267251.1:9803089-9834481 GCF_000151885.1 Dipodomys ordii
GGGGGGAGCGGTGTCGGCGAGGGGCGGGGCGTCCACATGGGCGGGGCCTGTCCAGGACACGCCCCCAGGTCCTAAGCCGGGCAGACCCGGGTTCGCGCGCGCGCGCGCGCACACACACCCCCCACTCCTACCCTGCTTCTGAAACCGCCTTTTTCTGGCTGCCTGGGGGTAGGAACGGGTTCTTCTGGACCCCTCACCTCACCCTGAATATGTCAGCTTGCGCCCAGCGCTCCCAGCCCTAGGAAAGGCTCTACAGGAGCGCACCCCACTGCCTGCAGTGTCTGCCAGCGCACACACATGCAGTGGGCAGAAGGCTTGGGGGGTGGGGGGAGGCCGCTGATAGTGAGTATCCCAGGCCTGGTGACCGTGTGTCTTCTGACAAGTCACTTCTGAACACTCCCGGTATTGGAGTATTAGGCCATGATTTTGAAGAAGACTGAGCTTTAGTCACTTTTTTTTTTTTTTTTTTGGTGCAGGTCCTAGAGCTTGAACTCAGGGCCTAGACACTGTCCTTGAGCCTCTCTGTGCTCAAGGCTAGGTAGGGCTCTACCACTTGGGCCACTTCTGGCTTTTTCTGTTTATGTGGTACTGAGAAATCGAACCCAGGGTCTTGTGTGTGCTAGGTAAGTGCTCTACCACCAAGCCACCTTCTCAGCCCTAATCACTAAATCTTTAAAATTTCCTTTCCATCCTGAAGATCTGACTGGGGTTAGGTGACAGTCCAGCAGGTCCCCCTGAGCTCAGAGCTTTGCTGGGCAGAGGTGTGGATGTGGGTTTGCAGCTATAAGATCTACCCAAGAACTAACAGCAACCCCGCCCCCATACCCTCAGAAGAGTTGAAAGCTTGACACACACACACACACACACACACGTGTACTGGGGCTCACACTCTTGCTTAGCTTTTGCTGTCAGGGCTGGCATTCTACCACTTGATCCACACCTCCATTCCTGGCCTGGCATATCTATAGGGCACAAACAGGCTGTTCAGTGGCAAGTAGGACTCTCTAAGGAAGGGTGACAAAGCTCCCCCCCCATCAGAGTTGCTCTGGGGAAGAGGAGCCATGGATGGACACCCCTGTGGACCCCCTTACTCATATTGGTCCTCTGTCACTTCCTGAGCAGGCCCCCAGCTGCCAGCCCTCTGCATACACAGGAAGGTCTAGGCCACGAAATGTCCTGCCTCAGGGACCTCACACTGTCCCCCAACACACGCTGAGAAGTACCTACAGAAGGGGCCCTCTCTGTGTCCCCAAGTTGTCCTTTTGGCCCACTCAACCACAAAGCCCTATGCGCATTGCTATCTGGCAGAACTTCCGCAGCGCTGGCAATTTTTGTGCTGTCTGGTATAGTGGCCACTAGCCAGCCACGAGTGGCTAGACAACATTTGAAACATAGCTAGAGTGCCATTTTCCTTCCTTTATTTCAAGTGGAAATAGCTCGAGGTGGCCGCTGTGTGGGGTGCAACTTAGCAGAGGCTGGGAGAGGGGCTGCGTCCCTGAGGCCACTCAGCCCCAGCATCTCCCAGGCTGGAGAGGACTCTGCCTCCAGCTCCTTCTCCCTTTTGCAATAAGGAAATAAAGTCACACAGGACAAGGGAACTCAGAGACTCAGCGAGAGCCTGGGACCCAGAAGCCGAGGCTGTTGCTCTAGACAGCTTGTGTTACAGGATAGAGAAGTCCTGTCCTCCTCCCCACCCCAATGCAAGGAGGCTGCAATCCTAGAGGCACCGAGGGCCGCTCAGTGGGACCTGTTTGGGGTCAAATGAGGCATCTGTAGCCATGGTGAGAGGACAGTGTTGGTGGCTTCAGATGGTTGCAGATTTCCCATTTCCCAAGCTATACCTACCCTACACACAGCCTGGGGATACCAAGAATGGGAGAAGAGAGGATAGCCGTGTAGGTGTGCATGTGTGGCCCCAGGTGTCTGGTGACACCATCATGTGATCAGGTGCGAAAAGCTCTAGGACCTGAGTCAGACAAGCTGGGTTCTAGGTTTGCTTTACCATTTTTAGGACCCTTCCCGACTTGCTTCTTCACCAGGTGGTCTTGGGCAAATACCTCCCATCATCCAAGCCTGTTTCCCCATGTGTAAAGTGGATCTCTGATAGTCTACATTTTTAGGTGTTGATTTTGTACCGGTACTAGGACTTAAATTAAGGGCCTGGGCATTGTCCCTTAGCTATTTTTGTGCAAGCCTGGTATTCTACTGGTTGAGCCATAAACCTGCTTCTGGCTTTTTGCTAGTTAATTGGAGATAAGAGTGTCATGGACTTGGTTGCCCAGGTTGACTTTGAACTGAGAACCTCAGATCTCAGCCTCCTGAGTAGCTAGGATTACAGGCAGGAGCCACCGACAGGGGAGACAGGGCTGGCTAGCTCAGTAACCCAGAGCCTGGATTCAGAGCTGGCTCTGTGAGCATCTTTCTGAGCCAAGGTCTACTATCATAGCATTAGCTTTGGCCCTTGCAGGCATGGGGTTAGGGGCACAGACTGGCTCTCTGCAAAGTTCCCAACCAAAGTTGCATAAACTTGCTTGCAGGAACCTGTGATGGGGGTGAATGTGCACACACACGTCACTCAGCCTGCCCCTTCCCTCTGTCTCAAGCCCCAGTCAACCCAAATGCAGCCAATTATGAACATGGAGTCTTTATTCTGTGTGTTCTCAAAGCAGGAAAGGGCTGGTGCTGGGGGGCGGGGCTAAGCGGTGTCCTCACATGAGGGCGGAGCCTAGGCAGAGGGGCCTCCTAGAAAATGTAGCAGCTTCCTGCTTGTACAGAAGACAAGGTCATCCAGACAGTTGAAGGGCCTCAGCGGGCCAAAGCAAAGCCAATGCGATTGTTATGCCGATCAAACTCGGTGTAGAACTTGCGGATAAAGCTGGCACCCAAGACCCAGAGAGGCCCAGTGGGTGGAGGGATGTCCAGGCCGTGGAGGGCCAATGTGCACAGGTCATTGTTTCTGTAGGAGTCCTGGCGGTAAACAAGAGGGTTGCTCTGTGACTCAGCCCAGGACCACCTTTCTATCATCTTCCATGGCCCCCACAGCTGTCTTTAGCAGTGTATTGTTTTCTCTTCTGTCCCCCTGGGCCTGAGATCAGTCTTCACTATTTTAGCGAAGCCAAATTGCATCCCACCCCAGACGCAGCTACACTGGGCAGTTTCGGCCTTGGGGCTACTTTCAAGAGCTGACAGTCTAGAGCCAGGCATGGTAATCCTCAGCTGAGAGATCTGAGGATCAATCACAATTCAAAACAAGCCTGGGCAGGAAAAGTCTGTAAGACTCTTATCTCTAACTAGCCAGCAAAAAGCTGGAAATGTTGCTGCAGCTCAAGTGGTAGAGCACTAGACGTGCAAAAGAAAATCTCAGGGACAGCACTCAGACTCTGAGTTCAAGCCTCAGGATCCTCTCTCTCTCTTTCTTTCTCTCTCTCTCTCTCTCTCTCTCTCACACACACACACACACACAACTAAGGCAAAAAGGAGCTGGGGTGTTACTCAAGTAGTAAAGCTAGTCCTTTACTACTAGCAAGTACAAGGCCCTGAGTTCAAACTCTAGTGCCTCCAAAAAAAGAGCCTGCTGTACTAGCTCAGCTTCTGATCTAACACAAGTTATTTCACTTCTCTGAGTACATGAAGCATGAAGAGGATAGGAATGTATAAAAACATAGATTTCCAGGAGTGTTTGGTGAGAAAACAGAGGCAGAGAGACTGCACAGCGATCCATACATTTGGCTCCTCATCGGAACCCTGGGGAGTTTCGGAAGCTCTGATTTCTGAGCATCACGTCTAGAGGCTCTGACTTAACAGATGGCGGGGGAGGGTGGCCAGGGTCCTGGGATTGTTAAAAAACTCTCCAGGTGGCATGAGCAGGTACGTCTGAAGAGAACCCGACTCCCCCCCCCACTCAGTCGACAGCCCCTGCCCACCCCTATGTACCTGTAGTACGTAGTCCCCGCCGGTGAGTGTGTAGGCTCTGCCCCCCAGGTGGAAGGAGATGTCGGGGAGTGTGGGCACCTCATTGCAGTTCACAACATACTGGGGGGAGAAGATAAAGGGGGCCTCTTTTAGTATGGGAGGTTCTCAGCAGACAAGGAGCCCTGTCTCTGGCCTGGCCCCTTTTCTGGAGAGGGCTGGGGGGTGAGAGGGGAGGCAGAGGCTTGAAATGGTGTGGGTGGTGTCCCCCCCCCCCCCGCCCCATGCAGTGTCCTGTTCCCTTAGCATCTTACTTCATCTGCGCTCTGCTCCTTGGCCCCCAGTGCCTCCATGATCAGCCTCAGCGAGCTGGTGGGAGCCGAGATATAGGAGGCTCCTGTGTCCACCACTGCTACGCAGCCCTCCTCACACAGCAAGGTGGTCGATCCCACGGACACCCTGGGGAGGCCCCAGTCAGACAGACAGACAGAAGCTGACGGGCACCCCAGGCTGAGAGGGCGGTGACAGGAAGCCATGCAGGGATGCTTTGGAGGAGGCAGTGAGCAGAGAGGATGGTGTTGTCCCCTCCCCCTCAGCATGTGGGCCCGCCTCCCCACACCCTCCCATTCCCCCAGCCAGGACAGAGCAGGCTGAGGGCTGATCAAGGCTGTGCCCTAGGAGTGCCCGCATTTCGAGAGAGGGCTGGTGGGTTGGGGATGCCTGACCCCTTCATTGTGATCTGCCAGGAGCCCGGCTTGCTGATGCTCACGTAGTGGAAATTCCCTTGGTAGTGCTGGGGGTCGCTGCCCCCCAGCACCAGCTCTCCTCCTGGCAGGTGGGAGTCCCTAAAAGAGAGGGCGGCGGGCAGAGAGGCTCACTTCAGGGAAGCCTCTCAGGCCCCGTTGCTGGGCGGGATAAGGATAAAGTACTCGCTCTCACCCTTCGGGCAGTGGAGTCGCTAACAGGGGGGTCCTTGCCTACAGACACCCACAGCTCTCCAGTGCACAAGCGGGGCCGGGCCTGAGGCTCCTTCCCCCGCCTTCCTCTCCTCCCTGTTGGGACAGTGATTCCCATAGCCCAGGGGCTGCCCAGGGCTGGTTTCTTTTCTTTTTTTTTTTTTTTTTGGGTCCGGTCATGGGGCCTGAACTCTGGGCCTGGGCGCTGTCCCTCAGCTCTTCAGCTCAAGAGCCACAGCGCCACTTCCAGCTTTTTTCTTTTTGCTTATGTTGTGCTGAGGAATCGAACCAAGGGCCTCATGCATGCAAGGCAAGTGCTCTACCACTAAGCCACCTTCCCAGCCCAGGGCTAGTTTCTAGTTTCTCCATGGATGTGTGCAGGGGCATGTGTACACAAACAGGTGTGCCTGGTAGATTTGCCCATGCTCTTTCCTACAAGTGCCAATAGCTTGCATTTTTGTACATGCTGCATGCTGTAGCACAAGTCCCCTCTGTGTGTGTGTATATATGTATATAATATGTAACATATATAATATATAATAATATAATATATAGTATATAGATATTATTATATATATAGGATATATATATCAAATATATGTGTGTGTGTATATATATTTACCAGGATCTTTCTGGATAACTCCTTCTTTCCAGTCTAAGGTGAAGGACAAGGGCCTTCTCTCAAAGCATGGCCTGACTCCAGTACCCCTTATTTATCTCCTCTTCAAATTTTCCATCTCAACTTCCCATCAACTTCTTCCTCCACCCACAAGCCTTGCCCCAGCATCCCCTAGCGTTTACAAGCCCCTCCCTTCCCCTGCTGCTCTTCCATCTCCCCTCCCACACACCACCCACGGCCCTCACCTCCCCTTCCTGGTTGGATTTCCCAGGGCAGCCTACATTTGTGACCTCCACTTCCTACTCCCCCCTCCACGCTTAACTGCTTGCCTCCGGCCTTGCCTCTACTTCCTCTGAAGGCTCTTCCAGAGCCTCCCTCCCCCCTGTCTTCCCCCCAATCTAATCGGTGGCCTTTCCTTAACGCTTTTTTTTCTTCTGCCACCAGCCAGAGAGCTTCTCACTTCTGAGATTGCTCTCCACTCTTTCTTCCACTCCCACGACCACTGGCCTTGTGTTCTTAACCCTTCCAACCTCATTTCCGGCCTAGACCTCCTTTCTAAGCCAGCAGCTGGGATTGGATCACAGCCCCGCTCAGGAGCTGACCCCAGCTTCCCCAGGGCTGGCTGGATTGTACAGAAGCCCAGCCTAGATCTGAAAAGCACCTGTTGTTTCCAGCACTGGCCATGGGAATGCTTGTCATACCCATCCTCAGTTAAACTGCACTCTTGGAGGATCTCTGTACCCCCCGCCCCCAGCCCACCATAGTGTGTCCTACACAGCTTTGATTGAATCAACAAGCAAGCAAATAAGCACAGGAGCCAATGAAGGTATGAAGGTGGTTACTTCCGTGTGGGAGGAGCCATGGTCCTCCCCACTTCCCCCTGTCTTCTCCCCCCCCCCCCATCTCCTTCTCACAACTGCATTCTCCTCTGGTTCCAGACAAGCTCCTCCACCATGATGGAGCTAGACCTTTACCGTGCAGCATGGAAATCATTACCTCCACGGGGACTGCTGGCCTTGGGAAAGCAGTGCAATGCAGGAACCACATGCTTGGCCTCATTTCATTTCAGTTAATTTAGATCAATAGCAGTTTCCATCTTGGCTAGTGAGGCCGGAGCTGTTAACTGATTATCACTTAATCTAGTACAGTAAAACCCCAGCCCAGACTCTCCTTTCATTCTCCCTCCCCGAGCCCCAGCCCTGGAGTCACAGGCTCACCTGCTGTAGTAGACAGAGAAGACATCCTCCTTTAGGATCCTCTGGGAGAGGATGTGGTCAAAGACGGGGGTGATGCCACCCACAGCCTGGGCAGGAAAGCCCATGCCCAGGATCCCGTCGAACTTGGCCAGCATGAAGGGTATCAGGGGCAGCTCTGTGACCTCTCCAAACACCTGTGTCACCGTGATCCCACCCACCTGTGGGGAGAAGAGCCCAAGAGGCTGAGCCCGCTGCCTGCTGGGGCCTGCAGCTGGGCTTCCACACCAGGAACAAATCTGCCTCTGGGTATAGCAATTTGGGGTGAGATAATTCTACCACCACCATCACCACCTCCCCTCATCCTCAGCATGGGGTCCAGAGAGAACTGGGGTTGACTAGTGCTGCAGGGTGAGCTGAGAAGGTGTCCTGCCAGGTAGTGACCATGCTGGACACTCTGCATCCCCCCCCCCCAGCTGGCTGCCCACTTCATCACAAGCCAAGGACTTCTCTCACACAGCCAGACCAGCCCTTCCCATTGCCTCCTGCTTACTCTGGCAAGAGAAATTCCACAGTGGGAAGGGCCAAGAAAACCAGCCCTGCCATCAACCCTCAACTCTTAACTTCAAACTGTACCTGACCCTAAAAGACTGAGCCCAGCCACAATCTTGTGACCCTGGCTGAGAGCCCTGTGTGGGTCGGTGGCCTCAGGCAGACAAATCTGTGTGCAGGTGAGAAGCAAAAGCCGCCATCCATCACACAGTGATTGGACCCAGTAACCCAGGATCCAGATGCCCAGGGGGAAACCCCACTTACGGTCACAATGTCCTGGCTCAGGAAGCCTTTGACCTCCCCTGAGCCGTAGTGGATGGTGAATTCCGTCCCATTCTCCATGTAGCTGGAGGATTCCGCAGAGTCATAACGGCTGTGGGTCTCTGGTAGAAGGACACAGGCTCAAGTCTCGGCAAGTTGTGGGCATGGCTGGTGGGGCTGAGGTGCAGGTGCAGGGGTGCAGGGGGGGCGTGGAGAGTGGCACTGAGCAGGGCCTGGACTGTGTTTCTTGAGCACCCCTTCTGCCCTCCCACGTTGGAGATACTTGTCTCCAATGAAGCACTTAAACATAGTAAAGCTGACAATGCTGGAGAAGATTCTGGGCACTGTAGTAAGCGCTTAGTAACAGGTTATTGATGAAGGCTGAGGATGACAGAGACAAAGGGAGCTGGGCACCCAGGGCTCACGCCTGTAATCCTAGCTACTCAGGAGGCTGAGATCTGAGGATCGTGGTTCAAAGCCAGCCTGGGCAGGAAAGTCCGTGAGACTCTTATCTAATCAACCACAAGAAAGAGCTGAAAGTGGAGCTGTGGCTCAAGTGGTAGGACTCTAACCTTGAGCTGAAGAGCTGAGGGACAGCGCCCAGGGCCAGAGTTCAGGCCCCACAGCTGATGAAAGAGAGAAAGAGAGAGAGAGAGAGACAGACAGACAGACAGACAGACAGACAAAGGGCCTGGAAGGGGTTTGAGAATTTGGGCATGGTTTAATCTCAGGGACACTGGGAAATGGCCTTGTAGGTGGTCAGGTGGCTCCTGGAGCTGGCCGTATCAGGAAAATGGGAGCTACCTTCCTCTTTCCTCCCAGAGTCAGGGGGCACAGAGGCAGACAGGAAGCAGCTCATTCACAGCAGCCGGGGTTTAGCTGGCCTAGGTCAGGACTGCATAAAAGCAGCTGAGTGGGGACATGGGGAGTGGTCGCAGTGCTGGGTCTCACCACAGGCAGTGTAGAGAGGGCTGCACTTGGTAGAGGGCACCCAGAGGTTGGCTGAACCTGTGTCAAAGATGACTTTGAAGGTCTGGGGTGGGGTACCGATGCCGATCTCTCCATAGTACTGGATCTGCAAGGGGAAAGGAAAGAGTACAAGGTGGAGAAGTACGGGAGGGGTTGTGGGTGCTGGATCTTGCCTGGTTCTACCTGTGGTCCCTGGGGCCAAAGACCTACAGCCTCTCTGGGTTCCATTTTCCTGCAGGGCCTGGGTGGCGTTGGCCCTAGCCCCCAGCATCCCAGGATGTAGCTCAGTGAGGCAGGAAAGCAAAGAAGAACAAGGAAAATGCCAACCTTGAGACACCACTGGGGCAAGAGGTGCCAGGCTGGGCAAAACCAAGTCATCATCAGAACCCTATCTGAGGTTACATGCCTTTCTCTTCACCAGAAATGCCTGGCTTGAGAATGGGCCCTGGTTTTCATTGAACTCTGCCCGTGACTAGCTCCTCTGTGCCCAAGGCTTTTCGGGTATAAGGCAGGAGTTTTGTAGAGTACTCTCAGTCAAACAAGAGTGAGCCTGGCAGGAAAAGAAGACTTAGGTCCCACAGAGAAAGGAGACAGGGAGGATGGAGGAGGTGGCCGAGCTGGGCACTCACGTCCAGGTAGTTGGTGAGGACCACAGGGGTGGTATGATTGCCAGAGGAGAGCTTCTTGGTGACCTGGCTCCACTGGGTACTGAGCCTGGCCATGTCCACTCCCCGCTCCTTCAGGTTGTCCCGGACTGAGGGCATCTTCTTGAGGAAGATCCTAGACCCAGGTGAGAGAAAAACAGAAGTTCCCTGGACCCCTGCTGTAGTGACAGAGCTCAGAGTCCCCTGTGTCCTGTGGGACATCTGCCACTCAACTTAGCCATAGTGCCCAAGGATCTCCTCGGCCCCAGGGCTGCTAAGCACATAGATAAGCCTGCTATGGTGTCAAACAGCTTCCTCCCATGGTCTTGTTTTACTTAGATAAAACCCATCCATCACTTAGATAAAACCCACGACTCACACCTGTATTCCTAGCAACTCAGGCAGCTGGAATTTGAAGATCATGCCAGTCTGGGCAGGAAAGCCCACGAGACTCTTATCACCACAAAAGCTCAGGTAGAGTGACCAGGCCCTGAGTTCAAGCCCCAGGACAACCCCCTCCTCCCTCCCCACTATCCACCCATCTCACCATCCTGTGTTTTGCACCTGCTCTGCCTCACTGTGCTGGACAGAGATGTAAAAACCACTGCATCATTGCTGCCTTTTAATTCATTTTGGCAATACTGGAGTTTGAACTCAGAGCCTTGTACTTGCTAGCAGGCATTCTCTCGCTTTAGCCACACCCCCAGTTCTTTCAGCTTCAGTTTGTTTTATGAGGCCTGCATCAGACCATGATGCTCCTATTGCTGCCTTTAAGTAGATAGTGACCATAGAGAAAGATACAATAGGAAACAGACAGTGAAATCCCCCTGGGGAGATATAGGCCGGGAGCACCCACTCACCACTGGGTGACAGTGCCACATGGGGCCTGTAGGTGGCAGCAGACTCCCACAGCAGCTTGCAGGGGCTAGCAGGAGCCCTAGGGGCAGGGCTGTTGTGGACTGTCTGAACTGGACTGGGCAGAGAGATGCCAGCATCATCTCCACAGTGCCTATGCGCCTCACCCTCAGGGAAATATGTCTAGGGCCCAAGTTTTAGTCTTTCTTGTCCTGGCCCCTTCCATCCCCTTTGGCAGGCAGTTTGAAGAGACTAGGAACTCACGAATATAAGTTAATTCTTGTATGTCCACCACCTAGCACACACACCCACTCCGACCTCTGAAAACCAGCTAGTCTGTATTTTGTTGTTGTTGTTGTTTATGGGGCCTGGCCAATGTCCCTGAGCTCTTTTGCTCAAGGCTAGCCCTCTACCACTTTGAGCCACAACTTCTGGTTTTCTGGTGTTTAATCGGAAATAAGAGTCTCATGGGCCTCTCTTGCCTGGGCTGGCTTTGAACCATGATCCTCAGATAGCCTAACTATTCCTGAATAGTTAGGATTACAGGCCTGAGCTACCAGTGCCCGGCAGCTATTCTGTCTTACAGATGCCAAAAAATGAAGGCTCCTGTCAGTGCCTGCAATCCTAGTTACTCAGGAGGCTGAGATCTGAGGATCATAGTTGTAAGCCAGCCTGGGCAGTCAAATGTATAGGACTGTAATTGCCAGAGCAGCAAAATGCTGAAAGTGGATGTGTGGCTCAAGCAGTAGATCACCAGCCTTGAGCAAAAAACCTACGGAACAGCACAGAAGCCCTGAGTTCAAGCTCTGGTATCAGCGCACGCACACGCACACGCACACACACACACACACACAGCCATTTACTTATTGGCTGTGTGATACTAGGCAGTCAATTGACTCTGGACGGGTTCAGGCTTCTCTGACTAGCTTGCCCTATGGACTGGCTAACCCCACATATCTGAAAGCTGGGGGTGCGAGGAAGGTGAGGACCCCTGCCCCCTTCTCTCCCCCAGTTACCGTCTGAAGGCAGCGGTGTCTGTGGGGAGAGCAAAGGCGCAGCCGCAGAGCAGCAGCAAGAGTCCCCATCGATAGCATCCGCCCCATCCATCCATGCTGCTGCTTAGTCTCGGTTCTTTGGGGTCCACTGAAGCCTGGTGGCTCCCTGAGCCCTTCTTTTATGCACCGCACACTTGGGGTATTTTTCACGCTTCCTGCCTTGATTTATTGCCCTGGGGCAGGACCTGCCTGCCCTGCCCTGTGACCCCCAAGTCGGACAGGGGCTGATGAGGAACACCAGTGCTTAGGGATGAGGTCAGAGCTGAGGCCGGCGCCTCGGGACCTGCGTCTCCAGACTCCGGCCCGGCCCGGATCCCACGCCCCCGGCCCTTGGTGCTGCCCTCGGCTGGCTGCTCCATCCCACGTCCCGGTTTCCCATCCAGAACCTGGTGAAAGGCTGCTCGTTCCTGAGCAGGAGGAGCAGTGCCTGGCCCAGGCTTGTGATGGAGGCCGCGGCCCGCCAGGCCTGAGAAGTTCTGCAGATGGCAGGGTGTCCAGCGCAGGGCCCTCTTCTGGGCCCTCCTTCCTGGCGGCCCTGTCTCTCTGCCGCCTTCCATTTTCTCTGCAGCCTTACAAGCAGTCCGGTGTAGCCCCACCCCAACACACACCTGACCCCTAAATCCCAGAGTGGGTGCTGTTTATTCACCCTTCTTCTGAATTTTATGAGAAGCAAGTCTGATTCCTCTACTACATCACAGCGCTCAGCTGCTCCGACATGAATGCAGAGAACGTGTGTGTGGCTGCTTCACTCAGGGCTGGGATGATCAGAGGTAAGAGGCCAAGGAGCTTAAGGTTGGGGAAAGAAAGAGGAAGGGAAATGAAGGGAAGGAGAGGGGAGGGGAGGAGAAGGAAGGGAGAAAGAAGAAAGAAAGAAAGAGAAGGAGGGAGGGAGGGAGGAAAGGAAAAATAAAAGGAAAGGAAAAAGAAAAAAATTTGAGACAGGGTCTCACTATGTAGCCAGCCTAGTTTCGACCTTGAAGCCCTCCTGCCTTACCCTCCTGTGTACTGGGATTACAGGTGTGAGCTACATGTCTGGCACAAAAACATGATTGAAAGTGGATGGAGAATCTAATGAGTGTATAGGAGAGAGGTCAAGACAGGCCGGGCAGGGTGATGGAATGGGCAGAGAGCAAAGGTGAGCTGGTGAAAAGAGCCAGTGTGTGGGGCGGGGCGGGGGGGGGGAGGAGCAGGGGGTGTCTGCTCGCCTGGAGGAGGAACGGTTTCCAATGAAAACAAATGCGGAGTGGCTTTGTGGGGTGGTGGCGAAGGGGAGTGGAGTTGAGGCTGCTGGAAGGAGGGCGCCCAGGGAGTTGAGAGGTCAGGTCCCTTGGGGTCACCTTCTACGTGGTAGGTGATGTCATCGGGAGGTTAGCAGAGGGCGCGGGGAGGAGAAGGTCCTGATAAGTCCCAGGGCAGGACCTGCCGGTCCAATACCCACACGGCGAGCGGGTAGAGAGGCCCAGGCTGGCAGGCGTGTCCCGGTGTCCACGTCAGACCAGACTCCCACAACCCAGGGCTAGGCAGCGTGTCTTCACACACTCGGGGGGCAGCGTGGGGACCTGGATTTCCCCCGTACCACTGTGCAGGGGGACCTCTTCCCATGAATCTTGTAGCTCTCCATCTTGAGGCTGGTGGAAAGCCCATCCGTGAATCTCAGGTGCAAGAGTGAATCTTCTTTCCTAGCATGGCTGTGACCATATCAGAGCCCCAAACTCCAGAAGAAAGGGAGCAGAGAGCAAGGGGAGAGTGAACGGTAACGGCCAGTGGGGGGGGGAGGTCAGCCCAGGGACCCTGTCACAGTAAGTCCTACCAGCCACTTTCTTTTTTTGGCCAATCCTGGGGCTTGAACTCAGGGCCTGGACACTGTCCCTGAGCTTCTTTTTGCTCTAAGCTAGCTAGCACTCTACAATTTGAGCCACAGTGCCACTTCTGGTTTTTTCTATTTATGTGGTGCTGAGGAATCGAACCCAGGACTCATGCATGCTGGGCAAGCACTCTATCACTAAGCTACATTCCCAGCCCCCTACCAGCCACTTTCATTGTGTATTTCTAGTACCTTTTTCTGTGTGTGGGTACCGGGAATTTAATTTAGTAGTGCCTTGTGCTCTTGGTTGGATTTTTTTCCTAGTGACTGGTGCTTTACCATCTGAGCCACAGCTCCAGTTGTGGCTTTTTGCTGGTTAATGAGAGATAGTGTCTCACAGACTTTTTTTTTGTTTTTTTTTGGTCCAGTTGTGGGCCTGAACTCTGGGCCTAGGCACTGTCCCTCAGCTCTTCAGCTCAAGGCTAGCACTCTACCACTTGAGCCACAGCACCACTTCCGGCTTTTTTCTTTTTGCTTATGTGGTGCTGAGGAATCGAACCCAGGGCCTCATACATGCAAGGCAAGCGCTCTACCACTGAGCCACCTTCCCAGCCCCTCTCACAGACTTTTTACCTCAGTTGGCTTCAAACTATGATCCTTAGGGGCTGTGAAGGTGGCTTAGTGGTACAGTGTTTGCCTCGCATGCATGAGGCCCTGGGTTCCATTCCTCAGCACTACATAGGCAGAATAAGCAGAAAGTGGGGTTGTGGCTCAAGTGGTAGAGTGCTAGCCTTGAGCTGAAGAGCTGAGGGACAGCGCCCAGGCTCAGAGTTCAGCCCCACAACTGAAAAAACAAAAACAAAAAGCTATGATCCTCAGATCTTAGTGCCCAGAGATTGGCGGTGTGACTTAGTTGGTAGAGTGCTAGCCAGTGAGTAAAAATCGTCAGGTACTGAGTTCAAGTCCTGGTCTTGGACCTAAAAAAAAAATCCCAGTCTCCTGAGTAATTAGGATTTCAGGTGTAGCCACTAGCATGACTGCCCAGCTACCTGAGGAGCTTTGTGCTAAGTGAAGAGTGTGGGGTTCATTTCCACAGCTTAGAGGAGGTGCTGAGACTGCGGAGCACATGGGAAAATGACGGCTGATGTCCACACGGCTGGAAGAGCCAGTGGGATTCAGAAAGGAACACCAGCGGCTCACACCTGTGATGCTAGCAACTTAGGAAGCTGAGCTATGAGGATCATGGTTTGAAATAACCCAGGTAGAAAAGTCTGAGAGACCCTTATCTCCAATTAACTATTTAAAAAGCGAAATTGGATGTGTGGCTCAAGTAGTAAAGTACCAGCTGTGAGCAAAAAAAACTGAGCAAGAGCATGAGGAGGCCCTGAGTTCAAGCCCAGTAACCAGCACGCACGCGTGCGCATGCACGCACACACACACACGCACACACACAGAGCTGTTATCAACCCCACAGAAGGGGGCTGGGGGTGGGGTGGGAATGGACCATTTCTTATAGTTTAGACTCCAACACAGTGTGGCAGGAATTCTGATATATTTCAGGTTGAGGTTAGGATTTTTTTTTTCCTGTGCTGGTTCTAGGACTTGAACTCAGTGCCTGGGCGCTATCCCTGAACCTTTTTTTCTTAAGGCTAGTGCTCTACTACTTGAGCTACGGATTCACTTCTGACTTTAGCCAGGATTATAAGTGTGAACCACAGGTGCTGGGCTGAGATTCAAAGCAGTAGACCTAGATCTTCTCCTATCCAACTCAGCCTCAGTTTACCTCTGTCCTGACTCCCTCCCAGTGTATAACACACACACACACACACACACACACACACACGAGTGCAACTGAGAAGTAAGGAGAGGAGAGTCCCGCGGGGACTTGAAGTCCACTTGCAGAGATCAGGGAATCACCCGTGGAGTAGTCAGGAAGGCTGGGAGAGGAGCACTGGGCGGGAGAGCACTGGACACCGGGGACCACTGCCATGATCTAGAGGCAGAACGAGCCAGGAGCCTGAGATCAAGTCGTAAAGGTTGGCCAAGGGTCCCAGAGAAACTGAACTGGAAGCGAGAAGCCTCAGGGCCACCTGAAACTCCTGGCCTCAGGGAGGCAGAGCAGCGGGCAGAGCTGAGACCTGAGAAGCTGATGGCTGGAGAAACATCTGGCCTTAACTTCCCAGGTTTGGTGGTGTGAGGGTCTGGGGACCCTGGTCCAGGGCCTTCCAGCTCTGGTGTCTGAAGATTCCCTGGGTCCTTCCTGCCTGCCAGCCTTTCGGCTGGAGGGGGGACGGGGAGGCAGTCCAGGCCGGTCCCCTTCCCTCTGAACTCGGGCCTCCCCGCGTCCTGGGCTAAATGACATGAAGGAGAGTGGGTGCGATCCTTGTTGGTCATCTCCCAGGCCCTCTGCCCAGGGGTCCAGTTTTTCCCACAGAGCTTCTTCAGGAAGCCATTATCTCGGCTACGTCAGCTCAAGTTCAAGGTCAGGGAAGTGGAGTAGGTGGGGGCAGAGGAGAGGGTTTTGTAGTCCCTGCCCTCTGCCCACAGAGCAGAGCCCTAATAAGAAGCAGTGAAGGGAAGCATAAATCCAGCAGAGCCGCACCGTTCCCCCTCCCCCCACCCTGTGAAGAGTGAGGGGGGGTGGGGGGATGTCTCAGGAGACCAGAGATTGCCTGGGGGCTGCTCTAAACAGGGCCCCCAATCCTACCTTTCTCCAGGAGGTCTGGGGTAGTCAAGGGTGGAGGGAGGGAAGGCGGGGCAGCACTAAAACCCTGTTTGGTGCTGCTTTAAACCTGGTATGGGTTCATTCCTGGCACCAGTGTTTACCAGGAAACTCTCACTAAGGCCCCTGCTGGAAAAAGGTAATAAAAGGTAGAAAGTGAGCCCTGTGTTTGGGAGCCAAGGGTCTTTGGGCAGGTCCTGCTGCTGTTCATAAAAAGCAAATGGAACCAGCGCCGGTGGCTCACGCTTTTATAGGCCTAGCTACTCGGGAGGCTGAGATATGAGGATCGTGGTTCAAAGCCAGCTGGGCAGGAAAAGCCCATGAAATTCTTATCTCTCATTAACCACCCAAGAGGTAGAAGTGGAAATGTAGCCCAAGTGGTAGAATGCCAACCTTGAGTGAAGAAATTCAGGGACAGGGCTGGGAAGGTGGCTCAGTGGTAGAGCTCTTGCCTTGCATGCATGAGGTCCTGGGTTCGATTCCCCAGCACCACATACACAAAAAGAAAAAAAGCCAGAAGTGGCGCTGTGGCTCAAGTGGTAGAGTGCTAGCCTTGAGCTGAAGAGCTGAGGGACAGCACCCAGGCCCAGAGTTCAGGCCCCACGACCGGACCCAAAAAATAAAATAAAATAGAAATTCAGGGACAGTGCCCAGGGTCTGAGTTCAAGTTCCAGTACACACACACACACACACAGAAGCAGGAGAAAGGAAAAATGGAAGCCAATTCCTTCCAGCAGTCCTCCCTTCCCACCTCACTTTGCTCCACGCTTTGCTCCCCAGCCCTGAAGGACCCCAGCTGGCTTCTCTGAGGAATTTGTTAATCAGACAGAGACACTGAGCCCTGCAGAGGCCTTGAAGGGAAAGAAAAACCCAGGGTGGATTTTAATAAGCACTTGGGCTGCCTTGTGTGGGGAGAAGGATGGACTAAAGGAGGGAAGGGTTATCAGATCTCTGGGGTCTGGGGGAGGTGGAGTCAGTGCTGAGGACGGTGGAAGGGGAGGGTGAGGGGAGAATGGGGACTCTGGGGGTAGGGAGGATGGGCAGGGGCCTGGGAGTTTGCCAGGAGAATCACAGCAGGCTCCCCAAATGAGACGCACCCCAGGTGTTAGGGTCAGACTCTGTACTCTGAAGCATGAGAGCCAGTAACCTAAGGAACTGCTTTCCCCGACCTGACACTGAGGGTCTGTTTAAACAAAAAAAGCTTCAAGCCCGGGGGCCATGGTTCACGCCTGTCACTCTAGGTAAGGCTTGGGAGGCAGAGATCCGGAGGAACACGGTTCAAGGCCAGCTTGGGCAAAAAGTTTGCAAGATTCCATCTGGGCTCTCCTAGTCTCCAGGTGCCCCTCCTCCAACCCCCCTCCCCCAGTCCAAGAGCAGGTTCAAAGTTAGACTGAAGCCACATAAAACCAAAGACCCCTGCTGTCCCACAGAGACCCCCATCCTTTCCCCCAAGACATAGAGGCAAGAATAGAAAAGCCCAGAGCCTCGCAGGGAGCCGCTGTGGGCAGCTGTTGAGTGAGGCAGCTAGAACAGAGATCTTGGGCGAGTGAGGGCTGACAGGGCCTGGAATGCAGTTGGCAGTCCTGCACCACATGTCAGGTCACACAACACATGCATACGAACATGCGTGCAGTTTCTCATATTTCCTCTCTTACCACCCCCACCCCCACGCACAGACATGGCTGCCTTGAAAGCAGAGAACTCAGATCACCATCCTGCTCCTGAAGGCAGCAGTCCCCCAAGCCCCCTCCCCAGACACACCCAGGCTGTTTGGAAAGAAATGCCCTTCCAGGTGCCCACAGCGTCATGGTGACACGCTATGACACGCGCTCACAGCTGGAGGGCCGTTTCAAGGGTAAAGATGGGGGTGGGGCAGGTTGTTCAGTTCCCATGGCAGCCTGTCACGTTGCCATAGCAACACAGCTCTGCCTCCATCCTGTGGAGTTCCCGGTTAGGTAATGTGTGGAACACTGGTGCTTCCCCTTGGGAAAGAACATATCCACCCTAGATAATGCAGCAATGGGGGGGGGGACCCTGAGGTTGTCAAACAGGGCTGAGTTGTCTTGTGAGCCAGATGGTACTTGACTAATGACAAGTTCTACTTTTTTTGGGGGGGGGTCTGGTCGTGGGGTCTGAACTCTGGGCCTGGGCACTGTCCCTCAGCTCTTCAGCTCAAGGCTAGCACTCTACCACTTGAGCCACAGCGCCACTTCCGGCTTTCTTTTTTTGCTTATGTGGTGCTGAGGAATCGAACCCAGGGCCTCAGGCATGCAAGGCAAGCGCTCTACCACTGAGCCACCTTCCCAGCCAGACAAGTTCTACTTTTGCCTAGCAAAATTTCTTTTCCCCTGCTACTGGACCCCCAGGAATGTAGCCCACTGACGAAGCTGACTTGCCCTTTCTTGATCTGCACCCCAGGTGATTCAAGGCGCCAGCCTGTCACCTTAGAGACCTGAGCATGCAACCGTGACCGCGACAGTGGACGGAGAGCTACGGGGCTTGCCAGCCATTGCTTCTGTGTCTCTAGGGAGCCATATTTCTTTTCAGACCTCAACGTTCTGCCTTTGAAGGGGGGGGGGTAACTGTCCATCATGGTGGGGAGGGGGAAGGGTGTTCTAACAAGAGTGATGGGAAGGAACAGCATGGACTACTAGACCATCCTGGGCTTCCCTGGAGGAGCCCTGTCCACTGTGGCTGCTCCTTGTACTGGGTGGCCGGGGCATTCGGCCCAATTGGAACTCCAGATGATAGTTCAGCCTCGGTGAACAGGGCAGTAGAGCTTAGCTTCGGCTTCCAGGTCCCGCTGCCCCAAGTGGCTCCTTGATAATTAAGGGGGAGGTACTTAACGGGGCTGCTCCCCCACCCATTTTTCTACCATAAAATCAAAGGGTGGGTTGAGTCTGGCTGAGAGTCAAAGCATTTCATGGAAATGTGGTGCTGTTCAAACATTCAAACTGCCTTCCAGCGAGGCTCCTCCGTCCTTTGAAAGTTTTTCATGCTGTCGGAGGGAAAGCATGGTGGTTGTCCCTGAGCCCCAGCAGAGCGCGGGAAGCGGCCTGGCTCTGCAGCCTCTCTAGTTGGAGAGGCTCTGGCCTCCATCCCCCAGACATCTCACAGTTGGCAGAAGACCGCACTGTAGCTGCTTGCAAAAATAAGCCACAGCCAGCACCGGTGGGTCACGCCTGTAATCCCAGCTACTCAGGAGGCTGAGATCTAAGGATGGGGACTTGAAGCCAGACTGGACAGAAAAGTCCCCACGAGACTCATCTCCAATCAACCACTCAAGTGGTAGAGCGCTGGCCTTGCGCCCAGGCCCTGAGTTCAAACCCCACACTGACCAAATAATGATGATGATGATGATGATGAGCCACAAAGCACACGCCAGTGAATTGGCTGCATTTCTTCTTTTATTGCCCGTCCAGCCTCCGGGGTCCTGGAGTCCCCCAGGCCCCAGCCCGAGTCCCCGGGGTGGGGTTGGAGCTCACGGTGAGCCCCTGCGCCCGCCAGGCCCGCGGCTCCCGGGCGCCGCCAGCCGCTTCCCGTAGCGCAGGCCGAAGGAGTTCCAGTTGTAGGCCGCCAGGTCCTTCTCCCGCGGCACCGGCACCGCGCCCCGGGGTGCAGGGCTCGGCCGGCCGTGTGGGGCGCAAGGGCCGGGCCGCCGGGGTCCCGCGGAGCCCTGGCCCGGCGGGCACAGGGAGGCCTCCCGGGGGCTCAGCGCAGGCCGGGCCGGCTTGGCCTCTGCGCACCCCAGGCCCTGCTCCCAGGGGCTCAGGGGGCCCGGCCCGTGGCCTAGGACAGAGAGAGCACGGGGAGGTGAGGCCAGGGTCTGGGCTGGGGGCAAGGGTCGGGGCTCCGGCTTGTCCCTCTGAGAGGGGGTGACTCCATCCCCACCATCCTTCCAGGATGGGTGTTTGGGTCATTTGCTTTGATTTCGAACCATTTCCAGAATCATCCGAAAGAGCCTTGGTATTAAAACGACTTCCTTTTAGGAAGCAAACAGATTGGGATTTGGAAATCAAGGAAACCCACAGCGTTTAGCGAATGCACGGCTGGGGCCCTCTTCTGGCCCCATGCTTTGGCCTCTTGGCTCAGTCTCAGCATCTGGCCTCACCCCTTTGGGACTGGGAGCGCTGCTGGAGACCGGAGGGCCAGGCTCCACCATCACGTTGCGTCCCAAATGCTTGAAGCTTGCACACAGTAGGGCCTCAACAAATGCTTCTTCAATATATAAACACAAATGAAAAAGTTGGACTAACAAGAAAGTGGAGGCTGGGTGCGGCAGTCCTAGATAGGAGGCTGAGATCTGAAGATCCTGGTTGGAAGCTAGCAGGGGCAGGTAGGTCCACGAATCACTTACCTCCGATTAACCAGCAAAAAAAAGCGGAGCTGTGGCTCAAGTGGTAGAGCACTAACGTTGAGCAAAATAAATAAATAAATAAAGGGACAGTGCCGAGGGCCTGAATTCAAGTCCCAGGACAGACACATATACACACCAAAAAAAAAAAAAAAGTGTAACCAAGGCTAATGTGCTCTCCCATAACGGTGCTGCAGCCTGGCCCCTGATAAGGATTGGCACCCACAAATAAGCTGTATTAGGGCTCAGTGAAGACCAGAAAATATCTAGGTCACCTTAACTGGCTCACCTCCCCTGCTACCCCAAGTGTAATTTCTCCCCTTGGTTCTGACGGCTAACGAGGCTAATTCGGAAGGCACTTGACATGAAAGGCTCATTAAGTTCACTATACTTGTTGGCAGGAAAATAGGCTAGCTCCGAGTCGACAGTGAGTCCAGCCAGTTGTGTGCAAAAGGTGAGTGGGAATGAGGCCTGGTGTGTGAGTGGGTGTGTGCTGGGGGTGGAGGGCCTTGGGCAGGCTCTTGGCTGCCATGGCTTGCTCTGGGGAAGAGAAGTATGGTAGGTCATGGCCCAGACTTCACAGTCTCCAGTCTCCACCCACCTTGCCCAGAGCCTGGCTGGGATTGGAGGATCCCAGTGACATCACTCAACAGCAGCAGGACCATCCCTGGGCTACTGTTAGACCATTGGCCAGTGCTGGGTTATTCCCTGAGCAGCCCCTTTACCCCAGAAAGAAAGCACCAAGCAAAGAACACAGCAAGGGCGTGGGGGCGGGGCACAGGGGTGTCTGCTCTCAGGTATTTTATGGGCATGTGTGCAGAGGATATCTTGACTTCCAGAGAGGTTAAGTACAGGTTCTAGACTGCCCAGAACGCTGATGAAGGAGGGTTCAAACCCTCACTGGGGCTGAAGGATCCACACTGTTGTGAACTCATGCTGCTCAGCACCTGTGTTCTCGGGGTGCTGTGGCCCCTGCTGTGATTCTGTGGTATGTGGCTGGGTGACTTGGGGGCGGTCTCTGGACCTGTCTGGGCTTCTGTTTTGCCACTGAGCAGTTCCCCAGAGAATCTTTAAGATTGGCAGGCATCAAGTACTCTCCTTTGTGTTTAGGGGGTCTTCCCCCCCACCCCCGCCCCATGTTCCATATCTGAGGTAGCAGGTAACAATAACTTGCATGCTGGGTGCCAGTGGCTCACGCCTGTAATCCTAACTACTCAGGAGGCTGAGACCTAGGGATCACAGTTTGAAGCCAGCCCAGGCAGGAAAGTCCAAGAGACTCTTATTTCCAATTAGCCATCAAAAAGACAAAAGTAGAGCTATGACTCAAGAGGTAGAATGCTAGCCTTGAGCAAAAGAAGCTCAGGGACAGCACTCAGATGCTAACTTCAAGCTGCAGGACTGGCACACGCACACAAAAATAAATAGCTTGCATGAAAAATTGCCTTCCAACATCTGCACAGACGGCTGGTGCAGAGAATGTAGTGTATAGAACTTTGGTGGTACCCGAGCATAGGTCAGGTTCTTTTTTTTTTTTTTTTTGTCGGTCATGGGACTTGAACTCTGGGCCTGGGCGCTGTCCCTCAGCTCTTCAGCTCAAGGTGAGCGCTCTACCACTTGAGCCACAGCGCCACTTCCGGTTTTCTGGTGGTTTATTGGAGATAGGAGTCTCATGGTCTCTCCTGCCCGGGCTGGCTTTGAACCGCAATCCTCAGATCTCAGCCTCCTGAGTAGCTAGGATTACAGGCTTGAGCCACCAGCACCTGGCTTAGGTCAGGTTCTTGATGTGCATGACAGTGGTGAGCTGTCCCTCCTTTCCCTCTCCCTCCCCCACTCCATATGCTGTGCACGTGCAAGTGTCAGTCTAAGGTGCCAATCAAGCGTAATGCTAAACTCCTCTCAGCAGGCTAGCTACAGCTGAGAAACAGGGCAAAACTCATTCTGTAACCTCTCACCTGCCCCTTCCCCCACCTGGACAATGCGTACCTAGAGTTCTAGGATTCTCCACAGGGGCCACCTTTGCCAGCGGCTCCCCGAAGGAGGTGGCACAGAGGAAAAGCAGGAGCTTCCAAGGAAACTGGGAGCTCATCCTGGTGCGAAGCAGGTCCTAAAAGTTCCCTGAGACAGAGACAGAGAGAACGAGAGAACAAGAACTAGGTCAGGCACAGAATCTGGGCTGGATGCAGGGGCCAGAGCCCAGTGCAAAAGGGAGAGCGTGGAAGGGAGGAGCAAGCTCTTGTCTAGGAGGGGTGAGCTTGCAAAAATACAACAGGGAAACAGGAGCAAGATCACGGGCACCGTGTACTCAGTGTAGAATTGATGCTAGGGGAAGCTCTTCAGGAGGGCTTCCTGGAAGAGGTGAAGACAGTAGTCATAAGAATGAAGGGATGGAGGGAGGGAGGGAAGGTAGGAAGGAGAGGAAGGGAGGGAAGGCCCTACTTTAGTAGAAGGGACAGAATTCCCAGGTTGGAGAAGGTCAGGATTCGTTGCAGGTTTTCTTGAAGAGGCTGCTGGAGAGAGAGGGATGAATGCTCTGTGTGGTGTGAGTGAAGGTCAAACATTTTCCTTGGAGCCTGAGCACAGGCCCAGCTTTCCTTGTTCTGCATCAAATCGCAGCTGTCTGTCCTCTCTCCTCCTTAGAATGTGCCTTCCAGAATCCAGCTCTTTCCTTCCTGTGATAACAGAAACTTAATTCCTTATCTTTTCTAGGAAAAAAAAAAAAGGAAGACAGAGACAATCATCTTGCTCTCTCAGAGCCTTGAAGACTGTCATTAAATCGTCTTATTGCCTGTAGGTCAGGGACAAGAAGAGCCTTTCCCTGACTTAGCAGGTCAGTTGTCTCTAGTCTACCCCCTGTGAGTGGGGGACAGGGACCGAGCTGGCTTCATCGTCTTGTTGTTGGAATGGGAACCATGTGCCCTGACCCTACGCCCGTTCCCTCCATCTTCTCCTGCTCCCTTGCTCTCCCCCACCCGCCTTCTCCCACACTTAAACCCAATTTCTCTTCAAAAGAGTCATCAGGTATTTGGAGATTGCCCAATAATTGTCCACGATTAAAGTCGGTCTTGGAGAGCAGGAGTGCTGCAGGTTCCCCGCCCCTCCCCAGACCTCACTGGCCAGACCGCAAACTGAGGGAAAGCTCAGGTCTTGTTTTGCAGATGACTCAGGGTATTTGATTCTGTGACACCCCGAAACCCTGACCTTGTCTGTAGCTGACTTAAGGCGAGGTACAGGAATGGAGTAGAGGCAGGGTTCATTCACTGGACTAGAACAGGCTCTGGGCGCCTGGGCACCAGGGTGCTTTGGCAGTCCTCTCCAGAGCATCACCTGGATGCTGTGCCGTGGCACCTGGGTGCTAGCCAGGGCTGGGCTGCCCCACTCCCCCCTCCCTCCCCCCTTGGAGGAGCTGTGGGCCTCTTCCTGGAGCCATCCAAGCCAGGCAGAAGGCTCGGGCTGCCACTCTGGGCAGGGGGAGGTGGTGAGGGGCGTGGCACGCTGGGTAGCTGCAGTGCTCACCTGGCTCTCCTGGCCTCCACTCCATGCTGGCCAGCACTTCTGCACTCCTCCTATGCAGTGTGCATCACACACACACACACACACACACACACGTATGCAGACATCCCGCTCTACATACAACACACACTATATACACACCACACACACCATAACTACACATGCTGCACACACCACACCACATACCACATGTGCACGTACCTACTCAGGAGCCTGACATCTGAGATCATGACTCCGAGCCAGCCCAAGTAGGAAAGTCCATGAGACTCTTCTCTCCAATTAACCGGCCAAAAGCCAGAAGTGGAGCTGTGGCCCAAGTGGCAGAGCCCTGGCCTTGAGTGAAAAAACTAAGGGACTGAACCCAGGCCCTGAGTTCAAGTCCCAGCACCAACACACACACATACACACATACACACTCATGCTCACGCATGCACACACACATGCACACACATACACAAAAGAACACAGAAAGCTTTTGAAGTAGAGCTGCTTCCTTTTGTGGCCCTGTTGGTCCCAAGAGTCGGAGGGGTTCCCCAGATCTCTCCGAAAGCTTCTGATGCCTCAAACCCCAGCCAGCTTTTCCCCGTTGCATTTATTTTCTCCACAAGCCAGGAGAATCCTTGGAGTCCTCCATTCATAAACACAACCAAGCCCGCGTGGTCACCCTGCATCCCAGACGAACCCGGCCAGCCCGGAAGCGACCCCAGCTTCCCTACCTGGATGCTTAGGTCAGTGCTGGACGAAGTCAATGCTGGCTGCCAGAGCCCCTTGGGGCAGGGCAGGCCCCTCCCCAAGTGTGGATGCCCGGCACACTCACCTTGGCCCAGGCCTGTCAGAAATGCTGGGGTGAACACAAAGGGGAGGGCGCCGGCTCCTGGGCTCCTCACCGTCCCCCGTCACAGCTCCTTTTATAAGACCGGGGTGACGTCTCCCGGAATGAGCCCACCTCTGCCCCTCACCCAGACCCTCCTCAAGAGCTCCACGCCCCGCCTCTGTCTGAGGGCTCTTGTGCCTGGGGCCAGCCTCCCCCTCTTCCAGAAGCCCGCCAAGGCTGGCCTTCTCTTCCCCACACATTCTCTCCAGCCTCCTCCACCCTCTCCCACCCTGACCCACTCAGCCCGTGACCTGTTCAGCACAGTGGAGGGGGCGGCCTCAGGGTGTGTGTGTGTGTGTGTGTGTGTGTGTGTGTGTGTGTGTGCGCATGCACTAGGGCACGTGCCCATGGGTGCTCGTGAAATGTGTTCCCTTTCAAACAAGAGTCACAAGTGGTCAGGAAGAGGAGCTGGAGGAGGAGAGGGAAGGGCACAGTTTGACCCAGGAGCTCAGAGAAAACTAGGTCAGTTCAGGCCTCCCACGAGAAGGCAGCTCCTGGGCTGCGGTCTGGGATCTGGGAGACAAAGCACGGTGGTGGGGCCTTTGCTTTTCCTTTCGAAACTTCTGTCCTCCCACAGCTACTGGCCATTTGTTCAGGCCTTTGAGACAAATATGACATGACACGATCAGATGGGAACGATAGTTACGTAAGCCGCTGCTGGGGAAGAATTAAATGGCAGCTGTAGAAGCTGGATACCTGGGCAGCGCCAGGGACAGAGAAGTAACTTCCAGTGCCAACATGCTGCTTTGGATTGCTTGGGTCCAGCATCTTGAGGGCCAAGACCGGTCTCCCCTACCTGTACCTTAGGCTTGTGCTGCATCATTGGGCACATGCGGAGAATCACAATCAATGTTCATGGAACTCGGCTTGCAATAACTTTAGTCTCTTTTCTTTTTAAATTGTGTTGGTAGTGGGGCTTGAACTCAGCTAAATGCTGTCTTTTAGCTTTTTCGCTCAAGGTTGGTGCTCTGCTGCTTGAGCCACAGTTCCACTTCTGTTTTTTTTTTTTTTTCCTGCTGGTTAATTGAAGGTAAGAGTTTCATGGACATTTCCTGCCCAGGCTGGCTTTGAACCTTGATCCTCAGACTTCAGCCTCCTGAGTAGTTAGGATTACAGGTGGGAGCCACTGGTCTCTTTCTTGAGCCTATAATGGTGCTTGTTCCTCTTGGACAAAGGGCTCTTTAGGACCAGGCTCTTTCCTCTCTCAGGCTGGGCTTTCCAAACGTTGGGGCGGGGGAGAGAGGGGGGAGAGAGAGAAAGAGAGAGGGAGAGGAAGAGAGAGAGAGACAGAGAAAGACAGAGACAGAGAGAGACCATGGTTCTGCTCCAGACAGGAGTTGCCCCATCACAAGCTGATGGTGGAGATGCACTTCCTGCTACTCTATAGAGAGGAGTCTCCATCCTGTCCAATGCTTATGTGATGAATACCTCAACATATTGTCTCACTCAATAAGTGCATCATCATCATCATTTAAATTTTTTTTTTATTTTGGTCAGCTGTGGGGCTTGAACTCAGGGCCTGGGTGCTGTCCCTGAGCTCTTTTATTCAAGGCTAGTGCTCTACTACTGTAAGCCACAGCGCCACTTCCAGTTTTCTGGTGGTTCATTGGAAATAAGAGTATCATGGACTTTCCTGTTTGGGCTGGTTTTGAACCGTGATCCTTAGATGACAGTCTCCTGAGTAGCTAGGATTACAGGCGTGAGCCATCAGGGCCTGGCAAAAGTGTGTTATTTAACCCTGGTGTGGCGGCTCCAGTGAGGAGTACAGGCTAGACCTAACTGCTTCGGTGATTCTGCTGTGGGGAAAGGCGCTGCAGGTACCCCTGAAACTGAGGATGAACTTCCTGGACCGTAGACAATGACTGCGATCTCAGACATGCTCACCGTTTAGGGGACTTAATCTTCACGTTCCTCCCATAAGTCCAGGGTGAGGGTGTGATTCCAGCCCCCACCGGATCTCCACAGAGCCAGGATTCATGCTCCCACAGCCCCCGCAGTCTCGAGTCCTTGGTCTGAGGTCATCCTTCCTCCTGGACTTGGTGGGAACGGAGTACTGACGAGGAGTGAGTCAGCGCTGGTGGGCGGGCAGGGGCGGGCAGGGGCGGGCGCCCGTCCGGAGCGGCCCTCACTTTCCTTCTAGCTTCCTCCTCCACCCAAGCTTCGAGTTCAAGGAGCTCATCTCTGAGGTTCAGACCATGGAGCTGGTGCCTTGAAACCTCTGGAACAGCTGTGGAAGCCACGAACCATTACTCCAGACAAAGCACGGGGGATGCTCTCGAGAGCCAGCCTATTACAGGGCTGGCCTTGATAGCAGCTGCGCAGACAGAGGGGGTGGGGGGAAGGGGGGTGCCTGGCTGGAAGACACAGAAGGGTGCTGCTGGCGGGGGAGGGGGACCTGGGCAGCTCTGGGAGCTCATGTTCTGTCAGGGGCTTCAGAGACAGGGAAGAGAGTCAGGGCTGGGGACCAGGGCAAGCTCTGCCACCTGCCTTTCCTGCTGTCACTGACTGTCACACATTCTCTCCATGCCGAGGACCCAGACTTAACAGCTTCCAGAAACCTCAGGAACTTTCTGACTGGGCTATCTGGAATTTCGGAGTCTTTATTTTCTTTTTCTTCTTTCCTTTCTTTCTTTCTTTCTGAGCTTCTTTTTGCCCAAGGCTAGTGCTCTACCACTTGAGCCACAGCACCACTTCCAGCTTTTTCTGTGTATGTGATGCTGAGGAATGGAACCCAGGGCTTCGTGCATGCTGGGCAAGCACTCTACCGCCGAGCCACCTTCCCTTCCTGTTCTAACAGGGAGCTCCTGCTTTGCCCACCTCTCCATTCACACCTTAGCACACCTGCATCTGTGCCCTGGCCCCCGCAGCTCTTGTCCATGGAGAAAAGGAGCAGGCTTATCCTGGTGCCCGTGGCTCTCATCTGTAATCCTCGCTACTCAGCAGGCTGAGATCTGAGGATTGCTATTCAAAGCCAGCTAGGCTGGAAGGTCTGTGAGACTCTTCTTTCCAAAAAGCTGGAAGTGAAGCTGTGGCTCAAGTGGAAGAGTACCAGCCTTGAGTGGAAAAGCTAAGAGACTGTGCCCAGGCCCAGAGTTCAAGCCTGAGAGGCACACACACACACACACACCACACACACACACACACACACACACACCTCGGAGCAGGAAGGGGAAGAGGGGTGGGGGTTTCTAAGAGGAGATGGGGAGCCCCACTTCTGGTCCTGGTGCCCCCCCCCCGCCCCAGCCACCCCTAACCCCATGATCTACTACTTACTGCACTCAGGAAGGGGATGTTGGTAGTGTTGCCCAGGAAGCCAAAAGCCACAGGGAAGAAGCCCCTAGCAGGAGAGGGAAGGAAAGGGGTCAGTGTGGTCCAGGAGGGAGGGGGAAAGGCTGAGGCCCCCCCAAAGGCTCAGATACTGTCTCTCAGGGTCTTTGGGCATTTGGGGTACACTTGGCTCTGCAGCTGTAGTTTGGAAAGGCAGCATAGTGATGTGTGAAGAAGCAAAGGCCCTGGGGCCAGCGTGTTCACATCTTGACCTCACTGCTTACTGGTGCTATACATGTGGGCAAATTCCTTCCCTTCTCCGAAGCTCAGTTTCCAGGCATAAACCATGCTTCAGAATATTGGGAACTACATCGTAGGGCCTTGCTCAAAGCCATGCCCGGGAGACATTTATCTTTCTGACTTGCTCATCTCATGGTTAGTATTGTTCAGCCTGATCGGCTGTGGAGCACCAGGGTGGCCGGGCGCTGGGCACTGGCAGCAGTGGAGGCCATGCTGGCGGTGGCACTGCCTTGGGCTCCATGCCTCCTGGTAGAAGGCATCTTTGCCTTTGTGTCCCATTCTTGTCAAATACTCTGGCAAGGCTGACCCGGGCCGTGTGTGACGCTTTCTAGGCCTGGAGGCAGGAAGGCTGCTGAGTCTCCTGGACAGGTGCAGAGATGAGATTTGAATTCTGGAAAGATCCACTGTGTCTGTCCTGGGCCTCCCTCCAGGGTTATGCGATGTGTACTCACTTGAAGAGACTGAAGAACCCATAGGTTTCCAGGAGCATGCCCAGAAGCGGCCAGCGCAGGAGCACAATGGCCACACCCCCCAGGAAGAAGCTGGTCCCCCGGAGTTTGTGCCTCTGGAAGAAGAAGGAAAATGTCCTCCTCAGGCCGATGATGAGGGAGAGGCCGGTCAGGAACAGCAGCTGTGGACAGGGAAAAGGGCGTGAGGGCCACGTGTCCCCCACCCTCCCCTCTCCCTGGGAGTCTTGGGATGGGGCCGGAGCTGCCCAAGGACAAGGCCTGTTTGCCCAGGACACAGTAGAGATGGGGAAATGGGACAGAATCCGAGGTGGAGAGGGACGAGGAGAACGGGAAGCCTTCAGCTTCATTTCTCCTGGGGAGACGGGAGGCAGAGTTTGAGCCTCTCCATTTATGGAGGTGGAGATGAGGCCGGGGGTAGGGACCGGGGGGAGGGGGATGGAGTTTAGGGAGCCACAGGGAACTCCAGAGGCTTCCCCACCTCCCACTGCACAGCTCTGTCTCCTTCTAGCCACTTAAGGGGACTCAAGCTCCCATCAAATGTAACTCTGGCTCTCTTCTAGAATGTTCCATGCTCTCCCTTCCAGACACCTCCAAGAGCTTTATCCACCTCCACACCTATTTCCTTTCCAAACATCCTTTCATCCTCTCTTCCTCAGCTCCGTGTGTGTGTGTGTGTGTGTGTGTGTGTGTGTGTGTGTGTGTTGTTTTCTTTTTTTTTTTTTGTGGGTATATGGGGCTTGAACTCTGGGCCTGGGCGCTGTCCCTCAGCTCTTCAGCTCAAGGCGAGCGCTCGACCACTTGAGCCACAGCTCCACTTCTGGTTTTCTGGTGGTTCATTGGAGATAAGAGTCTCATGGACTTTCCTGCCCCACGATGCTCAGCTCTCAGCCTCCTTAGCAGCTAGGATTACAGGCGTGAGGCCCCAGCGCCCGGCTCAGCTCCTTGCTTTATAGTGAGTGTGTTTGTCTTGCTCTGGTTTTAGCACAGCCCCTGCAGGTCCATGCGCTCTCCCCATTCCTGGGATTCAGGCGATGGAATCATCATGGCACCCCAGACCTTGGCGCGACCTTCAGGTTGTCATGCCCATGGGTTCTGCCCTCCATCCCCTGCCACCCCGGCCTAGATGCTGGGACTGAGATGGTGGAGCGTCGGATTCATCATGGAGCCCCCGCCCCTCACCAGAACTTGGCCCGATAGCTTCTTCGCACCCACCGGCTGTGGGTGATCTGAGTGGACGTGGGGTTGGTCCTCTGGGGCCAGCGAGCTCAGGAAGGCGGGACAGGGGAGGCACCCAGGGCTGAGGGGGGAGGGGACTCACATTTCCAAAAGCCAGGAGCACCGAGTCAAAGTACAGGAGAATTCCAAAGAGGATGAAGAAGATGCCGAAGCCGGTGATGCCCACACCGATCTCTGCAACGCGCAAGGAGCTTGTGGTGGGAGCCAACTCAGGGAGCACATGGACACCCTGAAACTTTCCCCGTCACCTGTGCTGCTGCGGCTGGGGGGCCGGGGCCGGGGAGGACGGTCACGGGGTGCGCTGAGCGCAGGGGAGCTGTGCGGCTCACCTCCACGTACTCCGGCGCCCATCCGCGGCAGACAGCCACAGCCACGACCCGGGTTGGATTCCTGGCTGAATCATCTACCTACCTACCTACCTACCTACCCACCTACCTACCTACCCACCTACCTACCTACCTACCATCTATCTGTCTACCTACCTACCTACCATCTGTCTGTCTGTCTACCTACCTACCTACCTACCATCTGTCTGTCTACCTACCTATCTACCTACCTACCTACCATCTGTCTGTCTGTCTACCTACCTACCTATCATCTGTCTGTCTGTCTACCTACCTACTTACCTACCTATCATTTACTTACCTACCTACCTACCATCTGTCTGTCTGTCTACCTACCTACCTTACCTATCATCTACCTACCTATCTACCTACCTACCTATCATCTATTTACCTACCTACCTACCTATTATCTATCTACCTACCTACTTATCATCTATCTACCTATCATCTATCAACCTACTTACCTATTATCTATCTATCTACCTATCTATCTCTATCTATCTATCTTGTCATCTTGTACAGCCGAGAGCTGTGGGGCGTCCACATTGCTGCAAAATGCACTGCTGCAGAAAACCAATGAGCTAGATGCTGGTGGCTCACGCCTGTAATCCTAACTACTCAGGGAGGCTGAGATCTGAGGAGTGCAGTTCAAAGCCAGCCCAGGCAGGAAATTCCATAAGACTTATCTCCAATAAAGGACTAGAAAACTGGAAGTGGTGCTGTGGCTCAAGTGGTAGAGCGCTCGCCTTGAGCTGAAGAGCTGAGGGACAGCGCCCAGGCCCAGAGTTCAAGCCCCATGACTGACAAAGAAAAAAAGGACAGAAGGGAGAAAGAAAATGAAAGAAAGAGAAAGAACAAAGAAAGAAAGACAAAAAGAGAGTCCTGGTGACCTGACCCAAGCTGGCCAGCGCGGCTTCTGGGGGTCTGTCCCCTTCAGCATCTCCTCACAGTGTCCTTTCTCCTCAAAGCACCCTGCCCCCAGCTTGCAGGTGCTGACCCCACTCGTTACTAGGAACATGGCAGACATGACTCTCCAGCCTGGGAACCTCCATCCCTCCAGCCTGCCCGGCTCCCCGGGCCTCCCCTCCCCTTTCCTGCGGCCACTGCCTTGGGAGCCCATCACGCCTCTGCTGCGCCCCTCTGACTTCAGCCCCCTGGAGCCAGACCACACTGGCAGTGCCTCTCCCCAGCTAGCCCCGTGCTAGGCGCAGCAGTGAAGGCTGCTGGAGCGACTGGTCTGGACGAGGGCGACACTGGACACACAGCGCGCTCTTCCAGGAGAGGCATCTCTGGTCTCACTCCTCCCCTCGCACAGAGCGGAGGCCCCGCCCACCCCTGCCAGTGGAAGCCAGTGCCCAAGCCCACCCCTGCCAGTGGAAGCCAGTGCGTGACCATTTCTTGCACTGATATTTGTTATAAAATCAAACAACAATTTAATTTTTTTTTTTTTGGTCTGGTCGTGGGGCCTGAACTCTGGGCCTGGGCGCTGTCCCTCAGC
>NW_012267251.1:9835841-9886982 GCF_000151885.1 Dipodomys ordii
CAGAAGTGGCGCTGTGGCTCAAGTGGTAGAGCGCTCGCCTTGAGCTGAAGAGCTGAGGGACAGCGCCCAGGCCCAGAGTTCAAGCCCCACGACCGACCAAGAAAAAAAAAAAGAACTATAAAAACACAAACAAAATGGGAAGACTACACTTACTGGTTACATTATATCTGCAGTGGAAAGAAAATACCACCATTGGCTTCTGAGAATCCTTCATCAGACAAAGATTTTTCTTTTCTTTTTTGCCTGTCCTGGGGCTTGAACTCAGGGTGTGGGCTCTGTCCCTGAACTTCTTTTTGCTCAAGGCTAGCACTCTACCACTTGAGCCACATTGCCACTTCCAGTTTTTTTTTTCTGTTGATGTGGTACTGAGGAATTGAACCCAGGGTTTCATGCATGCTAGGCAAGCACTCTACCACTGAGCCACATCCCCAGCCCTATCCAGATGTATCTTAAACAGATGAACTCTACTACAGAAATAAGGCCAGTCAGAGACCAGTGGCTCATGCCTGTAATTCTGGCTATTCATGAGACTGATCTAAGGATCATGGTTCAAAGCCAGCTGGGGCAGGAAAGTCCATGAGACTCTTATCTCCAATAAACTACCAAAAATCCTGAAGTAGACCTATAGCTCAAGTGGTAGCATGCTAGCCTTGAGCAAAAAGCTCAGGGTCAATGCCCAGGTCCTGAGTTCAAAACCCCAGGACCAATACACCAGTATACACACACACACACACACACACACACACACACACACACGAAATAATGTCAGAATGCTGCTTTAAAACAATCATTCATTGTGTTGCTGAAGCAGTCATGGTACAAACTGAAACTTCACTGTTTATAGTCCTATGAAATGCCAGTCTTACTTGCTCTGACTTTGGGCAAGAATCCACTAAGGCCTCCAACTAGCTGGCTTGCAAAATTATCACTCTTCTCATTTGTTCCATGTTTTTGTTTGTATGCTGGTCTTGGGGCTTGAATTCAGGACCTGGGTGCTGTTCCTGAGCTTTTTTGCTCAAGGCTAGTGCTCTACCACTTGAGCCACAGCTCCACTTCTGGTTTTCTGGCAGTTAACTGGAGATAAGAGTCTCAAAGACTTTCCTGCCCTGGCTGGCCTCCAGCCATGATCCTCAGGTCTCAGCCTCCTGAGTAGTTAGGATTACAGGCGTGAGGCACAGGTGGCTGCCTTCCCATGCTGTAGTGGGGCCAGTGGTGCTGATGAGCCACTCCTCCAGCCTCTTAGTGGGACACAGAGCCTCACAGCAGAGTCAGAAAATGTGTTTCTCACACAAAAGCTTTAAAACTCCCTCATCTCTTGCTTCTAAAGTGGCTTAGAGATTTCAAATTACCCAGCCAGTTTTGGGTCCTCAGGGCAGAGAGGGCAAGGGATGGGGGGAGCAGGGCATATCGTGCAGGGGACACAGGCATGGCAAAGGGTTCTTTTGGCCACAGTCCCACCATCCAGACCAAGGGGCCAGCGCCCCCTGCTGGAGGCGGCTGGAGCTATCACAAGTACACAGCGAGGAGGCTAAAGCAACTCCTCTTCCTGGAGCATTTTCCTCCGCATAGCTGCACCAACCTACTTCCTCATTCCCCATGGGCCGCTGTATGGAGGATCCTTCTCAGCAAAGTCCTCCCTGGCCACACACTACAAAACAGCAGCCTGTTCCAGCTCGCTGCCCCCTCCCCGTTTTGTTTTGTCTAGAGGGCTTAAGGCCAGCTCACAGGTTCACCGGCACTTTCATCCGTTAATGATCTGCCTTCCTTTTCTCCGTGGCAAGCCGGGGACAGGGCTGGCTCCTTCTAGCCTGCCTGGCCTGTGTCCCGCACAGTGCTTTGTACACCCAGAAGAGACAGGTGTGTTTGGTGCCAGACGGAGTTCACCACTGCATTGTGAGACTGAGGCTTTCAATGAAACCACAGAGCCATAGCTCTGCTTCCCCTCCCTGTGGAGTCCTTGGTCCCCCTGTGGACACACTCCGTCTCCCCCAAGGGAGGAGGGGTGTTCAGGAGTGGAGTTCAGTTCTGATCATGAATGGCTCCAGGACCACAGGGACTCTGAGGGTTTGGGGGTGAGGAACAGATCTATATAGGCAGGAGCCCTGCTCCCCCGCCCCCCGCCCCATCTCTTCATGACACCCTGGTTCTCAGAACCAGGACAGAAAGCGGTCAGCTTGCCTGGTCAACTCGCTCCTTCCCCAGGCACCAGCCTTGGGCTGCCTGCGCCCAAGAAGCCCCGGCCCCGTGGCAGTCCAGGACCACACCACCCTGGAGAGACACCCCCCCTCGCTGCGGCGCCCCCTGGCCCGGACCCCCACTCCGCCAGCTCCCTCCAGCAGGCCAGGGGACTCACTCTGCCATTCAGTGATTGAGATCATGCTTCGGAGCCTGGGGGGCTTCCGGGTCAGCTGCTGGCGGTGACAAACCCAGGACCAGGCCGTGCATGCCCCTGGAAGCTGACCCTTGGCAGTTGTGAAAGGAGTCCTGGGTCAATCATTAACTCCCCACCTCCCTCTCTCCCCACAACGCTCCTGGCTGGTAAAGATGGCGGCTGGGCCTCCCGTTCCCTGAGGGCCACACCTGCCGGCCCTTGCTCCCTTCCTTCGCAGGCCCCTAGAGCAGAGGCTGAGTTCACCACTCCAGTCTCCTCCACACAAATTGGATTCTACATGGAATAACTGGGGTGTAGGGGGGACCCCCCAGGTTGCTCACCTGGTTTGATAGCGGGTACAGAAGAGTTGGAGTCAGCCTGTTTTGGCAAAGCTACTAAACTCATCTGGGAGATCACGTTTGCTCCATGCTATTACACAGTCTTGACACTAGGGGGCAATAATCATCGGAGTGAAAATTTGCAAATCTGGACACAGACTTGGGTAAACCAAGGTACAACATGGCTGGTGGCTGGGGAGTTGGACTCTCTCTCTCTCTCCCTTTCACTCTCTCTCCCTCTCTCTCTCTCTCCCTCTCTCTCTCTCTCTCTCTCTCTCTCTCTCTCACACACACACACACACATACACACAAAACCAGTGTCCGGCTTTGGACTGTGAGGATGAGCTGTGGCAGCAAAGCCCTGTCTTTGGGTGAAGAGGGGGTGGGGTTCTATCCAGCCTCCCTACTAGCAGCTGCACAGACATGGCAGGTCCTCTCCTCCTCTGCAAGGTTGAAGAAGGGGGCAGAAGGTTCCCAGCATCCTTTTTCCCTGTGGAGCAGAGGTTCTCAACACAATACTAAACTACTCAGGAAGCTGAGATCTAAGGATTGTGGTTCAAAGCCAGCTAGGGCAGACAAATCCAAAAGACTCTTATCTCCACATTAGCCAGCCACTATCCACTTAGTACTGTACCCTCTTCCCAGAAATGGGGTTCCCAGGTGACTTGACTAATCTCCACACATCAAGTTAAGCTCAAAGCTAACTATGCTGAGAGAGAGGGAGAAAGAGCGAGTGATCGAGCGAGCACCAGAATGCTTCAGAGTGGAACAAGCCATCTCACTACATAAATGTCCTGCCAACGCTTCCCAGAAGAAGCGTGGATTTCAGAGTGCTCACACCAACATACAAATAAGTTTCAATACCTAAGTCTGAACTCAAAAGAAATAGAAGGCAAGAGACATCCCATGCAAAAACAAAACCACATGCACATAAGAAAACAAAATAATAGGGTGGGAACTCTAGAATAAGAGCTGTAGGAAATAGCCGACCAGGATGTTTGCATGTAACTGAGGAAAAAGGGAAGTCTCCCCGTAGACACAGGGGCAATGCAAGGCAAGCTGGAGACAATGAGCAGGTGCTCACCGAGCAGCATGTACGTCGCCAGCGCGGACGTCACAGCCCTCATGGAACAGCACACACAGACCTCTGTACTGAAATGCCATCACTTGCAGAAGTAAAATCCAATCAGGCCTTGGCAATCATGTACTTCCAAAGGGTAATGGGGGCAGAGGATAGACTGGGGAAAGCAAGTGCAGGTAGACCTTTGGGACAGGGTTAGAGAATGGTAGAAATATACCCCATAACTCTCCCAGCCATTTCCATATTACAACGTAAATGTTCATCAAAGCTGGGTGCTGGTAGCTCACATCCTAGTTACTCAGGAGGCTGAGATCTGAGTATTGCAGCTCAAAGCCAGCCTGGGCAGGAAAGTCTGTGAAACTCTTATCTCCAGTTAAGCACCAAAAAGCCAGAAGTGGAGCTGTGGCTGTGGTGGTAGAGTGCCAGCCTTGAGTGAAAAGACCAAACAAGAGCGTGAGACTCTGAGTTCAAGGTGAAATCCTGGTAAACACACACGCACACACACACACGCACACACGCACACACACACACACACACAAAGTAAGGGTTCAGCTTTACTGTAAAAGCTTGAAAAACATAAAGCATGGTAATAATACAAAATAATTTCTTAGAGCTTTTCATTAAGAGACCTATTGAGCTCTCCTACATTTCTAGCATCTCTGTTTTGGTGAAGTTTGTTTGCCCTGTGCTCCTCTGTGAGGTATTTCCAGCCAATCCTCCCTGAATGGAACCATTTTCGACCAGATAGGAAGTCATTCAAAGAAATGTTATCCTACATGTATACTCAATGAAGTGTTTGCTTGTCAATAATTTTGAAATATCTTATTCCATGTCTTTTTTTCCTCTACATAACTACTTCCTAACTTCCAGAATTACCCAGGCAACTTATTCCAAAAGAAAAAAGGAAAAAAAAAAACCTACCTGAAATGCTTACAAAGCTTTTTTGGTAGTATTAGTAGTGTGGGTTGAAGCATGACCAACTTCTGTGGGAAACAGGAGAACCCATTTCCAGAGCAGTGCGAATCTGTATAGGAGGAAGGCACGGTGCACAGGACAGCTCCTCGGTTTAAAAACCAGCACTGCAGACAAAGCCAGCCAGGGCTTTGGCCACTTTATCCCTGAAGCAGCCTAAGGCTCTCTTGCAAATGGCCAAAATTCTCCTTAGGGGGCAGCGTGGCTCCTATGAAACCACTCCGTAGGTTGAGAACTTAGTTTTCAGGTCAGAGCACCGGGGGCTTTGTCCCAGCTCTGCAAGGTCTTAGGCACCATTGGTTCATCTACTGTGCTTGGGACACTCCTGATCTGGTTCTCTGGGCCCAAGAGGTAGGCCAGAGAGCCTTATTCACAGCCCAGCTTCACAGGGACAACCTGGAAGGTTCTGGAAGGTGGGGGCTAGTCCTCAGCTGTGGGTGTCTCTACAGGACTATTACCATCCTTATAGGCCAGGGTCTGTAAGTGAGAACCTGGGTCATGGGTTCAGCTCTTCGTGCAGCCAGCAGGGAGTGGACCAGGAGCCAAGAGCCACGTACACCCTTCCCTCCTGTCAGCTTAGCACTAGGCATGCGCCATTCCACACGGAGGCTTGAGCCAGGAGCTAGGGGACATGCATAGTGGCCCTGGCAGGGTCTGGTACTTGGCTGCCTGCCTGGTACCTGGCCCTATAACACATCTCCAGGGCACCTCCTCGTGCCCTAATGCAGTGCCACTTTCTACTATGTGTCCTTAGCAGTCCCACTCAGAAACCCAACTGTTTGAAAGCAGAAAGTTATTCTGCTGGTGTGTGTGTATGTGTGATTCATGTGGATCCTGGGGCTTGAATTCAGTGTCTAGGGGGTCGTCCCTGAGCTTTATTTGCTCAAGGCTAGTACTCCACCACTTGAGCCACAGCTCCACTTCTATCTTTTTGGTTAATTGGAGATTAGATTCTCACAGATTTTTCTGCCTGTGCTGGCTTTGAATGGCAATCTTTAGATTTCAGCCTCCTGAGTAGGTAGGATTACAGGACTGAGCCACGACACCCGGTTAACTGAGTTAACAGATTTAACTGGTTTTTAGCAGATTTCAAACTGAGAGGCTGTAGTAAAACCCTTCCTGCAGACAGTAACTGATCATCACTAGGAAGTCGCCAAGAGAATGAAACCAAAGGGATTGAGAAGGCCTGAGAACGGGGGTGATCGGGTACCTCCTCGTGCCCTAATGCAGTGCCACGGGGCCTCGCGTGAGCACGGAGGCTAGGGGATTCTTGCCCAAAGGTCCCACCTTCCTTCTCACAGACCAGGGAAGGGGTCAGATGCTTCCATTTCCCAGGCCCTCCAGACAAGCCCTGATGGAGCTCACCTGGATTCAGGCGATTCCCTGTGTGCCTCAGGATGCCGCAAGCAGTCAGCACCTGTGGGCTCTGGGCGCCTGTCTGCGAGGCAGGCTGAGAAGCACGGCTGAGGTGGGGGGTCAGGGGAGGAGGAGGAGAGGGAGGAGGGATGCCCCTCAGCCCTGGTTCCCCTTTCTGCCAAGCACAATGACCACAAATGCCGAGGGCAGCCAGAGGCCAACACGGACAAGGAGCGAGTCACACACCAGAGGTACAAACCATTCGTTTTATTTCCTGGATAGGGCTTATACAAACTTGCAAGATACAAATGTCAGAACTCACTGGGTTCTTGAGAACCTAAATCTAGTTAAAGAACGCTGCTGGAAGGAAGGGCAAAGGCTCTTCGGCCTCAGCCAGGGTGTCCCCTTCTCCGGGGGAAGGGGTTCAGCAGCTAAACAGATGCTCGGGAGATGCTACAACTGTTTGGTCCCAACAGAGGCGGCCTCTGTTCCACCTTAACTCTGTCTAAGGTCACTTTTATACTAAATAAAGACACTGAGATCATGAATTTCCTTGTATGGTTTATTGTCTACTACTAGCAAACCAACTTGGCCCCAATATGTGCATAAATAGATATGTATAGATAGATAGATACTATTTGTCCTTGTTTGAAGAGCTGCAGGGAGGAGGGCGCCTGGGGAAGGAAGGGGTTCCATCTTGTGGAAGTCAGCCCTGCCCTAAGAACACGCCTCTCACTCAGGCAGGCAAGCGCACGCACGGTGCCTTGGTGCTTCGGCTTCCTGCAAGCTTGCAATCTCAGACAATCTTGAAAGTGACAGTAGCGGTATTCAGTGACAGCCTCTTGGTGACTGATTAGGGAGGTAATGTGCTAATTGGCAAGGCCCTAGATGAGTAATGAGGGCTCTCCCCAGGGGGTTGCTGAGTGCTGGGCCTCCCATCAATCAAGGCAGGAGGCTCCAGGTAGGGACAGGGGACCAGCAAATGCCACCTTTGGAGGTCAAGCTAGCTGAACGTTCTGTACAAAATTGCAAATACTGCTTGATTTCAGACCACACCCTCTCTCCTGCCCAGACTCCTAGGAGCCTCCATGCGGACTCTGATAGTCTGCAAGCATCTGGGAGGCCGAGCTGACCCTGTTTGGTGCCCAGGCCACCGCCTGCCACAGTCCTGAGGGTTTCTTCTTGGCAAGGCTGAGATGTTACGTGAACTGCAGTTCCCTCCCCCACCAAGGGGATGGCATCAAGTCTGGATGCCAGATCGAGGTGCTATCCCCTTAGGAACGGCTCCCAGAAAAAAGTCTCACGGGGGAACAGATGGAGTCAAGAAAATGTGAAAAGTCCAAGGAACTTGGAGGTGTCCATACTAGAGAGCCGACACAGCTGCGCATTCGAGCCCCTTCCTCGGGCTTCGCTCCGTAGCATGGCTCCCCCAGAGTGGACTCCCATCCTTCAAGATGATCAGCATAAGCTGCCACAAAACTGCTCCTCCTCGCGGCCCAGGCACCCACCCGAGTGCGTGTGCCTGCATGGGTGTGCAACTGTAAACATGACAACCCTCAGAGCGCCATCTGCTGTTAAGGGACAGCAAACGCTCGGCCCAGGAGCTCTGCGGAGGCCTGGCGCTCTCTGGGGGAGCCCTGGGCGTCGGCCTCTGCAGCCCGGAGGGTGGAGGAGGACGCTAGCAGCGGGAGGAGGACAGGGCCCAGGACGGATCCAGAGCAGTCATCTCACCCCTCACGCCCCTGGCCAGTCCCACCCAGACACTGCACATTTTTGAAAATAAGATTTGCTTTTTAAACAAAAGCATAAAATAGGTCTGCCTTAAAAGAAGTCTTTCCTCTCCCCTTCTTTGGATCAAAAAAAAAAAAAATGGTAAGAAGTATGGCCTTGATGTGCTAGGAGGGCATGGAGAGCAGAAAGGGCCTGGGCAGGAGCGGAGGGAAAGACCGACATCCAGACAGACGTTTATATTCCACAGAGAGCTCTAACACGCATCACCTCTGGAAAACATATATTAAGGCATGTAAAGCAACATAAAGAGCCAGCTTTATGAAATCAGGGCTGAGAGATGGAGGAGGTGTAGGCATCAGTTCTTGATATTTTACATGTATTTTGAAAAATACCACCCTAAAAATAAAGGAAAGCGAGACAAGGAAAGGAGAAGGCCCTGAAAAATCCGTTGTTGTTTTTTTTAAAGGAAAGAGAAGAGGTGGGGGAGGGGGTGGGGGTGGAGAGGGTGACCTGGGAGCTAACCTACCAGTCTGTAGAGGAGAAAGGACAGACTTGGGGTGCTTGAGCTGCGAAGATGGGACACGTAGCCAAGGTGAGCATCCAGAAGCTGCTAGAAGTAAAGCAAGGCAGAGTCCTCCCAGTCTACGGTCCCTCAGAAGCAAGAGTATATGCTAAGCACCTGCAACAGTGCCTAGTACATAAAAGGTGCTCGGTCAGTATGCGTTGCATGAATTGTCATCTTTACTTGCATATGAGCCAGCCACTGCCCCAGCCAGGAAGGGGTAGAGAGGAACTGGTGGAGATGCAGTGGTTGTCGTTGGGGCGCTGCGGCGGGGACTGAGGTCTCTGGGCAGCCACTCCCGCACAGGCGGCCTGGGGTCTTCAGCGTCTCCGTCCTCACTGGCCACATTTGCTCCAGGTGGGTGGAACAGAGGAGGCATGCATTTTTGCCTCGTGGGTAGGTGGATTGTAGGAGCCTGATCTGGGATGAGGGGAGGGTCCTGGCCTCTTACATTAAGGCTTCATCCTCTCTTCCCTGACAGACCTCCCAGCTGGGCCACAGTGCTTTCTAGAAGGAATGGGGGCAAGAAACTGGCTAGGGAAGGCCCAAGGCTGGCCAGCCCTATGTAAGACAGGCGGGAGAGGCAGACACGGGGCCCTGATCCACGCTCAGCTCCCCGCCGCCCCACACATGGAGCGCCTCTGCCGAGCCATGCCGTGCTCTGCTGGTGCGCCTGCCTGGGCCCGGCTGTTTCTGGGGACGAGGAGCAGGTGCACAGGCCACCGTCCGACCCTACGTTTTCCACTAACCTAGGCTCCACCACGGGGAAGCCAGGCTCCCCTCTCCATTTCCCTCCAGCCTCATTACTTGTGAGTCTCCTCTCTCGTAACCCCCACTTTCTAGGAACCTCTCCTTTCCCGCTCACCCTTCCCAACCTGCCCTCCAACACTGCACAGACTTGCTGCTCTCTCTCTAGCCAGCACCACCTCTCTGGGGCCCCAGGAGCCCCTCCCCATCTCTTCCCCATCTTGTCTTTGGCTCAGGCAGGGCTGGTCTCCACCGGCCTCCAAGAAGCCCCATCCACAGAGTGCGACAAAGCCTGGGTGTAGCTGGTCAGCTGGGGCCAATGGAATAATGGCAGCTGTCCTTGGTGTCCAGTGGAGCTTCAAGAGGCAGAGGGTCCATCTCCTTCATCTCTAGTCCTCACCTAAGTTAGCCTAGGACATGCTCCCGCCAGAGCATGCTCTCCATCAGGTGATGCTCCAGAAAAGGCCACCACAGAGCCAGCCAGAGCCAGCTCTGGGCTCCCAATGGTGGACATCAGAGATGCTGGGCCCGACCATCCCAGGCCCCGCCGGGGCCCCCCCGGCGGGACAGCAAGGGCTTCAGGGTGAGGATGGTGGGCGTGGACAGCAAAGCCTCATCCATGCTCTGCTCCTCTGCTGGCCGCAGCCCTGGCCCCCAGCCTGCCTCCCTGAAGAATTCGCACTGGGTTGCAGGCGCAGGGGGGCAGGTGGGGAGCCAGGCCGTCAGGTGGACAGAGGGTGCTTCAGAACGTGGCTCTCTGGAGCTTCGCAGCATTGGCCTCGGCCAGGGCTTGCACTAGAGAAGAGAGAAAGAGGATGAGCAGAAAGAAGTCTCATTACTAAGAGCTGCCAAAGCCACCCCAGCCCTCAGCCCTGAAAGGGGGGGCCCAAGGGATGGGAGTCAGTGTTCTTCCCCATTTCCTGATACGAGACGCTCGGTGCCGGGGGGAAGGAAGTACAGGCCTTGGGCTAGGGCTGCCTGACGATGTGTGAATTTACAGTAAGAGCTAGGAAGCCAGGCGCTGGTGGCTCACGCCTGTGATCCTAGCTACTCAGGAGGCTGAGATCTGAGGACTGTGGTTCCAAGCCAGCCAGGTCAGGAAAATCTGTGAGACTCTTATCCCAGTTCACCAGCAAAAAGACAAAAGTGGAGCTGTGGCTCAAGTAGTAGAGCACTAGCCTTGAGTGAAAAAGCTAGAGAGCAGTGCCTAGGCTCTGAGTTCAAGTCCCATGACCTGCACACACACACGCAAAAAAGTCTGGGGGTGGAGGCAGATGCTAGACAGCTTCCGGGGGGTTCTGTGATGGGATTGCTATGCATGTCAACAGACAGAAAGCTGGCTGGCTGGCGGGAGGTACAGGGGTGATGGGTATGGGCTGGGTGTCCAGGAAGGCCTTCCCTGACAGCGGGCGGGGGAGGGGGTGGGTCTCTGCGCCATTCCTGTCTGCTTCTGCTCCTGGAGAAGCAGAGCCCTGGCATAGCCACGTCGCAGCAGCAGCATGGCTGTGGGGTTGCACAGGGATGCTGGCGGCTCAAGCAGATGGATGGAGCGGGAGAAGCAACGAGAGGGTGGGGATGGGAGGGAAGGGGAGCCCGTTCCCTGGGGTGGATGAAATACAGTAGAAAGGTGCTTACGTCAGAGCTCAGACCCGCATGGCATGGCTGCTGTCGGCGCCCCGCGGGCATTCAGACGACAGGGGGTTGGCCGGTGGAGTCGGGGAGGCAGGGGAGGTGGGAGGGCTTGGGGTGGCACATTGCACTGGAACAAAAACGAACAGGGCTGTGAATAGGGGCTGGGGGTGCAGGGAGGGGCCGGACACCCAGAGCAAGTGGGGCCCCTCCTCAGGCAGGGAGCAAGGCGGGGGGGGGGGCAAGGCACACGGGGAGAGCTGGGACCAGGAGCTCGCTCAAGCTGCGGCAAAGCTGCCCTGGCCCCTGAGGCGGCAGGGAGGAGAAGGCGATCCCGAGGAGAGCGGGGACGCCAGGCTCTGCTGAGAGCCCCGCGTGACAGTGGGTAAGGCTGTGGGCCCTCTCGGGGGTGGGCCAAAGGCTCTTCCCTTCCATCCGTGCAATGAGATTCACACACAACTCCACTACCATGAACACAGCTGTAGGGGGCAGTGCTGGACACCAGACATGGACGTACGCTAGTGATAATGATTACCAGTGCAGTAAAATCACACCCATCCAAAGTCCCAGGCCCCAGGCGAACCTGGAGTGCTCTGATAAGCTTAAAGCCAGTTGTGTCAATCTAAGATACCACCACTGGAGATGCTCCCTCCACATGACCAGGAGAGGCCAACAGAACAAATCACCACCCACCTGAAGATGGTGACATTTGGATAAGTGGGATTTTACTCCATTATGATCATTATTCCATGTTGAGATTGCACAGCGCAAAGACAATGGAGAGAGTCGTATTGCCAGGGACAAGCTCAGGGCAGCCACCAGACCCTCGTGGGCCCTCGGTGCAGCCATGAGGCAGGGGGCAGACAGAGAGAAAAGGAGAGAAAGGGAGGAGAGAGGAGGAAAGAGAAAGAGAGGAAGAGAGAGGGAGAGGGAGGGAGGAAGAGAGGGAGAAAGAGAGAGACACACATGTACAAAGTCTGTCTGTCTGTCTGTCTGTCTGTCTGTCTCTGTCTCTCTCTCTCTCTCTCTCCTGGGCTCTGGGAAGAACCAGACCTCAGCCAGGGTCACTAGGTTCCACCGCAGTTCCACTGAGAGGAATGTGATGTTGAACTTCCCTGCCCTTGCTGCGCACCCTCGCCTGGAGCGTTCACCTGCCCAGCGTCTATGAGAGAGGAGGCAGCGCGGCCCTAGCTCGGGTCCACAGCCCGGTCCATAACCCGCACAGCACTTGCATGGACACAGAAGACACAGTCTGTGCGGGGATCCGGCAACACCATATGGTTATACTCTCTGTACATCACTCGGGTTGTTGGGACACTCCATGTGACCCGACACACACGCACAATGTCACATACAAACCCAGTCACAAATGATTTCAAACACATTTGTGTGCATATTCATATCACTGACCTGTGGCTACTGGCCTGGCAAGCTCAATTTCTAAGACCATCAACACACACACACACACACACACACACACCAAGGGGTTTCTCAAGGAAGCCCAAACCAAGGTTTCATCTTACAGGCAAACAGCAGGTGCCCAGGAATTCCTCATAGGAGAGTCCAAAGGAGCAGAGTTTCTCTAATTATATAGGTCTAATGGGAGTGGACCTGCTGGAGCTCTGGTCCACAGGAGATCAGAAATAAGAAAATGAAAAGAGGTGAAAAGTTGAGAAGCCCATTGGATCACCATGAAAACACAACTGAAGAGAAACTTGTAAAAAGTAGTTATAATGGTTTCCCAGGTATAACAGCTGGGCAACACTTAGCATAAACCCCTTAGCTGCAAACAGATCTACACCCACTACTGCTCTGAGTACTTTGTGTGTATGTGTGTGTGTCTGTGTGTGTTTGTATGTGTGTTGGTCCTGGGGCTTGAGCTCAGAGTCTAGACACTGTCCCTAAGCTTTTTTCATTCAAGGCTAGCACTTGAGCCACAGTCCCACTTCCAGCTTTTTTGGTACTTAATTGGGCTATCCTGGCCTGGCTGGCTTTAAACCTCCTGTGTAGCTAGGATTACAGGTGTGAGCCACCAGTGCTTAGTAGGACATTTATTTAACAGAGGCCAGGAGCCAGAAATTTTATAATGACACTAAGGAGCAAAGTGTGTAAAGTTATGTAAATGTAACTTTGAAAAAAGGCAGAGGAATAACATATATATATATATATATATATATACACACACACATATATATATTTATAGCATATATATACATAAATAGACTATATCCTCAGACTTGTTACAATTCATGTATGTAGCAGGTATGTGGGCAGATGTGACATTACTAGGTCTGTGGTCATAGGGACCATCGCATCCCATGTTCACACTCTCATGCTGCACACACAATTCTGTGTGCAAATATCAGAACATCTACACTGTCCACAACACTTACAAATAGGCTTGATCACTCCTCACACGACACAAAAGAGCAGCCACAAGTAAACACATGTGTTCTTAAACACCTCCACTCACATGTACAACTACACACCAGTTGCTTACACATGCCAGCTGGACTCATAAAAATGGGTCTCCATACAACAAAGGCCATTTTGCACACAAGCACACATGTACACACATACAGGCACACATGTGCTCTTTCTTTATATCACCTCAAACACAGCCTCTGCTCACATGCTGCACATCTGCATACACATGCATACATGTGTCTACAGACACTACCAGACATACTATTGCATAGGGCCTGGCGCAAATTCAGAAATGCCCCATCTTGCCCAGCTCATACTTGCCCTGCACAGACTGACAGCCCTCCTTACCTATTATGCTATCCACATCACACACCCTGTGCCCCTGCACACTGCCCTGGTGACCTGTGCTCAGAACCGCCCCCCCCCCACAATGTCCTGGACATGACCAGGCCCACGCTGTCCTGCCAGGGGGCTTCTGGAGGATTTGGGCCACAGGCCAGGGACAGTGGGGAAGAGAGCTAGGTCTGAGGTCTGGCCCTACTGTCAGCCATTTTTCAAATAGTTGGGGTTTGGCAAAAGCAAGCTGCCTGTTTGCTTTCGGCACGCAGACCTGAAATGTAAGCCCAGGCATATGGAGGGGAAAGCGGCTAGACTGGGTGGTTTGTTTTCACAGAACCTTCCATTGGGAAGCCAGGGCCATGGAAAGGCAGTTCTTAAACAGCATCCTATGCCCTACCCTCTTGAAGCAGGAAGTTGCCCAGAGATGGGGAATTTGATCTTTAGAAGGTTTGAGGTCCTTCTGCTGCTAAACTTCAAGGAGGTTCTGCTGGCCTTCTGGCTGCAGGAAGGGGCTCTCCAAAACCGGTCTTCCTAGCCCTAAGCTCCAGCCCACCCCGGGGCGAGTCTCTGACATAGTCCAAGAGGTTTTCCGGTCACCCCTCCTAAACACTGGTATACCCTAGCTGCCAGTGGGTGCTTCTTTAAATCCCTTCGAATGACCTACAACTTTCTGCTTTCTAAAAATAAGCATATTTCAGATCATCAAAAACCTGACAAATGGATCCTATTTGCCACTGCTAATGCAGCTACTTCTAACCAACATCACAACACCATGACCACTGCTACTACAGTGGGTGGCATTTATTGAGCACCAACTAAGTGCTAGGCACTGTGCCAGAAAGCTTGGCAGATGTTGCTTGTGATCTTTGTACCACATGAACTAGAGGGCAGGTGTTTTGATTTAAATTTTACCAGTGAGGAAATGGAGTTCTGGAAGCAGCAGAATCTGCAGTCCCCTTAATCACAAATACTGCATTCCACACCACAGCCCTTGAGCTAGCTGCCTGCACAACTGGCACTGTTCTCTCTTTCTAGAGGTATCCCCAACCCATGGCTCCATTTGTGTTATTCCTCCCAACTGTGGCCTTCAAGCCTTCACTCTGTGTGTGTGTGTGTGTGTGTGTGTGTGTGTGTGCATGCGCACACGCGGGTGCATGCATGCATGTATGCACACAAGTGCCAAAACACTCTTGCTTGCCTTTTTCTGTTTAAGTCTGGAGCTTGCCACTTGAGCCATATTCCCACTTGTGGCTTTTTTTTTCTGGTTAACTGGAGATAAGAGTATCATGAACTTCTCTGCCTGGGCTGGCTTTGAGCCCAGATCCTCAGCTCTCAGCCTCCAGAGTTGCTAGGATTACAGGTGTGTGCCATCCGTGCCTGGCAAAGCCCACACCAGATGAGGACAGTCTCCAGGCTCTTTGGCCTAATGACTGACTCAGCCTTCCATCCATACAGAATCTCCTTCATTCTTCAAGCCCCAGGCACCTCTCCACCTATTGCAGGGTGCTATCTATGTCCCGCCACACAGAGGTTAACGCTGCCTCCAGCCTCCCTGTGTCTACCTGAGACCTGTGCTGTCCGTGTGACGTTACTTCTGCATCCTCATCTCTTTGTAGCAGGAAAGTGAACTTGGCTCAACAGACAAGTGATGAATGTATGTCTCTCACCTCCCTAGCTGCCTTCTCCTCTTAATTCTTCTCTTTTTATTCCTCTTATTTGTGTGTAGCAAGAATGAGAAGTGTAAGCATGCCTGGAATGCTGGCCTTCTCATTCACAATGGCAGATGCTCTTACCACTTCCAGTTACCATCTTTTTGTTCTGTGCCTTGCCCTGTCCTGTCCTGGCAGGGTGCTTGCTCTTGGTGCTCCCAGTCCACCATAAAGTGGCTGTGACCTCATCCATCTAGGGTCTGTGCCCCTGGCTGACAGCGACCCAGGCCCCTCTGCTCTCCCCTAGCACAATACCTGGTGCTCAACGAATGCGCCCCCTGAGCCTGAAGAACAGCATCTTGGCCTTGTGCCTCTCTGTCCCTGCCCCCCTGGCAGCACTGAGCTTCCTCCCCTACACCTGGTCAGCTGGTGTCCCTGGCGGAGCGAGGCCCAGCCCCTCTCACCAGACAGCATGCGGCCCCTGCGGGAGGCCTCGGTGGCCAGGGCACAGGAGATTTCAATCCGCTTCTCCTGCTCCTGCAGCTGGCTCTCTGAGTCCTGGGGCACGTCCACAGAGTCCCCCTCGCCGACGGGCACCACGTTCTGCATACTGAAGAGGCACAGACACACAGACATGGAGGGAGGGACAGCATGGTCCAATTGGCTGGGGGCGGCCTGTCCCTGAGGTTGATGGGGAGGGCCAGGGGCCTTCTCTGGTGCCCAGCAAGGCTGTCCCTAGGAGTGAGGGGGACCCTGGCAAAGTAGTTGGGACCCCTACCCTCAGTGTTTTCAAACGAAGCCAAAGGTTCAAGTGAACATTTAGGGCAGCCTTGAAGGGGAAGTCAGTCAGTCAACCCTTCAGCCTGTCTTCCTGGTGCTTGGCAGCACAAGAACCCGGTAGGCCTTTCTAGGGCCCAACAGCAGCAAGCTCACCCCGGCCAGAAGCCTGGGCCGGCTCTGCTGCCCCAGGCCCTGCTCCATTTGCTCTGCCCTGGGGAGGCAAGGCGCCCACATCTGTGCCCCGCGTGTCCCAGGTGCAGGGAAGACGGTGGGACGCCCCCCAGACCTGTTACCTGGATTTGGCAATGAGTGTCTTAATCCTCTCCACCTTCTTCTGCTTCTCCTTCAACTCCTCAGGGCTCAGGGGAGTGTCAGGTTCCAGGTCAATGTATCGTTCAGGGATCAGGACTTTGTCTGGAGTGGAGAGCTGTGGAGGGACTGAGGTCACTGCCTACACCCCCTCCCGGGGTGTGTCCCCCCTCCCTCCTCCCTCCCTCCACCCTGGGCCTTCCCCTCTGCGCTTTCCACTCCTCGACTTCACTTACCTCTTTATTGATGTCTACATTGTAGTGCTGAGGCTCCAGCTCCATCTTGCGGAGTCGGGCAATTTCCTCCCGTGGGGTCTCGTAGGCCTGGCCACCAGGCTCCTCTGCCCGCAGGGCCGCCTCCAGGTTGGAGATGTCCACCTCGTGGATGCTGCGGTGACGGCGCACCTGGGGGACAGCACTGTCAGGGGCGTGCCACGCGCCGGCGCTGCCAGGCCTGCATCCTCCCTGCCCTCACACCGGGTCTGGCTGCCACCCTCTGCTCCCACAGCGGAGCCAGCCTCTGCCCCCACTCCTGCCCACTGCAAGGCCCAGAGGTAGAAATCATCAATATCTCCAGTCAGTGCCACTAGGCCCTGCCCTGCCGGAGCCCGGTTCACCTTCGGCACCATGCAATTCGGGCACCTGCGCCAGGGTGACTTGATTTCTAATAGTTTTATATTACAGACGTTCCAATCCATCAACTAGAATGTCAACTGTCTGAGGGCAGACCTCAGGAGCCCATACTTTTCTGCATTTCTGAAATCTTCTAGAAAGAAAAGTTAAGCAGGTTTCTGAGCTATGGTATGTAACAGCTGAGTGAGCCAGAAATAACCTTAATTCCTCTTGACCTGGTTTTCTTTTTTCTTTTTGCTGGTCCTAGAGCTTGAACTCAGGGCCTGGGCATTGTCCTTGAGCCTTTCTGTACTCTAAGCAAATGCACTACCACTTGAGCCACAGCGCCACTTCTGGCTTTTTCTGATTATGTGGTGCTGAGGAGTCGAATCCAGGGCTTCACATTTGCCGGGCAAGCACTCTACCACTAGCCCACATTGCCAGCCGACCTGGTTTTCTTATTGGTAAAAGAGGGATGCTCATTTCTAATTCAAAGTTGTTGAAAGGATTAGTGAAGTAGTGTAGAAGGGATCTGGGAGCTGCACTGCATGGTGAGACAGTGCGATTAATTTCAGGACCCCTCGCTGGTGCTGAGCATGCAGAGCATTGCTTCAGGAACCTGTCTGAGTGGAGGGCTATTTCTCTATGAGCTATTCTCTATTAACTGAATTTCCTATAATTCAATTCAACAAAGATATTCAGTCACTGATTTTTTGTTTTGTTTTGTTTTTGTTGGTCATGGGGCTTGAACTCTGGGCCTGGGCGCTGTCCCTGAGCCCTTCAGCTCAGTCGAGTGCTCTACTGCTTGAGTCACAGCACCACTTCTGGTTTTCTAGTAATTAATTGGAGAGAAGAGTCTCATGGACTTTCCTGCCCGGGCTGGCTTTGAATGGCGATCCTTGGATCTCAGCCTCCTGAGTAGCTAGAATTACAGGCGTGAGCCACCAGCACTCAGTTGCTTTTTTTTAAAGAACAGTTTTAAATTCATAGCAAGATTAAGAAGATACAGAGATTTCCCAAATACCACCCCTTGCCCCTGCCAAACACAAAGTTCATTGTTTTTTGTGCTCTCTCTCTCTCTGGTCTGTTTCCTTCTTTCTGTCTCTGTCTCTCTCCAATCCCTGTTCTCATTCCTGTAGCCCTTGAAAGACAGGGCTTGAAGCTTGCTAGGTGAGCTCTCTACCACTGGAGCTATACTCCCAGCCATTTTGTTTTTATTTTAGAGATAGGGTTTGTTTAACTCCGCCCGAGTTGCAATCAAACTCACAATCCTCCTGCCTGTACCTCCCAAGTAGCTGGGATTATAGGAGTACACCACTACACACAGCTCATTATTTGCAATCATATTATCTTTAAACGTACGGAGGAAGCAGTCACTGAAGGACCTCCTCTCACCCCCTTTGGCACAAGCTGGCCCTGACCTGGGAGCAGTGGTGTGGGCGGATGCCAGGTTCAGGCTTGCGGCAGTAGGGGCTCATTACCACTTTGTAAGCTGGCCTGGTGCTGTGGTCGGGGGCCGGGCTGGCTGGGAGCTGCAGGCTCCTTCGCTTCTCCTTCATGGAGCCGCTCTGGTGCCGCCGCATCCGGTCGATCTGCTCCTCCACGCTCATCTTGACCTTGCCCTCACTGGGGAACACAGCACTCTTGGGGCGCTCCTGCTGCAGTGGGGGAAATCCGGGTTCTACCAGGTGCTTCATCCAGCTTTCCCACCCACTCCAAGGCCTTGGAACGTCCCCGCTACAGGATGGTGAGAAGCAGGGATTGAAAACAGTCTCCAAAACATAGGCCTAATCCCTGGCACCTGTGGATGTAACTGTGCACTTGTACTTGATTAGAGTGACCCAAATCCAATGGCTGAGACAGAGAAGTCAGACATAGAGCAGAAGAGAATGGGAAAGTGGAGGCAGAGATGGAAATGATTCATTTCCACAATTTTTTTTAAACCCAAGGCTAGATATCACCAGCAATAATCACATAGGAGAGGTCTGAGGCCTCCAGAAAGAACCAACTCTGCCAGCATCTTCATTGTGAACTCTTGGCATCCACATACATGACAGAATGCACTTCAGGTTTGTTTGCTTTTTAATTTAAATTGTTTTGTTTTTTTGAGGCAGGCTGGCCTCAAACTCATGATCCTCTGACTTCAGCCTCTCAGGTGCCAGGATTACACTTCTGGTTTTCTGGTGGCTAATTGGAGATAAGAGTCTCACAGACTTTCCTTCCCAGGCTGGCTTTAAACCACAACCCTCAGATCTCAGCCAGGTCCTTAGTAGCTAGGATTACAGGTGTGAGCCAGTGGCACTCAGCTAATTTCTGTTGTTTTAAGCCAGGCAATATATAGTAATTTGTTACACGAGTTCTAGGAAATTAATACAGATTTTGGTACCTAGAAGTGAAATGCTACTTAAAAAAAATACCTTAAGCCAGGTGCCAATGGCTCATGGCTATAATCCTAGCTACTCAAGAGGATGAGATCTGAGGATCATGGTTTCAAACAGTTTGAAGGTGGGAAAGTCTGTGAGACTTTCCAAAAAATCTTTCCAGAAGCCAGAAGTGGAGTTATGGCTTGAGTGGCAGAGCACTAGCCTTGAGGAAAACAAGCTCAAGGACAGCAACCAGGCCCTCAGTTCTGAATTCAAGCCCCAGAATCAGAGTGTTTGTGTGTGCACACACACACATACACATACACAAACCTACCTGAAAAATGTGGAAAAGCAGAGTCTAGAAGAATTAGTAAGGAGTTGAAGCTGGAAGAATTTCGAGGTGCACGATGAGAAAAGAATAGGTTTCCTTAGAGAAAGGCTAGAAGGAATGGGGGCTTCAAAGATGGTTCTGGTGTGGGCTCAGAGAAAGCTTCTACTGTTTTAGGGTTCTCATATTATCACAAACAGGGTGCAGGTAGAGAGAATGCCAAAGGTGCTTCCAGTGAAGTTCCAGAAGGAAATGGGGACCGTGTTGTTGGAGAGGATCGTCAGACACTTAGATGTACTGTGTTCTAACGTCGAGTGGAAAAGCAGAACTTGTACAGTGGCCAACTTGGATACTATCTGGAGATTTCTAAGGAAAATGGTGGAGGTACAGCCTGTTTCTCTTTGTACTTGTCACAAAATGGGTAAAAAAAAAAGATAAATCGAAGAAGATGTGGAGCCAAAAGAAACCTGTACTTTATTATTTGAGAAGTTCTCCCTTAACTTAGGAAATCCACCGCTGAACAGGTATGCCCTAAAGGGTGATTCGGCCATGTGGCTAGACAGTGTACTGGTGAAAAGGGTGAAGGTGTTTGAGGGTCATAGATCCGATCAGCCATGTCAGAAGAAACCAGAAATGGAAGTGGGGCAATCCGGGAAGGATGGACTCTGAACCTTCAAACAGTACGGGTTCCTTTGAGTCATGCAGAGATTAGGATGATTTATTTGTGACAAGGAAAGCTAAGGATTGCCCGGCACGATCACTAAACCAGGAGAGAAGCTTGTAATGGATTCTCCCTGAGACCGCAAAGGTGCCAACCCTGCTGACACCTTCACTTTGGATTTCTGCTCTCCAAACTAAGAGCATAAGCTTGGGTTGCTGTGTTCGTTACACTAGCACACTCCCTCCGGCACTGCTCTGGGCTGCTTTCCCTCCACTGTTTATGTTCACTCTATTTGCTACACTCATCTTCCTTGTCTCCTGGCAAGTGCTTTCTGAAGGAGTGCTTCCTTCTACCTGCTCTACGTTTTTCCCCTCATCTCTGGTCTTGAGTGGTGACGGCTGCTCGGCGCACGCAGGCCTTCAGAGCCTATGGCAGCACTCACCCGGGAGGACGAGAGTCCGTTGGTGAGCCCGTTGGCAGTCCTCCTCACCACCGCCGACGGGGCCGTCTCCTCATCGGTGGGTGACTTCGTCCGAGGGGGCACAATGCCAACTACAGGGAGACAGAGAAGACCGTGGGCAACACAGAAAGCGGTGAGCAGGAAGCCTGCTTCTCAGGGAGTGGCGCAGTCCTATTCCCCAGCCGGGCTGATAGCCTAGGGTGGTAGAAGTGCCCAGGGCTCCTCTCTGACCAGAGAGAGCCTTACCTCCTAGCAGAGGGGCCAGGAGGTACCTTTGTTGAGAGCTGCCTGCTTCTCTGCCTCTATCTCTTGTCTGGTGGGCGTGAGGCTGATGTCTCTTGGCGGGTCCAGGGGAGAAGGCTGGTGGGACTCTTTCTTGCTTTGTGCATAGTTTGTCTTGGGCTGGTGAGAGATGAAAGAACGCATGCTATTAGGGTGGCTGCTGGGGGTCCAGCCTCATTCCCTCCCCTGCCAAACCCGAAGACAGGAAGCAGGGAGATTCCACGTGTGCCAGCTGGGAACCGACAGGATGACTCCAAGCCTCCCACTCGTGCACTGCAAGGCTTACGGATGCTGGGCGCTCTGAGAGCCCGTGGCCTTCAAGACAGTTACAGTAGAGGCCACTGGAGAGCCCTCCTAACCCAACCAGTTGCTGTGGCAAGCTCAGAGAATCCTAGACTTGCTTTAGGCCATCAAGGAATGCCAGAGGAGAGTTCTAGAGAGGCTAGGATCTCTGTGGACTCTGTGAGCAACCCATCCAAGACCAGGAGGCCTTGGTACCAGGATTCTGGAGCATTTGCTTGTGGGACCACAGGATCAGAAGGCTAGAAGGGAACTCAGACATCATCTGAGTCATCTCTTTATCATTACACACTTGAAAAATCTAAGTCTTGGTGAGAACACAGAGAGAAGAGCAAGCTGGAGATCAGAAACCTCAGCAGCAACCCAATTAGAGTGGCTGTGTAAGTCTATCAAACACAGGAGGTATTGGAAGTGGAGGTGTGTCTCAAGTGGTAGAGAACCAGCTTTGAGTGGAAAAAGCCAAGCAAGGATATGAGGCCTTGAGTTCAAGCCCTAGTACGAGCACATAGAGACACGCAAAAGAAATTACAGGAAGCATTCCTGCTCTACCCACCTCACCAGCTAAGCCCTCAGGGTTGACACAAATTACAGAGCTGAGCCTAGGTGGGCATATGGGCTTTCTAATATTAGGGAAACGATTCTTCCCACTTGCTACACAACCTCTACACAACTCATCGATCTTGGCTAAGGACCCAGGTGAGAGAAAGAGCCAGAACAGTAGAGAAAAAGGTCTGTGTCCTAATACTCCATGGACTCATGAGGCCCCCAAAAAGGACAAGTAAGAGTCAGAGTGGGAACACGCGAGGGCTGGGGTCTGAGGTGGGCAGGAGACAGGAAGGGCCTGGACTGGCACTCGGAGGTGGTGTCATTTGGCTCCTTTTGGTAGGGAGCAGGGCACAATGCCAACCCCCACCACCACTGGCTGCCCCGGAGCCTGGCTTGGGTAGGGCAGCAATTTATGTCCTTATTGTCCACAGAGAGATAAAAGGGGCAAAGATGGTGTGTGAGACTCTACGCTATCCCCTTTGTCACCCACTGTTCAGCTGGGCAGAGCCAGCAGAAATTGAGCATTGAGAACATGGGTAGGGAAATAACTCTGGTAGTGGGCCCTGCCCCTTGCCTGGCCCCTTTCCCCATCCTGCCCCAAGCCCGCCCTCCACAGCCCAAGTGTGCTGGGTACCTGACCCCTGGCTGGATCGCCACTGCGGTGCCAGGAAGGGGAGCTGGGGTATGGCCAGAAACGGTTCTCGCTAGGGAGTGGAGGGACGGTGGGAGGAGACTCCAGGGGGACGTAGGCTTTGGGGAGGGGAGGCCGAGGTGGGCCGGATTCCTGAGGCAGAGAGAAGCCAGAGCATTAAGGAGGAACAAGGTCAGCCACTGTGAGAGCAGAAGGAGAGTTAGCAGGAGCTAGATAACATCAACACAGGAAATGGAGGCTGGGCCCTGGGCGCCACACTCCCCACCGACCTGGACAGAGCTCTAATTCTGCAGGTGATGCCGGCCCTCTCCAAGAGCCCCATGTGTCTGCACTCCTTCCCGTGCCACCAGCTTTCTCCAAAGCTCCCTCTGCTTTGTACCTCGCCCAAGCCAAGCATATTCCCACCCCTGCACCTGCGCCTCAAGGTGGTGCCTCACCCCTCTAGGTCGAGGTTCTCAGTGGCCCTGCTTAAGTCCCACATTCTCCTTTGGACCCCACCCCTCCCTGGGGGGCTCAAGCCTTTGGAACTTGAGGCTGGCGGCTTCCTAAGTTTCAGGGTAGGTCCCTGGACTCCCTGAGGCATTCTTACCTGTGGTGGATTCCCACAAACAATGGCTGCCTTGGAATCTGCTCCCCACAGTGACCCTTAAGCCCTCTCAGCCCTGGAACACCCCTGGTTTAAACTGCTAGCAAGGGTAGGAAAGATGTGCCCCACCCTGGCACCCCATCTAAGTACGGTCCTGCTACTTAGGAAGAGACTTCTGTGAAAGGAAGCCATCCCAAGGGAAGGTCACAAAACGAGTGGAAACGACTCCCTGGGACACAGGGCCAAAGCACTGGAATGGAGGCTGAGATGGGCACCGGCTGTAGCTTCAGCCAACTGACATCGAGTCCTTCCCCTCCCACCTTGTGTCCCATCTTCCCAGCTTACCTCATTGGACCCCGGCTTGGTGGGGGACCCCTGAGAGCCAGACACCAGTGAAAAAGGGCTCAGGGGGCTGGTGAGGCTGGCAGAGCTGAGGGGGCTGGCTGGGCTGTTGGAGCTGTAGGTTGCTGAGGTGCTGAGTCCTCCTTGGGGGAAAGAGAGGCGAGAGGTGAGGGGTAGAGGGGGCGTGGTCTTTCGTGCGCATGGGCACTGTAGGCGCAGTAGACCGGGAAGAGGATTTAGGGCCACCTGGCTCTGCTGAAGAGACTTAATGCAGGTGCTAGGGTCACAGACTGCTGCTGAGAGATGGTCAGGAAGACGGTGGGTGGAGATGACACTGTCACTTCGAAGATATCAAAGCTAGCCTGAAGCCCAATGCTTAAGGAAAGCTCTAAGGCAAAAACCACAGGCCTGGAGTAGGCCCACGGTTAACCATGTCATGAGTGGTCTGCCTGGTCTATTCTGTGGGGGGAAAGGAGGCCCTGGCTACCTCCCTTGGATTCAGGGGAAGATTGTGGAGAGTCAGGCTTTACCTGACTCTCAGCAGTGAGAATTAGTAGGGATGGGATGGAGGCCAGGAATGCAGGAGACACCTGCCCACCTCTGTGCTTGGCCGTGTCGGTGCCCCGTGAGGGGTTGTTCTTCCTGAGCCCCTCCATCACGTCCTGGATCCTCCAGATCTCCTTCTGGATTTGCCGGTTGAGCACTTCATTCTGATTCAGCCACAGAGTGAGCCAAAGGACTGTTGATGAGGAATATCCTGGCCTGTCCCCAGCCCAGGCCCTCCGGACCAGCAGAAGTGAGGCCTATACCACTCCCCCCCCCATACACAAACACACACACACCCTCCAGCATAAGCATCTTTCTCATGGGCAGTGCCTGCTTCTTCAGCTCAGACATAATTGTGTCCCCAGAGCTGCCAAAGCCTTTAGAGCTTCGTGCAGCCTTTAGAATTCCCCTAAACATCTGGGTGGTTGGAAAGCAGCCACCCTCTTAAGTGTCCTATCTTCTTTTTCTTTTGTCCGCTGTGGGCTTGAACTCAGGGCCTGGGTGCTGTCCCTGAACTCTTTCGCTCAAGACTGGCACTCTACTACTTTGACCCACAGCTTCACTGACAATTTTTGAGTGGTTAACTGGAGATAGGAGTCTCATAGGGACTTTTCTGCCAGGGCTGGTTTCAAACTGCAATCCTCAGATCTCAGCCTCTTGAGTATCTAGGATTACAGGCATGACCCACCAGTGCCAGGCAAGTGTCTTGTTTTCCATGAAGCACTTCTTCACATCCAAACATCCCTTTAGTAATAGTCACACATAAGGTATGTCTCAAGTCATGAATTATATTCCATGACAAATCATACTCTGATCTTTGTTGTTCAGTACTGAGGTTTGATCTTGTGTTTGCTGGCTAGGCTGGTGCTCTAACATTTGATCCATAGTCCAGCTCAGTTTTCTGCTAGCTATTCTAGAGAGGGAGTATCTCAGACTTCTCTGAGATACTAGTTTCAAACTGTAGTCCTCTGACTCTTAACCTCCTGAGCAGCTAGGATTATAGGAGTGAGCCACAAGTCCGGCGCTGCACTCTGAAATTAAACAGCTACCACTTGCACGGTGTCAACACCAGGTGCTGCTCTGGGCACTTTGCATCTACTATCTTATCTCAGTGGGGCAGCTCAGCTACAAGGTAAGGGCAGAAGTTGCTCTCACGCCAGGACAAGAAGACTCAGGCCCCTTTGCCCAGTGAGTGGCATGGCCACCCTTTAAATATGGGTCTATCTGACTTGGAGGATGGTGCTCTTTGCTGGGTCCTCCCTCGCTCCTAAAACATGTGTGTTTAAATCCCAGCCTGCCCACGGCATGTGGTGGTACTTGGGTCTCCTGGTCCAGAAGGTCTTCCCCCTGCCCAACTAGATGCAAGGTAGAGGAAGTGAGTTTATTACCAAGAGGGAAACAGGAAGAAAATGGAGGATGCCCGGGCATCATAATTGCATGTGAGAAACAGAGCTTGCAGAACTAGACCAAAGACAGGAAGAAAGGAAGGAAAATTCTCCCTGATCATTAGACCACCTTTCTGCCTCAGTGCCAGGAGCACCTCATAATTCTTTCTAAAACTGTGCAGCATGCTCCTGGTCTCTTCTGATATCAGAGATATTTATATTCACTTTTTTTTCCCCAGTCGTGGGGCTTGAACTCAGGGCCTAGGCACTACCTGAGCTTCTTTTGCTCAAGACCAGCACTCTACCACTTGAGCCACAGCACCACTTCTGGCTTTTTTATGTGATGCTGAGGAATGGAACCCAGGGCTTCATGCATGCTAGGCGAGCACTCTACCACTGAGCCACATTCCCTTCCTGTTCTAACAGGGAGCTCCTGCTTTGCCCACCTCTCCATTCACACCTTAGCACACCTGCATCTGTGCCCTGGCCCCTGCGGCTCTTGTCCATGGAGAAAAGGAGCAGGCTTATCCAGGTGCCCATGGCTCTCATCTGTAATCCTCGCTACTCAGCAGGCTGAGATCTGAGGATTGCTATTCAAAGCCAGCTAGGCTGGAAGGTCTGTGAGACTCTTCTTTCCAAAAAGCTGGAAGTGGAGCTGTGGCTCAAGTGGAAGAGTACCAGCCTTGAGTGAAAAAGCTAAGAGACCGTGCCCAAGCCGAGTTGAAGCCTGAGTACAGAGGCTTGTGCGTGCGCGCGCACGCACGCACGCACGCACGCACGCACACACACACACACACACACACACACAATCATCAGACCATCTTTCTGCCTCCATGCCAAATGTTTCCAATTACAGCTCTCATAAATGGCCCAAGCCTTTTGCCTCCGGACTGACTTCTTGTCTTACACTGAGATTGTTAAAGCAAGAAACTAAGCAATTTTGGTCTCCTTTGTCCTAAAGGACCACAGGAGTTGCAGCCCACAGCCCTCTGCCACCAGCTTGGGACCCTTCTTCACCTGGATGTCCAAATTGAGCTGTTCCCACAGCTCATCATGCAGCGCCGACACCTCAGACTCAAGGTGCTCGTACTCCATGGTGCTGTTGGTCAGTGCCTGCAAGGAAGGGTTTACTGAGAAAGCTGCTCCGCCAAGGCCTCCTTCCTTGTCCTGAGACAGGGTCTGGGAAGGTGCCTGAGGGCTGAGGGCTGGGGAGGAGGACAGAGGAACGGGAGGAATGCTGAAGACAAGCAAATGCTAGTCTTATAAGAGTGGCAACAGCATCACACTGCAGACTGGAATAGAAAGCTAAATCCCTCTGAGGCACGTGGACACACGGAAAGGGACTGGCATCAGTTCCGAGGCTCCTGTGCCTTCTGCCCAAGTTGAAGGATGAGTCATGGAGGGACAAAAGGGCCTGGGAAGAGTTGTTTTCCTCTATTGCTTTGAGTCCTTCCTCTTTTCAGGCCACATTTTCCTGCTGCGATGGCTTACAGCCATCATATAAACTGCTAGAGGAGCTGACCAAGCCCTCTGGGAAGCAACCAGGGTAGCAGTACTTCTGCCCGTGCCCAGCTTCTTCAAGGCAGAGGGCAGAAGTGAGCACCAGAGGCATTAGAACTGCCAGGGCCCTCAGTAGCCTTCAGCTTTCTGTGTCCCCCAAGGAATCCTGGCACTGCTGTGGTTTGTGCCATGCAATGAGCAGGCCGGCATGCGTGCTGTCTGCTTGCAAGGCTGTGTTAAGTTCTGTGCTGATGCCACTCCAAGGTAGGTGTACTCTGCTGTGGTCCTCAGGGAGGAACCCCATCGCCCCATCATGGTGGCCCGCACAGGAGATGGCAGGCCACAGACCAGGCCCCCAGGCCTTACCGTGGTGGCCTGAGACAGCTCCACCCGAATGTTGATGAGTTGGTTCTGCAGCGACTCCTTCTTGTGCAGCAGCTTCTCTGGATAGGCGGGCTGGCTTCCAAACATCTCCAGCTCCTGGTGGGTCCCCATCAAGGCACTCTCCAGGCTCTCCTGGAGAAAGGCAGGGCAGAAGGACAGCATGAGTCACTCCGATCACTCCTCTCTGGGGCAGATGCCTCAACCCCTACTAGGTTCAGCCAGGCAGGTCAGGGAATGGAGTCCTCGGGCTCTGGCCCCTGGGAGACCTTCAGCAATTCTAAGGTTGGACAGAAGTCTAAGGAAACACAAGATGAAAGATGGAGACATCAACCCATATCTTCTCCCAGCCAGTTCTGCTTCAAGGCCAACCCCAGACTCTCACCTTCTCTGCCCGGAGCTGCTGCACCAGCCGGTCCTGCTCCCTCACCACCTTGTTCTGTTCACACAACTTGCCCAGCAGCTTCTGGGGACCCAGAGATGGGGGAGGAAGAAAGAAGAGGATGAGGGACATGGCTGGATGAGGACCAGGAAAAGGGGTTGGCAAGGCCTGGCCTCTGGATACCGCCTCTTCCTCCTACTAATGAACTTGGGTCTTCACCTTTGACCTTGGAGGTTCCCAAGAGGAGGAAAATCAATCTCTATCTTGGGAGAGAAGATGGGCTAATTCTCTGAACAACTGTGTCAGAGGCAGGGGCTGAGAGCCAAGTGGTGGCTCCTGTATCCGCATCCTCTGGCCTGGATGCTATGGCAGAGGGTGAAGCAGACAATATGGCCACCTTTCCTTGGCTGGATGGGAGGGGCAGGCGGGGCGTGGGAACACTCTTTCTGCATGAGGTGAACTGGCCCCTCAGCCTCACAGGACCTGTCTCTCATTCTAAGACTCTGATCTCTTCATCCCTCAAGGCCGGGCCCTTCCGCGTTCCCAGGCCTGCTGTTTCCCTTGTACAAGCAGTTGCAGTGGTGCTGGGGGAGGCAGGCCGGGACAGCCTTCTCTTCTGACTTGTGTTCTCCATGTCAGCCCCTCCACTCATGTCACCCTTGGATCCTTCCTCCCAAGCTCTCTCTTACCCTGTAGGCCTTTTAACTTCAAGGCCCTTCCCACAGGCTGTTTTTATCCCTGACCCACCATTCTTCCTAATGGCTACCGGTACTGTTCCTGGCCCTACTCAGTTAGTGAATCCTCTATTGCCACCTGCTATTGCCTGGGGTTGCCTACTACCGACACTTCCCAAGCTCAGGAACGGCTCATGGGCCTCTCAGTTACCTGCAGGTACTAATGCCATATTGGGCACAGGTCAGACTGATGGATTTCTCTCCCAATGGAGCCTACGTTCCTGCCATAGCTAGATCCCACTGCTGCAGGCAGGGGCTCCAGAGCCAGCACAGGAGGCCAGGGTGAGGTGGTCATAAGGTCCAGAAAAGAAGGGAGATGAGAAGTAGTAGAATGACATGTGTGTGGTGAGGAAGGACATGACTCCAGTGTATGAAACGCCACCAGGAGGAGAGAGATGGATGGAGAAAGAGCCACGTGAGAGCAAGGATGAGGGAGGCAGTGGGAGGAGGCTGCCGGTGGACAGGGAGAGCTGCCCTTACATCCGTGTCTTGCTCGTTTAACTTGTAGGTGTGGAGGCCGTCCCGGAACACTTCTGGGTACGGAGGGACCTGCAGGAACATGAGGCTGGTTACTGCCGCAGGGGCGCGGTGAGGGCATGCAGGTGGGAAGGCTGGCACCACAGCCCTGCTCAGTCCCTGCCAGAGACTACAATCCATCACCTCCGCTGGCTTCCGTCCCCCAGACCGGAGCTGATCCCTGTCCCCTGGCTATGAGCATCTAGACTGCATCCCAGCTGTCCTCCCATGATCCGGGGAGCTCAGAACTCTGCTGGCCTCGCACTCCGCATCTCCTCCCCCTCCAGCTTGAAGATTTGCTGCTGTGAGGGGCTGCAGGGATGGCCAACTCCCAGGGGCTTATTGGTAATCACCACAAGGACATTCGTGAAGCCCCCCTGCCACGTAGGGGATGTAACCCAGGAGTCTGACAGGAGTGGGCAGTGGAAATGCTTCAATACTGCTGGCCACAATCAGACTGACCACTGACCACAGGGCTTGGGCCTAAGCCAGGACTGGCAGGAATCCAGAAGCGAGTCTGGGCCCAGCGAATGGTGCCCAGCCTTGATCACAGAGCAAGTGGCCATAGCACCCTCTACGCCTTTGGCACTAGATGGCTCGTTGTTGCCCCTCTCACCCCTACCACCCCCCCCAGGTCTGTCAGGAAAGCAGCGGGTGTGGACATGAAAATGCAGCTCGCAGTCCCCAGCATGGCGTGAGATGTTGGCACTGGCTATTTTGATGATTTGGGAGATGGGCCTTGGATTCACTCATGAAGGTGAGGAATGGAGGTGACACGTGGAGTTGGGGTGGGGTGGGGAGACCAGGTAGAGCCTGGCTCAGAGGAGATGAAGCCTGGCAGATGAGCGGGTTGGGCAGAGAGCGCCTCATCCCCGATGGGGTGACCCGACCATGCACAAGCAGCTGAGATGGTGCCCACAGGGCCCATGCTGGCAGGCAGAGGCCTTACTTGCATGAAGAGTTGGGCCCTGGGGGAGGAGTTCTCCACCATGCGATTCACCATACTGATGAGAGTCTCGCTCTCACTCATCTGCAGCAGAGGAAGGAACGGACGATTCACACTCAGCACCACGTACAGGCTCCACACCCCTAACCCTCCTGTGCCCGTGAAACAGGGAATGGCAGCTGCCCTTGGGGCCTCCAGTGCCCATCGCTCACCCCTGTGAACTCTCTCAGAAGCAGCACTCGACTGCCCTGGTGGAAAAGCCACATTAGGGGGCTGGGAGGCCCCTGGGCCTCACTGGTAACATGGACGAAGTCTAGAGACTCTCTTCTAGGACACCTGATCGCTACAGTCTCATCCACACTGGCCAAGGCTGTCATTCTGGCCCCAGTCCTCACACAGCTTTGGGATGAAGACCACACAGTGAGAAAGGCCAATCTCCCTAAATCTGCATGAAAACCAAACAATAAAGAAAGCAAAGCTCTCTGTGGGGGCCTTTGGAAACCAACAGGTATGGCCCCTCTGCCTCCCGGCCCTCCCCTGGCTCTCAGATAGAAAGAGTGCTAAACACAGCTTCCAGAGCTGGGCGGGCGGGCGGCATCCATGAGCATCCTGGATGGCGCTGGGAGCCATACGGAGGCCATGACAAGGGAGCCATGTTAAAGGGACACCGGACACAGGAACACTGCTCTCCTTAGGTCATCTTTGTATTTCAAGGACCATTAGGAACACGGAGAGGGAAAATTATTTGCAAAATGAGAGAGGGAAGATGTCAAGGGAAAGGGAGGGAAAGAGAAAAATGAAGAGAGGAAGGAGGGAGAGAAGGTAGGTCAACCAAATGGATCCGTGCTGCCCTCATTCCCCCCCTCACCCCCCACTGTTTCAGTGTGAGAGGATCACAATCTGTCAGGGAGGGGGCTTGGCTGTGTCCCTTTAACTCGCCCCACAGCAGACAGTAGGAGAAGACAGAGGGAGGTGTGCAGGAAAGGCTCTGGGGAGGGAACGTGACTGAGGGAAGAGGGACGGAGCTACAACTGGGAAGATTCTACAGGAACCTGGAAAAGGCAGACCTCTTGTCTTTTCTTGAAACCCCTTTTAGGCAAAAGTCCAAACCTGGCCCATGCGCGGCGACAGGAAAGGCTCCCTGCAACCACTCCCCCAGGGAGACAACATGCTTAAAACCCTTTCTTTTTTTTTTGTCGGTCGTGGGGCTTGAACTCTGGGCCTGGGCGCTGTCCCTCAGCTCTTCAGCTCAAGGCTAGCACTCTACCACTTGAGCTACAGCGCCACTTCCGGCTTTCTGGTGGTTTATTGGAGATAGGAGTCTCACGGTCTCTCCTGCCTGGGCTGGCTTTGAACCGCGATCCTCAGATCTCAGCCTCCTGAGTAGCTAGGATTACAGGCGTGAGCCACCAGCGCCCGGCTTAAAACCCTTTCTTGCATGTGATTCTCCTACCTCTTTAGCCCAAATGGAACTTTCTCTTGTAGGATAAAGTGTGATGTAGAGAGCTTTCAAAAGAGTGCTTCTGAGCTAGGTGTCAGTGGCTCACGCCTATAAATCCAAGCTGCTCAGGAGGCTGAGATCTGAGGATCCCTGTTCAAGCTAGTCTAGGCAGAAAAGCTGAAGAGACTCATCTCTAATTAACCAGTAAAAGGTCAGAAGTGGAGATGAGGCTCAAGTGGTAGAGGGCCAGCCTTGAGTGGAAAAGCCAAGCAAGAGCAACAAGTACTAAGTTCAAACTCTAGGGCAGGAAGAAGAAGGAGAGGGAGAGGGGGAGGGAGAGGGAGAGGGAGAGGGAGAGAAAGAAGAAGAAGAGGAAGAGGAGGAGGAGGAAGAGGAGGAGGAGGAGGAAGAGGGGGGGGAGCTTTTCCAGGAGAAAGTTGAGGCTTTCTAAGAGTTAAGAGTTAATAAATAAAATTGTGCTGGGCACTAGTAGTTCATGCCTGTAATCCAAGCTACTTGGAAGCTGAGATCTGAGGATCACAGTTTGAAACCAGCCAGGGTAGGAAAGTCTGTGAGTCTTATTTCCAATTAACTCTCCAAAAAACCAGATGTAGAGCTGTGGCTCTAGTGATAGAATGCTAGCCTTGAGCACAAAAGTGCAGGGACAGCACCCAGGCCATGAGTTCAAGCCCCAGGACCTGCACAAAAAATGTCAACAGGATGACAAACACATTTTCTCTAAAAACCCCATGCTCAAGCTGAGCTGTCATTTTGGAACATGTGCACAGAGAAGGTGTGAGAACATGTGGCCTAGTGGGTGAGGTGCAGGGGGAGCGGGGCGGAGCAGAGGCAGAGGCAGAGGCAGGCCCAGGTGCTTCCTGAGCATGCTCAGACCTCACTCCTGCTACAGTAGCAGCCCCGGGAAGCAGGATGCCCTCCTGGCCTGCTCCCCTGTGCTACGCTTTGGGGATCTTTCAGCCTATCTGAGCATCTCCTCTAGGAAGATTCTGTGTGCTCCCTCTGACTCTCCAAAATGTTAGTGAAGTAGAGGGAGTGGCTGACCCAGTGCTGGCTGCGTGGTAAATGCTACCCAATGGGTATTCTGTGCTGAGTTGTGGGTAATTGCAGCCACAGTCACTATCCTCTCCGATGGAGCCTGGCAGAGAGTGCCTGTCCGCCTGTCTGCCTGTCCGCCTGTCCACCTGTCCGCCTGTCCACCTGTCTACAAATGAAGCAGACAGGGCAAGCGCTATACTGCCTGTTTTATATCTGTAACAGCAAAGGCTCAGAACAATGAAGAGCCGTTTCCGAGGTTTGAAAAAGTCCTTGTGAACAGCAGCCGCTGGGGCGAGTGTGGCATTGAGTGGCTGCGCCTGGCTTCTGGATTACAATGCTGCCTAAGGATGATACCCTTTATCCAGAAGGAGGCCTCTGGCAGGTGACTTCGGAAGCCCCCAGCCTAACACCCAGCCCCCCTGTGCTGAGTACTAGGATAGCCAGGTATTGAGACTTTATGCTCATGGTATGGATACCATGTGGGGCTTTTGGAAAAAGAATGCAAAGCACTCAAGGCCCAGGAGCCAACCCTACTGATGAAACCGAGGCCTTCCAGTGCCTTGGGTGACAGGGAGGCCCTGTGAGGTAACAGGCCACATGGGTGGGGCCAGAACACACAGCCATAGCCAAGTCCTCTAACGTCAAGTTCACGGTCCTTCCTGCAACCTCAAGAGCACGATCCAAGCCCGATGGGATTCATCCGCAGCCCTTCACCTAACTGACGTCTGTCCACCTAAACTGGGTCAAAACCACAAATCACACCCCGAGTTCTGCTCTTCACTGGCTGGATTCTCGGCAGACTCATTTGGTCATTTCCTTGTCTGTAAAATGGGTTTAATAACAGTACCTATCCTGAAGGATCATTATAAAGATTAAATGAGTTAGTTTGTATTCTGCTTCTAGTAATTCTGGGCACAGAGGAAGCATCTAATTATAGTGGCGGCTGTCATGCCGCCATCCCGGGTGGCCTCTGACACTGTGTGCACAGATCTGAGCATGTGTATGGTTACTGCAGGAACACCCAGCATTCTGGCCTATCACAGACACGAAAAGCAAGGTATCCAGGGGTTGGTGTCCTAGAGCCAGGGAGCAAGTAACCAACAGCTTGGACTGCATAAACACTCACTGCTTGCTTGGCCTGCAAACAGAGTTGACATCAGTGCCTCTGAATCCTGGTGCTCATGAGCTGTCTATGCAAATGATACTAAATTAGTGTCAATCTCTAAGTCAACCTAGGGCAGTCTTAGCTCACACGTTAGCAGGGTTAATAATGACCTGTTGACACACGAGCTGACTTCCAGATTCAGGCTCAGTGACAGCTCTGGAATCTGAGCTCAACAGGAGCTCTTTCTAGTTTCTTCTACTTCTTCCTCTCTCCAGAAAAAAAAAAAAAAAAAAAAAAGCAAATTCTCATCTGCCCCCTGGGAGAAGTTCTATCTGGACTGAACACTAGAGAAATGTGGGGTGGTGTTCGTTATTCACATGCCCATTTATATCAGTCTTTCCCCAGGAAACCCCTAGCTTCCCTGGAGAGCTTTGGAGAGGAGCGGGGTGTGAAGAAGCAAATCAAAACATGAGCCACTTTGTTGTGTCTTGTGGCACCAACAAAGGTTGTCAGGTGGAAGCTGAGGAATGGGAGGGGAGGGGGGACACACAGAGGGAGTGGAATGGCAAGGGCACCAGCTCTGCCTACCTGCTGGTCCAAATACTCTAGGTTTCTTTGCAACTGAAGATCTAAAAGTTCATCCTACCCGGAACCCGAGGCCCAGGGGCCAACCAGCAACACAAACAAACAGGAACACACAACAGAAAACAATCAGAAAAACAAAAGAGGAAGAAGAAGCAAAGCAGTTAAGAATTAGCTGGGCAATGACAAGGAGAAGTCTGTCTCTTTTGGCCCCTGAGTGCTTCTGGGGAAGGGAGGAGGTGAGGGCACACAGGTGGAGGAGGGGCACGCTGGGCCCGAGCCCTCCCCAGGTCTGCCTCACGCCCCCTGGAGAGCACCGAGCATTGCCACAGCAGTCTGACTACCCTTGCTAGCAGCTGTGTCTGAGTTTTCTGAAAGAATTGGTTGCTTCTGGAAGGGTACACCTGCCATGGGTTCATCCAATAGGGTTTTGTGATACTGGCAGAGTTGGCATGTGGGCTGAGCAGCAGCCCTGCCCTCCTGTCCAGCCCCCTCCGCCCTGGCGTCCTGCTGCTGCGTATGGACCAGAGATGTGCCTGTTGGTCCCGAGTGGAACATGTGCACAAAGTTCTCCAGAAGGAGGCAAATATTCCCAGGAAATACATTCCAGAAAAAGAGGCAAACAGAAAAAGGAGAAGAAAGGGGAGCAGGCACAACATGGAAAACTTTCTTCCTCAAACACCTCACCTTTCCCCAAAGGTGGCCCCCTAGGCAAAGAGTAAACTTGAAGCAAATACATCTGGGGGGAGGGGAGGAGTTTGGAAGCTCTTGTCTGTTACCAGGAGTTCTAGGCTGGTTTTTCACCCCCATGCATAATCCTAGCCCTGACCGGGCCCCTTCTCCTGCAGGCTGAAGAGGAGAGCTGTGCCCGATCACGAGGATCAGGAGTTTATACACTCAGCTCTTATCCTGCTCCTCGCCCTGGGACACAGGGGAAGAGTAGGTAATTGGCACCAGACTATGCTGGTCCCCAGGAGGGAGGAGGCATCCAGAGGCTGCCTAGAGTGTCCCTGATGCCTTCCCCAGTTCTGCTCTACTTTGGGTGGAGGCAGAGAGGAGAGGTCCTGAGGTGGAGGGGAGGAGAGGACATACCATCTTATCGTGGACCGTGGGGGATGGTGGGTAGTTGTAAGGGAACAGTCCTGCGGGGACTGGCCGCCTGTCTCCCAGGTAATCATACTGGAAGAGAAAGGGAATTGCAGAGATGAGAGGGTCTGGCTGGGACACGGCTTCCTGCACAACTGAGATTCAAGGTTAGGGCAATCTGTCACAAAGCAGACTTCAAGCTAAAATGGACAGCAGTGCCCTCCCCACCCCCCGAACAATCTACCCAAGTCCTCGAGATTGGAAAAGACAGACTCCCTCCCTCTGCTTTGCCATAGATCGCATGGTTTCTAGCATGATCTGGGAACAGGGAGAGAGCAAGGTTCCTATGCAGGAGACAAAGTAATGGCTGGAGCAGCATTCCTTGGGGTGGTACTGTAAGCCCTGGGCAGATCACTGGACCTGGCGGCCCATGTTCCAGAGCACCTCCGCCCCTCCTCAGCAGACATCGTAGGGAACCAAGATGAACGAGCAGGCTGCTGGCTCACCTTTGGGGAGCTGACAGAACGCCTCATCACGTAGGTGGTGGGGTCAGCATAGATATCCTCGCTCCGAGGAGGCAGCCGCTCAAAACGGGCACTGGGAGAGCGGACCGGGGAGTAAATGCGGGCCCGGCCGTAGGAGCCCTGGCTGGGCGAGCGGGGCACGGAGTGGGATCGGGGCTGCAGAGACATGCGGCGCAGGGAGCTGGAGGCGGCGTCTAGCTCATCGTAATAGACTGGCTGCCGGGAGGGGCTGGGGATCCAGACGGTGCCATCCTGCCGCCCGTAGCCGGCGGGCTCCTTCCAGTCCCGCATTGGGTAGGCCGGGCCGCTCCCATTGCGGTAGGAGTGGCGCTTGTCCTCCAAAGCCCAGGGTGGGCTGATCCGATCGTAGGCCGGCATGGAGCAGATGCTGTCCGGCCGCACGCCGGGTGGGTAGTACTGGTAATCATCAGGGTACTGGGAAGAGTAGGGGCCGTAATACTCGGGGACCCGGCGGGACACAGGGTAGAACCTAGAGGGACTGAGAGAGAGAGGGATGACATGGTAAGGGAAGAGATAAAGTGGTACATCTCCTGTGCCCGTGCTCCAGCCCACCATGTCAGCCAGCATCAAGCAGGTACTTCAACAGGGGAGCCAGCCTCTGAGCACCTAGGGGTGGCCATCACCCATTAACTGAGATTTATTCCATAGGCTGGGGAGAGTCCCTTCTTCCCTTGGTTCTCTGGGGCCAGAGACTACACCACTCAGAGCTTTTTTTTTTTTTAATGCCCTTGAAGGAACCTTTGAGCCTTTTTAGCCATCTTCATCCTAGTGTGAACCAGCTTATCAAATGCTTTTTAAGACAGGGAAGAGAACAAATGACCAGAAGATTGGAGAGCTTCCTGGGACTCATCCTCAAGAGGCCCATTCACCAGGAACGGGACCACCGGCAGTGAGTCTCAGCTCTGCCACTAGAGGGCGGTGTCTCCCAGGCACAGGGCTCTGAGGCCCACCCTACAATCCTGAAGCTGTCTGTACCCTCAGGGAAAGGCCACTGCCCACACTGTCAGGCCCAGGAAATGTTCCCAAATATGTGGAAGGCAGTCACTGGACAAAAAAGTAAATTGGGGGCTGGGAAGGTGGCTCAGTGGTAGAATGCTTGCCTTGTATGCATGAGGCCCTGGGTTTGATTCCTCAGCACCACATAAGCAGAAAAAAAAAAAGCTGGAAGGGGCGCTGTGGCTCAAGTGGTAGAGCGCTAGTCTTGAGCTGAAGAGCTGAGGGACAGCACCCAGGCCCAGAGTTCAGGCCCCACGACTGGACCCCCCCCCCAAAAAAGTAAATTAGTTATCAAAGACAGTATTAAAACCAATGGACTGGGTTTTTTTCCCTTAAAAAGAAAGAATTAAAAAGGCTAGACCTGCCAGGTACCAGTGGCTCATGCCTGTAATCCTAGCTACTCAGGAGGCTCCAAAATCTGAGGATCGTGGTTCAAAGCTAGCCTGGGCAGGAAAGTCCGTGAGATTATTCCCAATAAGCCACTTAGAAAACTGGAAGTGGTGCTGTGGCTCAAGAGGTAGAGCACTAGCCTTGAGCTGAAGAGCTGAAGGATAGTGCCTAGGCCCAGAATTCAAGCACCATGATGGGGGGCGGGGAGGCTAGACCTGTGGCTCAAGCCTATAATCCCAGCTATTTGTGAAGTGGAGTCCAGAGGAGCAAGGTTCAAGACTCGTCTGTTTGTGAGACTCCATCTCCACCAACGGCTGTGTGGAATGGTTCATGCCTGCTATCCCAGCAACATGGGGAAGCACAAATAGGAGGACTGCAATCCAGGCTGTCTTGGATATAGAGCAAGACCCTATCTTGAAAATAACCAAAATGAAGAGGGCTGGCAAGGTGGCTCAAGTGGTAGAGTGCCTACCTAGCCAGTTCAAGACCCTGAGTTCAAACCAGGGTAAGTTCAAGGTGCTGCCCTTGACTTGCCTGAATCCTGGGCTACCCAATGTCTTGTGAAGAAACCCCAGAACTTTCCTGTTCCTTTAAGGAAACAGACAGGTCAAAATCAGGGGCAGTGGCCAAACTCTAAAGCTGAAGCCATGGTATAGGAAGGACTGAGCAAGCTAGATATCAAGGGACTGCCCTGGCTTCCCAGTTAAGCCCGGCTTCCAGAAAGTCTAGCAGGAACTGCCTCACAGGTTATCACCTTCGCCCATGCCCTAGCCATCACACTACTCAAGTCCCGGTATGGGCCCCCAGTGGGCCTTACCTCCGAAGGTCTTCGGGCGGGGGCATGCCCCGGCGCAGGTTCACCCACTGCTGAAGTTGGTTCATAGAACTCTTGCGCTGGGCAATTTTGTCAGGGTCAGTACGTGGTGGGAAGCTCCGTCGGTGCCCCCCAATCTCCCCATCCTGAGGTGGAAAAGCTGTGCTCCCTGGCCGACTTGGGGAGCTGTATGGCCAGCCATTAGGCTGGGCCGGCTGCTCCCCACCTCCGGGGATCCTGGGGCCCTCGGGGCAAGGGCTGCCAGGCTCCGAGGCTGGCTCGGGCCCGGTTGGAAGGCCATTGGCTTTCACCAGAGGCTCTTTCTTGACTTCGGGCCTCTCAGGCCTCCGCTCTGACTTCTCACAGCCTCGGCCGTCCCCCTCCCCTCGCGTCTTGGCCTCTGGCTCTGGCTTGGGGAGGCTGTTGTGAGGTGGCTGGTGATGGTGTTTGCTGGGTGGGATGTTCTCTGAGTCTGGCTTCTCATGGCTGCAGGATGCCAAAGAAAAAGTCCTAAGTATCTCTGGCCCAGCAGAGAACGGGCAGGGGTGGCAGACTGGGAGTGAGTGGAGAGGAATAGGCAAGAAGGTGGCCATGGAGCCAGGGTACACAGATATCTAACTCTGCTTCCCAAACCATAAGCTCTGGCTCCTTACTCCAGCTGGGCAGCGGTTATGACGATGTATGCTGCTGTTCACCCTTTGTCTTCCTCCTGGGACACTCTCACTCCTTTCTGCTGACTTCATTGTGAATCCTGCCTTCACCTAATCGTGGCCTCCTCTGTCCCTCATCCCCCTCCCCAAGCGGGGCTGGCACGGCACTGAAGCTGCCTTGCAGTGACTGTCCCTAGCAGCGGAGACTCGGTCCAGGTCCAACCATCTCCCAGGGAAAGCTACTTCACTTACTTCCTTATATATTGGGCTCCTCACTAACAAAATAGGTCTAGATGCCGCCTTCCTCAGAGGGCTGCTGTAAGATCAAATGTGGCAGGTGGCAGACAGGAGTCAGTGTCACCAAATCCATGGGCACATAAGCCATGCCAACTCCCTTCTCCAAAACATGTCCCTTCCCCGAGTGAATTTCCACTGGCCTGTGGGTTCCCTGAGGGCGGGGACGGGCAGATGTGCTGCCCTTGCATTTCCACGCACGTGGCATAACATCTAACACTTTTATGCTTCAGTAAGTACTTCTGACATGAAGGAAGGAACTTCTAGAAGTGCACAAAGATGACACTTTGTGACGACGTTCTCCCCTCGGCTCCCTGAGTTTGACATATTCAAGCAAGCCTGTGAAGACACTGCTGGGTAAATATCTCTACAACACATGTCTAAACCTGGCGTCTATACCGCGCAAGACCCCTTCCTCCAGATGCCCATTCACACCTAGCTCAGGCTTATCCCCAGCGGAGGGAGAGCCAGGCCCGGAGGCTGGGGGTGACGATGGTGTGGGAAGCGCCAGATGGTAAGTGTTTGCTGTCTGTCGAGGATTTCACAGACTCTGCTGTCCCACCGCCACCCTGGGAGCGGTGGGAGCATAATGGCTGCTTTTGAGGACAGGAAACTCAGATCCACAATGGCAGACGACAGTCACCCTGTGGCCCAGCGACCAAACGGCCATTCAAACCTGAGTCCCCCTTCCTCCGAAGTCTGTGTGCTCACACACAGCTGAGCATGAGCAAACCACCCTCACCTTTGGCTCCTGGCCTCAATGGCACCCAACTTCTCTGTGGCCGAACAGGGGATGGGACTCCATCTGCCCTGTAGAGGGGCAGAGAGAAGAAGAGGAGCCAAACAGGGTGCTGGGACAGGGGCTGGGACTCCATCTGCCCTGTTTGGATGAAAGGAAAGAGTTCCCACACTCTCCAAAGTGTTACGCCAGCACGCGGAATGCTGCAGTGGCATGGAGCCTAGAGTTTCTAGAATGTTCTCCTTTCTGGCACTCACCTGTGTCGCACAGGCTGGGGCCCCGACTTCTGCGCTGGGGGGATCTGTACCCGGGCAGCCTCCCCCATGGCCTGGATCCAGGCCTCCTGCTCCTCGGGGCTCTCGGCGCTGAAGAAGTAGGTGCGGACTCCAGCGTGCTCGGCCTGTGGGGAGAGGCAGTGCGTGGAACTGGCCCCGGCCTCGTCTACCCAGCACACGGTCACCTGCAGGGGAGAACACCAAGGCCCAGAGAGGGCCATCAGTCAGGCCCTTCCTCAGCCTGCAGCTCTTCCCCAGAGGAGCTCAGGAGCAAGATGAGGAGGGGGGGCGACATGGCTACCCCATGGGCACCAGCTGGCATAGAGCATCTGCCTTGAGTAGGTGTCTGAATGGCACCAGGCAGCCCAGTAGCCAAGTAAGCCTACCTGCCCCACCTGTGGTGATTAGAAGCCAGAGGGACAATTAGTCACCCGCTCTCCCCTCCCTTCCGCATTTGAACTGAAAAGGAATTACCCAGAGTCTGGGGGCGATGGCTGAGTGAGCCCAGCTTTACTGCTGGGAGCTGGCCCCGGCCCTTCCTTGAGGGGAGGCCGCGGCGCCCTCTCACTGGCATGCAAGGGAACGCACTGACAGACGGGCAGAGCACACTACCTAGTTGGTGGCCGTGAGCAGGCGCAGCGGGCGGGAACCCAGAAGCCAGCTCCTGTCGGAGGAGGGGTCCTCACGCCGTCAGGAGAAGCAGAGAACAGGTCAACCGACACCAGAGGGAAAGACAGACACCAGGAGGCAGGAAACGGTGAGGAACAAGAGGAGGGGAGGATGGACTGTCCCCTTTTTTAACTCCTGGTCACCAATGGAAAGGAGAGCACCCACCATGGCCCATGAAGGGGCCAGGGCTCTTCTCTGGCCTTAGGGGCTACAACCAACTTAATGAGAAAGGACTGAGACACCCAGTGTTCTTGAGCTACAGGAAGAAGGGCCACAGGACTCCAATTGGTTTTCCAGCACCTGCGTACTCTCTAAGCAAGACTCACAACCTCCCAAGAAAGCTTGGGCTTTTCTCACTAAACAGGAAGGTTCTAGTAAGGATCCAGAGACTCAAGAGGGAGCTTCAATCGCTCTGACCCCTCCTTGGCCCATGGAGGGCCGAGGAGGAGAGGCACAAGGCTCCTCTAAGGCCTGAGAGCCTCAGAGGTGAAATTCCACCCATGTTTTCGGGACCCAGCCTTCTTGAGGCTCCCTTGCCTGAAGCCAGGTCTGCACCATGTCCGCCTGTCCTCAGCCCCGGATTATGCAGACAGGAGCCTGAAAATAATTACTCAGCAGGATCAGGCAGGGAGGGACTGGCCGTGTTCCTCTGGACCCAACTGGCTGTCTCCACGGTCCAGCAGAGGGCCGGGCACGTGGGCAGAGCTGAGGACCCTGTAGGAGAGGGCCAGCCAGGGGGCCAGCTGTAAGGAGGCTGTTGGGACTTGAATCTACACAGAGGCAGACAGCCCAAGGCGGGTGGGGGGGGTGGCGAGGGGCTGGGCTGAGCCCTCTGGGTGGGGAATACTGGGCTAGTATGGGGTAGCTGGTGACACAGGCAGGGCTGGTACATTCTAGGCCCAGTATGAGTAGGCAAAGAATGAATCCCTCAATTCAGTGAGCATCCGGTAAGGGCCTGTGTGTAGCTCGTTGGGGGCGCCATTCCCAAGGACAGCAAAGATGTGCCCTTGAACTTGAGCTCACATTCGCGCTGGGGACAAAACATGCCAGGGGACACAAGAAATAAACACAGACCCGGGGACAAGTGCTGGTGATGGGGGGGCGGGGGAAGCAGAGGGCCTGGGAAAAGACAGGGCTATTGACTGGGGAGAGACTAGGGACAGGGGCTTGGAGCTATGAAAGGGACAGGAGAATTGAGGGCAGGGCCCTGCAGGCGAAGGCTGTGCTAGAAAGAAGTGAAGGCATTCAGCCGTAGCCTGAGCAGGGACAGTTTCTGGCTCTTCATTATTGGTCATACAAGGGTTCTGCTTGGTGGCCACAGCGGGACAAGCCTCCTGTCTGTCTGTCTCAGCTCCCCTCCCTTCCCTGGGGAAGGGCCCCTGAATAGCCACAGTGAGAACCCTTTGTGGCCCACTGAGCCGTGGCCTTTGAGCCTGGCCTTAAAGAGACAGTGCAGGCTTTGGGGAAAGAAAGATGGGGTGAGAGACTGGTAGGCAAAGGAGTGAGGTCTGGGCTCTGCAGCAGGATGTGTGCCAGTCATTCCAGGACACTGATCTGATGCCTGCTGCTGGCACAGCTCCAAGCTGGGATGTGTGTGTCTCTGACAGGTCTGGTGGGAAGGGGGAGACGGGTTGCGGATGGTGTGTGGGTGCCAATGTGTCTGTGTTTGTTGTTACTTAAACAGCCTGTTCGTATTCCCCCAGCTAGAACCCGGCTCCCTGCAGTCAAGAGTTTTATTAATTGTTCACTCTCTTCACACCTCTGGCACATGAGGCCCTGGCGGGCTGGAAACTAATTATGTGCCAAATAGGTCCTCCCTGCTCCCAGTGACAGGGCCAGTGTGTGCTGCCCACCTCCGTTCTGTGGCCATGTGACTAGAGTCCACAGGACAGAAAGGCCCACAGGTCCAGTGTCCTAACCCCACTGCCTAAGGTTTCAAAGGTCTTGAGCAGCAAGACCCCCTTTTTTTTTTTGGGTCCGGTCGTGGGGCCTGAACTCTGGGCCTGCGCGCTGTCCCTCAGCTCTTCAGCTCAAGGCTAGCGCTCTACCACTTGAGCCATAGCACCACTTCTGGCTTTTTTTTTTCCCCTGCTACTGTGGTGCTGAGGAACCGAACCCAGGGCCTCATGCATGCAAGGCAAGCGCTCTACCACTGAGCCAACTTCTCAGCCCACAGCAAAACCCTTAAAAGCAGGGAAAAGGGGGCTTTTCAGTCACACATGCAGAGTCCACGTTATAATTTCCTATTTGGGAAATGGAAAGGAGCCTATGGTTTATGTATCACAAGACACAAAAAGGGCAGGAGACTTTTATAGTTTTTAATGGGTCATGAATTTTTAAATGTGGAAAAACACTGGCTTGCAGGCACATCTTTGCCAGGTGGGTCCCCCGGGGCTTCTGCAGGAGCCCCACTTTCCTGTGCGCTTGTCCTCTCCAAGCGTTTGTTGTCTACAGGGCCGGGGTGTAGCTCAGCGCTGCAGAGCTTGCTTGCCAAACATGCACAAGGCCCTGGATTCCATCCCCAGCAACACACACACACACACACACACACACACACACACACACACACACACACGATTATTGCCTACATAAGGTTTGCAGTTTGGGATTAGAACAAAAGTTAACACTTAATTTTCTCTGAAGATTGAAATGTAAGTTTGACTAAAAGGGGAATGGTGGTCCAGCTCCCTGAGTCTCAAGTAGGGAAAAAGGCTTTCCAGAAAAGATCTCTGAACCCTAAACCCTACCAGCTATGGCTCTCATCCCCGAAGAGATTCCTCAGGACAGGCTGCTAGGCAGAAGGTCCAAGGACACAGGTTGTAACTTTTTTCCCAGTAGTAACAGTGGCTGTCACAGGCCCACCTCTACCGACCCACTTGGGAGCAACTACCACTGCACCCCTAGGAGGAGAGGAGACCCCAGCTCAGCCTCACGAAGCTTCACGGGACGGGGGGGGCTCCTGGTGGCCACCCCTTCTTCCTCTCCTTCCTCTCCCCGTGGTCCATCATTTGGGCTTCTAGAAAGAGCAGGGTCCCTCCCCACTGGCCTGGGAGAGGAGGGCCAACTGACCTTAAATGTGTGCTTCCGGCTAATGTTGTCTGAGGGCTGCACAGCTGCAACCCGGAAGCTCAGGAGAGGGATGCTGCCCAGGATGCTCTCTTCCTTCTCATCTGTAAGGGAAAAGAAGCACAAAGATGTGTGCATGGGTGTGTGGCCACCTGGGCAGAAGGGAGGGCGAGACGCTCATCAGCTCTACTGTGATAAATACAGTGAGTGCTTGATATCCGCCGATGGCTAGTCAAGACACTCAAGGCCAGCACCCCCCAACAGGCCTTCCCTGGCATGGGGGTGAGGGGCTATTCCAGGGTCTAGATGCTATTTTAGACAGTGCCCTCTAGTGGTCAGTGAAAGTAGTGCCCATATCAAGTGCATGGTGTCAGGTGTTTGCCTCTAGTGCTTTGGTCAATTGTGGTTCTGTCAAGTACCTACTACTGTTTCCAGCTGGCAGGTCAGGAAGTTGAAACAAACAGGCTGAGGAGTTTGTTCAAGGTTCCTTAAGCAGTAAGTCATGGGTTTGGTTTCTAAACCTAGGACTGGACTCCAAAGCTAGCATTCTTCACCCCTATTCTATTTGGCCTCCAAAACAGGACAGTCCAACAGCAATACATGCAGCAAAGGGACAAAGGGGACAGGACAGAGCATGACAGGGTGTACCAGCCTCTTATTCTCTCTCTCTCTCTCTCTCTCTCTCTCTCTCTCTCTCTCTGTTATTCTGAGTAGGATGGTGCTATGCACCTCTGGCTGGCCTCAAAACTCACAACCCTCCTGTCTCAGCCTCTTGAACACTGTGATTACAGGTGTGCACACCACAGCTGGCTTCAGGTACCTCTAAGGTTCTCCCAGCCCCCCCACCCCCCCTGCAACCTGCTTTACCCTTTCCCTCCGCAGACCCCATTCAGGCCCTAATTCCCCATAGGAAAGCACACTATACACAGAGCCCTGGCCTCTGCTGGTGGAGTCAGGCTGACAATTGGGCTGTTACATAATTCACTCTGGGTATGCAAAGGAGCCTGATGAATTATCTATGGACCCAAGCTGTCAGCAGGAAGCCAGGAAGGCAGGAGCATGGGAGGGGGGAGGCAAATATTAGGCCACAAGAGGACCTTCCCTCCTCCTCATCCCTTAGGACTGCTATTCATTCCCAGGGAGAGGCTCAGAAAAATCTTCCATTATGGCTCAGTTAAGAATCGTCAGATAAACTGCTGTGGGCTTACAACACCCAGAGTGCTGCATCTTCCCTGAGCACATCCACAAGACACTTGGTCTGTGGTTGGGCTTCTCTGTCCACCCACCCCTGACCCTGGCAGGCTCCAGAAGTCAGGGTAAGCTGAAGGAGCAGGAGGGGCTTGGGGCTGGATCAGAAGACAAGGGGGAAAACCAGGGTCTCTGCAGAAAAGGGGCAAAAGGATGGAAGATGGCATCACAGTCCACTGAGAAGTGGCCTGGGGACACGACGCTTCCCTGGTCAGTTTTCTGAGGCTGGGTGACTGACAAAGGATTTATTTTGGCTGCCGGTTCTGGAAGCTGGGAGGTCCAAGAGCTTGGTGCTCACATCTGCTAAGCTCCAGAGGAAACAAACCAAACCGGAAGGTGGCCTCCTTGCTTTCTGACACCAGCCGTGTAGGCTGAGTCCACTCATCCCTCACTGCTCGGCATCATTGCATAGGAATCAAATTGAAACATGAGTCTGGGCAGGGACAAATTACATCCAGGTCCCAGCACCCCTGCCAGGCGGAGTCCATCTATTGGATGGCAGTGCTAGGCCCAGGCAGATTCTTCTCTCCCAGTTATGGATTCTTCTCTGTGCCTGGCCCAGGTAGCCATAAGCCCTGCCGGCCCCAACTCAGGGAGCGGAGCTGAGGGCCAGGGGGTCAATGAGTGCAATTCTTGTTTGTCAGCGTTAATGATTTACCAAACTTCCCAGGAGGCCTGAGGAAGTGGAGCAAACAGCCTCTCGTCTGCTAGATCTTTTCACCCTCTCTCCCCTCATCCACCATACCTGCTTCCTAGACACAGCAGACGACACCCACAGCATCATTGGCCCTCAGCCCCTGCCTGTGCCCTCTGGATCTGCTTGGCATATTCTGCTTGTGTGCATTTTTTTTATTGGTCTGTTATGGGGCTTGAACTCAGGGCAAAGAACAAAAACTGGCACATGCCTGTGTCATGGACCAGAACACGCATCCATGGGACATGAGAGACCTCCACTAGAGGTGACCTCCTTCCCCCCATCCCACCCCATCCCAGGGCTTCCCCATCCAAATGACTATCACCAGCCAGGACCACAGCTCTGCCCCACAAGGGTGAAGTCACCACCATTTGAATGAGTGAATGAACAAATGTGGGACCCCCCCCCGCCACTTACAGTGGGGAGACTTGCTCTGCCAGTGCCCAGGGGTAAGGCAGGATGAGGCCCCACCTCCCTGGCCCCGCAGGCCCTGCCAGTGCCCAGGGGTAAGGCAGGATGAGGCCCCGCCTCCCTGGCCCCGCAGGCTCTGCCCTCCCAGAGAGAGCTCACCTTTGTAGTAGAAGAGGCAGCGGTCTACCAGGACAAACCAGCGCTTGTTCCATTGCTTTACCCCAGAGCTGGCCTGCAGAACACGTGGAAAGACATGGGGGGGGGCGGGGAGGGGTGGCTGAGAGCTGGGTATGGAAGAGGAGGTAGATGCCATACGAGTTCCAAGGACATCCTGGCTCTGGCTACAGTTCTGCCACTAACATGAGGCAGCACCCCTTGAGCGCTCAGGCACTGGGAACTGACATGAGATCACGGCCCGTGATCTCCCAGAGCGTCATCCAGCACTGAGGCTCTGCACCTTAGCAGGGAAGAGCCAAGGGGCAAGAGATGAGACAGAGTAGGTGAGCAGAGGGGCGGGCAAGGAAATGGGAAGGTCAGTCTGGGGAGAACCTGTGGGTCTCTGGATTTGAACGCCCCTGTGCCTACTTCAGCAAGAAGACCTGTAGGGAGGAGCCAGCAGCAGGCTCCACTGGGTTGGGGACCCAGCACATTTCAAAGTCATTGCATCTTCCCTGCAGAAATCCCACTAGGATTCCCAAATGTCATACTAAGCCTTCGGTGTGACTTTGGGAAAGATGCTCAACCTCTCTGAGACTTTTTTTTGTTTGGTCAGTTGTGGGGCTTGAACTCTGGGCCTGGGCGCTGTCCCTCAGCTCTTCAGCTCAAGGTGAGCTCTCTACCACTTGAACCACAGCACCACTTCTGGTTTTTGAATGGTTTATTGGCGATAAGAGTCACATGGACTTTCCTGCCGGGACTGGCTTTGAACCTCAATCCTCAGATCTCAGACTCCTGAGTAGCTAGGATTACAGGCGTGAGCCACCAGCGCCCGGCTCTCTCTGAGTCTTTATACAATTAGGACATTCATTCACAAACAAACTATACAGATGGCCCCTAGCACAGAGGACTTCCAATGCGAAGGTAGGGGCTATAGTGGGTGGAATGGCAGGGCAGCCTTACTTGTTTGTTTTTTGTCAGTCTTGGGGCTTGAACTCAGGGCCTGGGCACTGTCCCTGGGCTTCTTTTTTTGTTTAAGGCTAGCACTATACCACTTGAGCCACAGCACCACTTCTGGCTTTTTCTTTGTGTGTTGGTACTGAGAAATTGAACCCAAGGTTTCATGCATGCAAGGCAAGCACTAGACCACTAGGCCACCTTCCCAGCCCCGCCTTACTTGTTTGAAGAGCCAGCCCGCTTTGGTGACAGGTGCATTGAGGTTCCGCTTCATGGAATGGGAGCGCTTGCCAAAGGCGATGGCTTTGCGGGATGCCCGAGTGGCCTAGGGAGGCAGAGAGAGAAGACGGCTTCACTTCCTTCCCCTCCTCTCGTGCTGTCCTGCTGGGGGCTGCAGCTCTAGCTGGCCCCCGAGTGTCCTCCTGTTAACAGGCCCTCGTGTGAGTTCTGGGTCTGTTGTTACTAAGTCAAGGTCATGGCCTTTTAATTATTTGACTCTTTTCCTCATCTCTAAAGTGGGTCTCAAAATAATAGTCCTACCTGGTCTTATCGGTTCTTTCGCTCCCGTCCTGTCCTTCCTTCCCTTTCTCTCCTTACTCCCCAGCTTTCCCACAGGCTTTCTAGAACCCACTGACCGTGAGACAATCCCCTATACCATATGCTTTCTGAGCCCTCGCTGCCTCGTGCTTGACACCCTGGAGAACTGGGGGATAGTGCTCCCCAGCTCCTCGGCCCCGGGACACTGCCATTCTTTTCTGGTGACAATCCTCGAAGCACCAGTGCCTGATCTCTTCCTGGTTACCTCTCATCACCACCAGCTTTTAGATCTTTCTTTCAGAATCTGAGGGTTTGGATAACACCCTCCTCATTCTCAGTCTTGCAATCACCTTAGGAAATGCCACTGTCCTTGGGAGGTCCCACGGATGCCCTGATTTCTTACTATGTGGACCTATCTACTCCTGACACCCCCCCCATGCCAGCCACTCCCTCCTAGGATGGCACCTTAGACCTCACCAGCACCCAAGATGTTTTGTCACCCACATCTTCAATTACACTGGTCCCATTTGTGTGTGTGTGTGTGTGTGTGTGTGTATGTGTGTGCGCGTGCATGCGCACACTTGTTCCTAGGGCTTGAACTCAGGGCCTGGGCACTATTCCTGAGCTTCTTTTGCTCAAAGCTAGCACTCTACCCCTTGAGCCACAGCACCACTTCTGGCTTTTTCTGTGTATGTGGTACTGAGGAATTGAACCTAGGGCTTCATGCATGCAAGGCAAGCACTCTACCACTAAGCCATCTTCCCAGCCCCCCACTCCCCTTTTTGTCCAGGATGCACCACCTACTTTTTGATTTTACTTATTTTTCTCCCCAATCATTTCCAAAAGCCCCACCCATTGTCTTTTGGCTTAATCTTTTCTAAAAGTCCATTATTTCAAATTAATCAAATTATCTACTCTGCCTGGACTCACAACTAGATTAGGGAGAAAAAAATGTATACTGCATGCAGATGAGGTCATCACAAACCCACAGAACCCTGGATGGCACCTCTCTTCGCCACCCCTACCATCTCCCCTGTCCTCCAGCCTCTACCCTCTGCCCTCCCACAGCAGACCTGACTTTCCCCACAGAGGAAATGGAAGTTGTCCGACACAGACACGGACTTCCTCAATTTCACACCCTTTTACCCAGAAAATGACTGCCTTCTCCACTGCCCTTGCCTCTTTCCCTCCAAGGTCAAAAGAAGGAGCCTCCGCCTCCTTCCCAGGAGCACCTGAGCTCCTGTCTCCTCTGAGGCCGCTCTGCTACCCGCTCCTCTCATCTGTCTTCACTGGGTCTTTCTCCTGCTGGCTGCTCTTGCTCAGCCAGCATGCTCCCGGCTCTCCACCCCAAAGCATCTGTGTCTCTCCCACTCCCACACGCCCTGAAGTCCCTTTGAACCCTCGTCCTCTGTCCATTATAAAGCGAGACCCCTCCCTGCTCCCCCCTCTCCAGGGTTGGGCATTGGGAAGAGCCCATCTTCCCTCTTCTCACAACTATGAAATCACCTCTACTTCTTTCTGCAATGGCTCTTCCATTTCCACTGAATTAAGATTGGTCAGCCCTTGACCACTATATACCACTGGCCAATACTAACTCTCCTGCCCGAGACTCATCTTTGCTCTCCACCCCACTAATGTTTGCCTTTCAGTCTCTCTATCTCTCTGACTGCTCCCTCTCTGTCTCCCTTTGTTCTAAGGGCTGGCAGATCTCAGCCAAACTTTTATTATTTTGAGGTTTTATTACATATCACACCTGAATAAGCTCATCTATGGCCCTGCTTCAACCAGCAACATGACAAAGATTCTCCAACCCAAACTTAAGACTTTCTCCTAGTGCTAGTCCATTTAACCAAATGTCTGACCAGGATTAAGTAAGGGAAATGCCAAACTCATTCTACCCAAGTCGCTTTGTTCTATATCCTTCCTTAGTGAACAGTGCTAAAATCCACCCATCCACCCACAACCCATACCAGAAATCTGCGGGGTCTCATACTCTTTCCTCCCTTCCTCCACTTCTCGTGTTTGGGAAATAATGAGACTTGAACTCAGGGCCTTGTGTTTACTAGGTAGACATTCTCCCTCTCGAGCTATGCCCTGACCCAAGTGGCTCTTTTAGGGGGAGTACTTTGTAGTGGAGGGAGAGAACCCAGGGCCTTGCCCAGGCTAGACAAATGCTCTGCTGCTGAGGCAAACCTCCAGCCTCAATCTATCTTCATTTTAACTTTGTGTGTGTGTGTGTGTGTGTGTGTGTGTGTGTGTGTGTGTGTGTGTGTGTGTGTGTGTGTGTGAACTCAGGGCCTGGGTGCTGTCCCTGAGCTTTCTTTTGCTCAAGGTTAGTGCTCTACCATTTGAGCCACAGCTCCACTTCCAGCTTTTTGGTAGTTAATTGGAGATAAGAGTCTCATGGACTTTTCTGCCCAGCCTGGCTTCAAAAATGCAGTCCTCAGATCTCAGCCTCCTGAGTAGCTAAGATTACAGGTGTGAGCCTCTGGTGCTGGCTGAGACTATTTTCTTAATAAGGTTCTAATCTATTTTTTCGGTTCTAATCTATTTTTTCCTCGCAAGGTCCATTAGTTTAGATCCCCATCCATCTCTTCTTGCCATCTATCCTGGGCAATAAATTAGGTTATTTTTTCCTAAAACACAATATAATCATGTCACTCTCTTGTTAAAAATTTCTCACTAGCTCTCACCACTGAGGTGAGAGTTGAGATTCTGTTTGTTTGGGTTTTTTTTGGCCAGTCGTGGGGCTTGAACTCTGCGCCTGGGCGCTGTCCCTGAGCTCTTCAGCTCAAGTAGAGTGCTCTACCACTTAAGCCACAGCGCCACTTCCAGTTTTCAGGTGGTTTATTGGAGATGGGTCTCATGGACTTTCCTGCCTTGGCTGGCTCTGAACCTCAGATCTCAACCTCCTGAGGAGCTAGGATTACAGGCATGAGCCACTAATGCCTGGCTCCTAGGAGTTTTTGAGAACCAACAAAGTATGTGCTGAGGGCATTTCCCAGCTTGCCCTGTGGGCTGGACTCACCCGGAGGTTGGGCCGCTCCAGAGGGACTTCGGACACCATGCTGTGGTTGGAAAGGTCGCTGTTGGTGGTAGCAGGGCGTTTCCCACCTGTTTTACTGGACATGTCCAAGGCCGATCTGATTTCAAGTTGACCAGAAGAAAGAGACTAGTCAGAGCCCAAGAGTAAAGGGAAACACCATCCCTCCTCTCCACCCTGTTCCCATTGTCCAAGAGCCAGCACAAAATTATCCTCTAGGTGGTCATGAAATGTCATCTCAGCAGTTCCTTTGGCTCTCTTGAATTGTAGAGCAGCCATCCTGGGCTGTTTCTTCTCTTTCCTAATAATTTGTTTCAAAAATCTAGACCCTGAGACTCTAGAATGCCTTTTTGTGTGTGTGTGTGTGTGTGTGCTAGTACTGGGACTTGAACTCAGGACTTGGTCACCATCTCTGAATGTTTTCACTCAAGGCTGGTTCTCTACTTACTTGAACCTCAGCTCTATTTTGTTTTTTTGTTTTGGGTCCTGTCGTGGGGCCTGAACTCTGGGCCTGGGTGCTGTCCCTCAGCTCTTCAGCTCAAGGCTAGTGCTCTACCACTTGAGCCACAGTGCCA
>NW_012267251.1:9888107-9907717 GCF_000151885.1 Dipodomys ordii
CACACACACACACACACACACACACACACACACACACACACACACACACACACACACACACCCTACCACGCTTCCTTATTTGCTGGAAGAACTCTCCTCTGACCTTGGGCTTTTCCACTTCTGCTTTGTACTCCGTCTCTCTCTTGCTCTAAACGAAACGAGAAGCCCAGAAACTCCATTTCTTGAGCTTGGGGCATAACTTGGCCCCACTCTACCCCAGGGTCTCCTGTCTGGAGGCTACTGGAGCTACAGAGCCCTCAGGAGCCACCAGGCCTCAAGGTCAGTGCTGGCCGAACAGTTGGATCTAATTAAGGGCTGTGGCTGAGGGCAGGGTGGGGTGCTGTAAGGACAGCTGCCAGGAAGCCTGGAGGAGCAAGACCCAGGGGCGGGGTGTACTTGAGACAGATGGGGGTACAGGCGGCTCTTCTGGCTGAAGGTCAGGCTAGTTCCCCGGTGGGCTCTCAGGGGTCATAGGGAGGAAGTGGGCAGAGAACTTCCAGGAGGACTGGAGGAGGGATGGGGGGTGGGTCCTAAGTCACCAATGCAGCCGTCAGCCATAGACTCTGTAAGAGGAGATGGCGTGGCAGAGCATGACAGCGTCCAGTCAGGGGCATGGCCAGATTCCTTACAGGGTCCCCTTCCCCCACCCCTCCTGAGAAACACCGTGAACCCCTAAAGTCGGCTCTGGCGGCCTGGAAGAGCAAGCACAGAGTCTCCTGAGGTGGACCCTTTGCACTCTTGCTGCAAAGAGCCAGAGCTCACTCTGACCCTGCCCAGGTCGGTGCCACAAGAAAGGGCCCCTCGCCTGGCCCCTTTGTCTGTCTGGGAGAAACAGAATCAACTTTTGGGCACCCTCTTTCAACTGCCCAGGACACCTCCCAGCCCTTGGGCTGTCTGCTGAAGCTAAAGATAATATCAAAGGCTGGTTTTTCTCCCCCCTGCTTCTAAACCATCGCTGTTCAGATCTAAGCCAAAGCCATGCTGGAGACACAGACGCAGCAGGCTGTGGCCAAGCCTCTCTGGAAACTGGAACTTGCCAGCCAGAACCCTAAATCTATAGTCCCTCCTCCCTCCCAGGGCCAGAATGATGCTCCCCTCAATTTAACCACAGTAGATCTTTGCAGGGAGGGTATCTGTCTCCTGTTAGCCTTGTCCCTGGCTTTGCCCCCCACTTCTCAGGTCTGGGGAGCACCAAGCAATCTGGGACAATGAAAGTCCTTGAGATGTCAAGTTCTCTGCTTATCCAGTAGTGCGGGGTATCTGCCCCACCCCATCCCCAACCACCTACCTCCTGCCCCCCCACCCATCCCCTGCCCGGCCCCTCTGCTCTGCATGTTTCTGGCAGTAACTATTGGGAGCTTCCTACAGGCAGTGGTACAGACAGACGCACACGGGGAAGCCCGTGGTTTGCCGGCAGCCGATTGGAGTCTTCTAGGGCATGGCACATTTCTGCCTGCCCCTGGAGCCTCCTACCCAGCAACCCCTACACATGACGTCCTCGCCCCATCCTGGCGCTACCAATTTCAAAATAGCTTCCCCTTCCCAGACACTGCAATGCAGCAACCACTGACCTGACTTCGCTCTCCTCCTGGGTCATCTCCCTCAGACCCCCTCTCCCCCCCCCCCCCCCGCCCCTGCCGCCAAGCCCCCAGCTCCAACCTGGCCTTCTGTTACTTCCCTGGGCTCACGGGTCCGTGCAGGAAATCCCTACCTGACCCGGCGATCAGCCCGAAACTTCAGCATCTTTTTGGCAGCTCAGAGGACCTGCCAGCCACCCTGCTGCTACCATCCCTCTGAGAAGTCAGTCCTTCAGTCCAACCCAGAACACGGTGGCAGAGCTGCAAGGTGAGTGGTGACAGGGACTGGCTGCCTGGTCCTGGCACGGGAGACCAGGGAGGGAGCGGTCCCCGGGGGACGGGAGGGGGCACCCAGGTGCCTTAGTGGCTCTCTGTCTTCCTAGCATTCGGCCAGAATGCTACCGGCCAGAGGACTGGAGGCGGAATGAGCGAGAAGGGAGGGTGTCTTCCCAATTCAGGTTCCCAAAGGGGGGGAAATGCAGAAATGAGAGACAGGCATGCAAGGAGCAGGTGCTCGGCTTCCAGGTAGTCCAGCCTCACTGAGCTAAGGACACAGAGTGTCTGGGCAGGCGGAGGAGGGCAGGCTGCATTCCCATCTGCACGGCAGAAACTCCTGCCAGCCCGACCCGCAGGGAAGACAGTGCTCCTGCCTCTCCAGCTCTCAATCCAGACACAGGCTCTTGAGTGAGAAACCAACCCTTCAGAGCCTGTTGGACACAAGGGTTAAACAAGGCTCCAGGTTCGTTCCGATTGCTGCCGCGGCAGAGGTGCTCAGATGAACTGGGGAGTGTCCCGGTCTCTCCTCAGCCTTCCCAGCCTCCTTCCATCCCCACAGGGGCCCAAGGCCCACAGGGTCTGTGCCATTGCCCCTGCCACACTCCCCTGTCTCAGACCCCGCACCAACGCCTTTGCCCTCCACGGAGGCTGGTCCAGCTGGCAAGCAGCTGGATGAAGAAAGCAAGCAGGTCTGGACAGAGATGTCATGGAGTCCCTGCTGAGGGCAGAGATTGGGCTTTTGCTCAGACGATAAAGAAGGAAAGCTTTCTCTCATGGCTTGCAAGAAAGGAGGCAGCAAATGAGACTGGAGGGGGTGGGGACGGTCACTGTTTATTGCTACAAATCTTCCCAGTCACAAGACGGTAAAGTCCAGCTGGTGACTGAGTTCTCAGGAGCAAGGCGGTTCACGTCAGTGTGAATGCCCCCGAATTCTCCAAGGCTGATCAACTCTTTCCCTTTCCTAATACCCTCTGCTGTCTCAGGATCCTTGGTCTGAAGGTCTTCTGAAGGTCACCTTCGCCATGCCCCTGCCTCCAGGCACCCCTGCCCTCTCTCCGTCCTCAGTGGAGCTGGAGCGTCTTAAGAGTGTGTAACTGGTTGCAGCGAACCAGGCCCCAGGCCCGCTGTCATCTTACACGCCACGCTTACAGCCAAACTCCTCTGGCTTTCTAGGTTATTTCACCTTGTACTTCACATGACAGATCTCCTTTCGGACCGACGTGCTTCTCTTTAGCAGTGCCAGGCATTCTGTTGACATCACAGTCTGTTGCTATGGCAATGCTGTGGTATCACAACAGACACCGAAAGGGAAGGACTAATCTAATTTTTGGAGATGAAGGACAGAACTTGTCAGGGAGCAATGCAATCAGTGAATGGAAAAGCAAATGGACAACATTATGCTTTAACCCATGAAGAGACAAAGCTGGGGGTCAACAGCTGCTGATATTTAAACAGCTAATCCTCAATGCAAAAGGTCGATATCGTCATCCATTTAGTGGGACTTTTACAAATGATTCACCCTGGCGACAGGAGGCCTCGTTTTCAGCTCCCATCTGTCCCTAATTCACTTACTGTGGATTATAGAGTGGGCTATGCTGTGGTTATGGAGGTGCTGAGCCATCTCCTAATGCTGGCTGGCATCCCTGCCTGAGCATAGTAGGTGCTCAATAAATGCTGGTTGGATGCATGAGTGGATGAGTAAAAGAAATGCTCCCAGCTCTCATGTCATTTCTAGCTATCTGCATTTGGGGTTTGACATTTGATTACCAAGGGCTTCCCTGTCTTAGCTTTCTCTTAAAATTAATTACTTCCTCTCCATGGGAGCAGTTCTTTCCTGCCCTCTCGCCCCCTCACTCCGCTTCCCTGACTGGCTCCTTCATGAATATACAGCTTGGCTTTGATCCATCTTCATTAGGAGGGGAGAAAATTAAGCTCATCTGTACAGGAGAAGGAGGGATGGGGGGTGCACTGGGAAAATGAGTTTTCTTCCTCTAGGAAGAGGCAAAAATATCCCCTTTCTCTTGCAGCCACAGCCCTTGCTTAAGTTGTGAGTTAAATTACGTTTCTTATGCCCAGAGAAGGTATCACCAGGGAGTAGAAGGAAGGCGCAAAAGGAAGGATCTGGTAACCCCAGCATACAAAAGGCAGGACTGGCACTCCTTGCTTTCTTCACTGGACCCCACTGAATGGCAAATTTTCGCATTAGGTTAGACATCAAGATGAACTTACCAGGTACAAAACATGTTAAAAAAGGAAACAAAGAAAGATATTCAGTTTCACACTCCTCTTTCTTTTCTTGGGGATGTGAAAAGCCTTCTATTTCTTAAGGGCAAATGGCTATGAATATAGACCCAGAAGGACCTCTCAAGATTCGACTCCCACAGGAGGAAGAGATGCAGGCAGTCGGGATTTTGTGGTGCAGGTGGGAGCCTCCTTACACTCTAGGGGTACCATTAGGTGACTTGCCGGCAGTACCCTCAGTGGGAAGAGGGCTGGGCCTTCTCTGTGGGATCAGGCATGAATTACCAACATGGTTTCCTTTCTTTGGCCCTTTGATTTTTGTGTGTGTGGAAACAAAGCACCTTCTAATTCTCTGGAAGAACAGCTGCAAACTTCCAGAAAGAGGGGTTTAAGAAGGCTGTGGCGAGACGTATCTGGGACCAGGCAGCGCAGGACTGCCAAGACTAACAGATTCCAAAGAGGAGAGACAGATCCCCGCACTCCAGGCCTTCGTCTCTACTTCACGAGGGCATTTGTGTGGTCAAGACATCCTTGGCATCCACATGGCATATATCTGGCACTACATAAGATCAGCGAAAGGGCCAGTCACTGATGTCTCACACCTATGATCCTCGCTACTCAGGAGGCTGATATCGGAGGATCCTGCTTAGAAGCCAGCCCACACTGACAAATGCTTGTGATTTAATCAACCAGCAAAAAGCCAGAAGTGGAGGTGTGGCTCCAGTGGTAGAGTGCCCACCTTGTGTGAAAAAGCTAAGGGTTAGTGCCCAGGCCCTGAGTTCAAGCCCCAGGACCCAGTGTGTGTGTGCGTGCGCATGCAAACACGAACAGCAAAAGGAATCTGAGTCCTGAGGACCCTTTGCAAGCAAGCGTGTTTCCACATGTGCATATATAAGTGCATGCCCACTGGCCGCCTCGTGCAGGAGGAATGCGCTAGGCTCCCACTACGATAAATATTCACTCCATGCCTTCTTCCCTTGGGCCCCACTGGTTATCTGCCCTATACCAAGCTGCTTCATTTTCATGGCTCCTGAAAATCTGCTGACAGAGAATTAGCTCTGGCCCCACTGAGGACGGACACCCTGGCTTCTGGCTTTACAGCTCATTAGGTGGAGAGGGCGGAAGAGAGAAGGAAGGGGGGCTGGTGGCCCAACCCTCCATTCCTCTCTTTCTCCAGCCAGCAGATTCCACCCCGAACAGAGGAGGAGAGGGCAGGGCGGGCTTGGCTCTCGCTTTCTGCTTCCCCCTCTGGATCTCATCACCATTGTCAGGGAGCCTTATCTGCTCCAGCATTCCGTCCCAATTAAAAACTAGCTTGGTTTACATTTCCAATCATCTCAATGTGCAGCATTCTGGAAGCTTCCCCAGTCATTCCAGAAGGAATAGATGCTCCTAGCCACAGGCTCCCCACCAAAGCACCTCTGGCTCCCGTCTACTGCTGCCATGCGGACAAACATCAAGATGTCTCAGGATGTCTGCAGGTGGGAAGGGGCTGTTTTGGGCCCATGCTCGCCTGCAGGTCAGCATGCCCAGCCCACAGGTGTGGGCCCCGCTGACAGTGACTCTCTCCACATGGGTACTTGCTCTCTTTTTTCTGCCCCTGAACATCACCCATTATTTCCAAAGTGGCAAGGATAGAATATCCTCTCAAGCAAGGATTGCCCTGAAGTGCCAGGCCCCTGGGCTGGGTGTCCAGAAGACAGGATGTGGGTGTTCCTGCCCCTGCTCGCCTCTGCCCACCCCATAGCCCCCATTTCCACGGTGAAGGGTTACACACAGCTTCCCTGGGCAGGAATGCCAGGGAGTCTGCACCTGAGCTCAGCCCCTTGGGGATGGGGGAAGAGGAGGTGCAGAGATTCCTGTCTCCTCCCTTCCTGTTCATACAGCAGCCATCTGCAGGCTCCCACCCCGGAGGCCAGGGCTGGGCAGGACACTGAGGGCTCCGTAGGGCAGGGCGGCAGGGGAGGAGGAGTGAATGAGGAATAGATGTCATGCAGGGACTTCCTCCTGATCTGCTACCATCCCGAGTTAACCTATCTTTAAACTGAAGGGTGGTAAGGTGCTCACAGCACAGCCATGCCAGTATTCTACTCTAAAACTCCTCCCTGGGAGCTGGCTGAGAGCTGCTTTGTGGTGCCCTCCCATGCCCTCACACCTCTCTCTGGCCCAGATAAAAAAAAGGGTTAAACTTGGGCCATATTGCCAGTCAGAACTCCAGGCCAGCCTCCTTTCTGGCTGATAAATTATTGAACACCATTTCCCAGGGTGGCCTGACTGTAACTGCCTAAACACCATTATCCTGGCCAAGAAGAACTGTGTCCTCGGATCCAGGGCCACAGCAAGTAGAACAGGACCATGCCACCCTCACCCTGGCCACTCCTGGAGCTCCCTGCTGACTTGTCATGGTCCCAGCTAAGGGGACAAGGACAGGAAAGGGGGAGGAGCTGCCCACAGCCCCAGCTCCACTTCCCTTCCCAGGGGGCTAAGGCAGGGAGAGGCCAAGAAAGCGGGGCTCCTGCCCTCCACCTCCCCTCCCGTCTCCAGGTGCCCTGTCCTGACTGTAGCATGGAAAGGACCCGAGGGGTGAGAGAGCAGGACAATAATTAATGACACTTCCTCCCCCAGCTCTGGGTTGAATCCCCGTCTGAACCCCTGTTCTTCAGAGACTTGGGTGGCCCAGCTGTAAACTTCCAGGTCTAAGGTCACTGAAGCCATTTCTACATTCCTAACCCAGCAGATCTAGTTCTGGTGTCCCGCCCACCCCACAGGAAGGAATTTTACAAAGTAAGTGTTTGGGGAGTGATGATGCTGGACTGTGATTCCTCCTTCCACATCCTCAAAAGCAACCCATGCCACCTTCCTTCCAAAGCGGCAATTCCAGAGTCAGGCCGTCAAATGCCTGTGTTGCTTCATTCTAACAATAAAACCAAGATACTAAGTGATGGCTTGCGCAGTAGACAACATAAAACTTCCCACCAGACCCCGTAGCATAAGAAAGCAGTGCTGCTCTGAAGAAGTGTGGAACAAAGAGAAATAAAACTCACGAGGTCTCTGGTCCCAGGGAGGAAGGGAAGGCCTGTGTACTACAGGCCTGGTGACCGTGTGTGACGTGAGCTGTGGAGCCCCATAAAGAAAGTCTGACAACAGGTACCCGAGCCCTCTGGATGGCTGTGCCCGAACCACCCTCCTGTGCAGCACGGAAGCTGTGGGATCGACTGGTCCCAGGAACGCTGCCATGTGTGGCTCTGTCTGGGATGCTGACACGTGACTGAAGGAAGAAGCAGGAGGCCTCAGCCTCCATCCCCTCTCCAGGCCCGAGGCTGGCTAGCTGTTTCCATCTGCTTCATGCCCCCACTCTGCTGGCCAGCAGGACTCTGGTAAGCACCTACAAGGCTGAGGCTTTGTGTGAGGAAGAGGATAGCCATAAATCACTGGGAGCAGGCAAGGGGAGCCAGGCCAGCTGCCCCCACAGGCAGGAGCCTCCCCCACCCAGAGTGCTATGTGGGGAGGGGTTGCCACAGCAGGGAGGATGATGGCAGAGCTGAAGACTAGAGATGCCCCTCACCTGCCCTGAAAGGCCTAGTCCACCTGCCCACCCCCACCTCCCAGGAGGGCTCGGCTGCTCTTCTGTCCCAGACAGAGTGATGGGGCAAACTGGGGCATAGATGAATGCTGGGAAATTTTGAGCACCACTTTCTGCCAGGAGTGAGGAGTCTGGGACTTCCGGTAGACTTGGGGAGCTCACCAAGGGCTCAGAGGCTGAGGACTCTCTCCAGCTCACTGTCTACCACAGGGAAAGGCTGGGAAAGAGGGGCCACATGGAAGCTGCTAGAAAATGACAATGGTCCCCTGCTATGGGCTAAGATAATCCTTTTTGGACTCCCTTGACATCCCAGAGAGAAAAACCAAGATCTGTAAAGGGACTTGGAGAATGAGTAAAGAAACTGCTGTATGACGGCCCAAACCAGTGTGCGGTGGTTCTAGGGAGAAGGGCAGGACTGGTGGTCTCAAGTCAGGAGTCTAGTGACCAGCACTGAGTCACTTTGCCTCTCTGGGTGTGTTTTCCCGTCTGGAATATGGAGTAATACAGGGTTGCTGGCAGCAGTTAATAAGATCACCTATTGAAAGTACCTTGGGAGAAGGCTTGGCACACACTAGTTGCCTGGGAAATGGTATTATAATCATGAATAAAACAAATAGCTAACCCCCACCCCCAACTCCGGCCTGCATCATCCAATTTCACAGCCAGGTGTGGCTGTTCACATTTTAATTAAAATTAAACTAAACAAAAACTTCAGTACCTCAGACAGACAAGTCCAATTTCAGTGGCTCAGCAGCCACTGTGGCCAGTAGCCACTATAGTAGACAGAACCATCCAGAACATTCCATCACTGTCAAACACTCTACTAACAGCGCTGCGTTAGATATTCATGGAGCCATTTTAAGGCTTTCATGGATTTTATGAGATACCTAATATCCAATCAGTTGTTCCTTCCAGCACCTGATTACATGCTCAGTCTCCTCAGGAAATACCAGTTCTCTAACATACCAACAAGAATGGGAAATTTACTGTCTACAAGTTAAAAAAAAATCAAATGATACATTTCAAGGTCCAATCAAATAAGTTTGTAGGGCAAGGAATGTGGCTTAGTAGCAGAGTGCTTGCCCTGGGTTCCATTCCTCAGTACCACATAAACAGAAAAGGCGGGAAATGATGCTATGGCTCAAGTGGTAGAGTGCTGGTCTCGAGCAAAAGAAGCTCAGGGACAGTGCCCTCCCAGGCCCTGAGTTCAAGCCCCAGGATTCTCATACTCTCATACACACACACACACACACATACACACACACACACACACACACACACACACACACACACAGAATGTGTATAGTCTATTAGATTTTTTTTCTAGTTTTATGCATTAAGTTTCAAAGTATGCCCCACAGTTTCAAAATATCATCACCAACAGCCCCCTCCCATCCATGCCAGGCAGGAAATACTTGGGGAAGGTTCTAACAGTGAAAAGAAATGAGGAGAGGATAGCCAAAATGGAGGAAGAGTGAAAGGGATCCAGGGACTGAGGGGATCTGTTCCTCCCCCTGGCCAGCCTCTGGCTGATGCTGGAAGGAAGAAAAGGCAGGCCACCTCCCTATAGGGCCTTTGCCTGGGAGGGATGGGTTGGTAAAGCTGCCACCAAGATGGACAGCTTAGGAGTCTCTCTTCCCTGCACCTACTTGCCCCCAACCCCCACATCCACACAGACCAGGAGCCGGTGGTAATTACCCTCTTCTAGAAACAAGCAGCACCAAAAGCAGGTGCCACCCAGGATCACAGCTAACAGGGGTGAGTAGGGGAGGTGATCTAGAAGACTAGATGAGGTGTTTCTTCCAGGGCCTAGGGACAGAGGGAGTGAGGAAGGAAATCAGACAAGAAGGACTGTGGCCTGCTGGTGTCATGCAGTAGCCCTGAAGGACAGGGAAGCTGAGAGGAGGAGGAACAGGGAGCCCTGAGTGAGCACAGAGAGAGGGGAAAGGGACAAGGACACTGGGTAGGGCCCAGCCAGGATGGAAGCCAGCCTTGGTGAGTGACATCTGGGTAACAGGTGAGTCTGTCTACACCTCCTGGAGCTGAAGCAACACTTGTACCACTGCAGCTTCTGGCTGGGCCAGGTACACAGGCCACAGGGAGCAGAGCAAAATGAAAAGCTCAGGGCCCTTGCTCATAGTTTAAGAATCTCATAACAACAGCACATTAAATGGAGCGAGAAAGCCTTTCTGAGCACATGAAGCAATAGTGCAGGTGGAGTAATTCTTCTAGACTTCCTCTCTGGAAGCAGGACAGAAGCTGGCTAGTCACCCTGGTGGCTGCCAGTCTTAATCCAAGGCATACAGGACAGGTAAGTCTGTTCCTCTACTTCCCCTTCTTTCTTGGCCTCTCCTGCCCAGAAACTTGGCCCTTCTACTTGTGCACTGTGGGGTCGAGTGTCTGGCCCCTCCCCTTGCTGTACCTGGTTTCTGTTTGCCTACCAGCAGCCCTGCTGCCAGAGGAACCACCACAGAAAAAGCCACCAGGGGGGTGGGTTTACCTATCTCTTCAATCTGCCTCCAAGACTGGCACAGGAGCAGCCTGTTCCCACCAATATGCCCTCCAGGGCTAAAGTCCTTGCCAATGTCCTGCCCAACTCTACCATTATGTCATCCAGTCTTTTCCTCCCAAGAGAGACAGGGGAACAAAAGGCTCTCAGCGAAGGAGGGGGAGGGGGTAGAGTCTACATTTCTCCTGGGCATGTGTGAGTGAGCACACACACACACACACACACATGCACACACGCATATGCATGCTCGTGCACCCACACACGCGTGCACACACACACACAGAATCAACCAGCTGAGATGTCACAAAGCCAAGGAACTCTTGTCTTTACTCCTCAACAAATCGCAAGAAGGCGGGTGGGGGGGCTAAAGAGCATGAGTCCCGTGCACTGAGGGACCCTGAGCAAAGCTGAGCAATGGGGACGACAGCCATCTACATGCAAAGGTTCCATTTTCCTTCTTCCCCAATTCTAGTTTTGCTCTCAAATGACAACTTCATTTTCTTGTGTGAAGTTTGCCCACCCCACCCCCATGTGGAGGTATGGCTCAAGTGGTAGAGCGCCAGCCTTGAATGGAAAAAAGCTAAGGGAGAGAGCACAAGGCTCTGAGTTCAAGCCCCCATACTGGCATTAAAAAAAATTCTCCCCCAACTCAGCCCCCACCCCGTCTGTCCCTCTCCACAGCTGACTACAATCTTTGCAAGAGCATACTCTCCCCATCCTCCAGGACTGTGTCCCAGGATCAGCCCATAGGAGAAATAGACACATCAGCCCAGAGCTCAGCAGAGCCCCTCTGGAGACAATGACTCTGAGGGAGGGAAGAGCCGGGCCCCAGCTTTGTGCGCAGTGACCACACTTCACCATTGTCTCCGCTCCAGGCTGTACAATGCTGGCTGGGAGCTAGCTCCAGCTTCAGGGCTACGGCTTTCTCCTCTTGTGCTGAAACATTTGTGAAGCTTTCCTTCTAATATACAGAAACGATCCTGAAATCTGGCCCCGCCTGAGAATTTGTATATGGTTATGACAAAAAGTCCTCTCTTGTGGATGGGATCAGCAAGTACCTAGTGCTTCCTGCCCTGTCCCAGAGACACCCAGACAGACGGACACCTGGCGGATAACCGCGTACTCACCAGCTCTTCTAGGCATCCCAGGCCCAGGCCCAGACACCTCTGCTGCCTGCCTCTAGCCCTGTCTTCGTCCACACTCACAGTAGGGAGAGTTTTCCTTTAATACCCACCAGGTCCCTGGTGGGAAACAATCATTAACAGCCACACATGCTGACCGGCCTTAACCCCTTCAGTGCTGGGTTGCCTTAAGCTGGCTTGTGGCCCACCCTGTCTCCTTTGCCCAGCCCGGAGAAAACGGCAACTCTCACCTTCATGCTATCCCCTGGGTACTGCTGCTGAGCCGGCGTGCAGAGGGATAGCCCTTTAGTCCCACCCAGGCCGCCTGCCGGATTGGAGCATATACCCACAACCTGAGGCATCTGGCTCTGGCATCATGCCCAATTGGATAAGCCCACATTATGAAATATTTGCCAGGCAAGCCAATAGAGGAGCCAGGATCTGGGGGAGGGATGATATTTTTATTTATTCCTGGAGGAGGGAGAACAGACAAAGGTCGCCAGAGAGTCCCCAGCCCGGGGACAGGAAGCAGTGGGAAGGAACTGACTCTCATGGCTCTGAGCAGGTACAGAATCCACAATTTGAGCTCCTAGCTATTTAACTAGAGGATTTCTCCACCTTCACATCTCCCTGCGCCACTCAGGAGTTTGGAGAGCAAAATGAGGAATTCTGGCTGAAAATGAAGAGGGCAACTACACTGACAGAGGACTGCTCGAATCCACACCAACTGTGCCACCACAGGTATTCTTTATGTTTTAAAGCTGCAGAAATAATTGTTGAGTCTTTAGAAGATGCAGATGAAAGGTGGGCAGGGAGGAGGAGAGACAAACCTCCTCTTCATCCTTGTAAAAATAGGCAACTGATGTGGGGAAATCTAAATCCAGCACACAAGTATCTTCATGTAAGATGCATGCAAATCTATGCAGATATGTGCAAATGAGCAGCTCCGGGCTTGCCACAGTAAGCCCTTGCCAAGACGTTCCTAGTTTAAAGAAGAAATCAGGAAGTTTCCAACTCTGTTCTGAGCATCTCACTAGAGCACAAAGAATGCAATAAGCTTGAATTAATTGAAAATTGACTACCTATGAAGCAGAGTGCCCAGCGGGGCTTTTTTTGGGGGGGGTGGGGGTCCGGTTGTGGGGCCTGAACTCTGGGCCTGGGCACAGTCCCTCAGCTCTTCAGCTCAAGGCTAGTGCTCTACCACTTGAGCCACAGTGCCACTTCTGGCTTTTTTTTTCTTTTTGCTTATGTGGTGCTGAGGAATTGAACCCAGGGCCTCAGGCATGCAAGGCAAGCACTCTACCACTGAGCCACCTTCCCAGTCCCCCCCCCTTTTTTTAAAACATCATCATAACCAGGATAGGATTTACAGAGGAATCCAAGTGGCCTCTCCACACTTGCTGTTAATGCCCCCTCCTCCTAACTGAGCCTCAAATGCATGATTTGACTGTTCACCTCTTGTCAGCCTGGTTTTAGTAGCTGGCACCTTTCCTTATCACCTTGGTTCCTGTTTGCCTATCATAGGCCAGCCACTGTGGCTCAGGACCCTGGTTCAAACCTGCCAGGGGGCCTTATCTTATCTCTCCTGCTGCCTTCCCAGTAGCCTGGAGGCTGGCTGGCCCTCATTTCTTAAAGGGGCTATATACTATATTCCAACCTGCTCTTTCTACAGAATGAGCTAGAGATGTGGGGTTTGTTGGGCAGGCCACCTTCCTCCACCCCCCCCCCCCATTCGCTACTGCCCTGGCTGCTGAAATGACACTGACTTCACACAGGACAAGATGCTCATGTTGTCACAGGCTGCTTTATATGCTTATCACGCAAAGCAAAACCCTGCACCCCAGTGTCACCAGGTTCCTGCTTAGCTAAACTGAATTTCGAAATGAGGGAGGGATCAGCTCAGAATACAAAATCAACATAGAAAAAGCAATTGCATTTCTATATACTAGCATCACGCAGTAACATGCACACACAATGAAAATTAAAAACCGTAAAACATCACTATCCTACAAAACATTGCTGAGCAAAACTGAATAAAATCTGAATAAAAGAAGCACTGTTTTCACAGTGTTTCAGTTTCACAATGTTAGAAGAGTTATTAAGTGTCTTTTCTTGTCATTGTTTTCTAGAGATTTTATTTGTTTTTATCTGTCTATCTATCTATCTATTTATTTTTGTACCTATCCTGGGGCTTGAATTCAAGGCATGGATACTTTTTTTTTTTGGCTCAAGGCTGGTGCTCTATCACTTGAGCCAGCTTTTTATTCATTAGTTGGAGAAAAGAATCTCTTGGACTTTCCTGCCCAGGGTTGGCTTAGAACCATGATCCTCAGATTTCAGCCTCCTGAGTAGCTAGGATTATAGATATAAGCCACAAAGGCTGGTTAATTAAAAAAAAAAAAACTTAAAAAAAATAAAGGGCAGCAACATGATCCACAGGGTAGAGTTTCTGCTTAACAAACATGAGGCCCTGAGTTCAAAGGGGGGGGGGCGAGAGAAAGATAGAGAGAGAAGAGGAGAATAAGGAAGAAGAGAAGGAAGATGAAGAATTAGAGAAGGAGGAGGAAGAGAAGAAAATTTGAGGGCTTAGGCTTCTTGTGTGTATGTGTGGATTTGTGTGTGTGTGTGTTTTTAACTGAGGACTTATAAAGCTTTAGTAATCAAGAATACTGGCATAGGGCTGGGAAGGTGGTTCAGTGGTAGAGCACTTGCCTTGCATGCATGAGGCCCTGGGTTCAATTCCCCAGCACCACATAAGCAAAAAGAAAAAAAGCCGGAGTGGCGCTGTGGCTCAAGTGGTAGAGCGCTCACCTTGAGCTGAAGAGCTGAGGGACTGTGCCCAGGCCCAAAGTTCAGGCCCCACAACGGGACCCCCCCCCCAAAAAAAAAAAAGAAATGTACTCATGGGCTGGGAAGTTGGCTCAGTGGTAGAGTGTTTGCCTTGCATGCATGAGACCCTGGGTTTGATACCTCAGCACCACATAAGCAGAAAAAAAGCTGGAAGTGGCACTGTGGCTCAAGTGGTAGGGACTAGACAGCGCTCAGGCCTAGAGTTCAGCCCCACGACTGATCAAAAAATAATAATAATAAAAAGAAAAGAAATGTACTCATTACCTTGCTCATGTAACTGTAACCCCTCTGTACAGTATTTTCACAATAAAAAAACTTTAAAAAAAAAAAAAAAGCAACTTAGCCAGTTGCTGGTGGCTCACATCTGTACTCCTAGCTACTTAGGAGGCTGAGATCTGAAGACTGAGGTCTGAAGCCAGCCTAGGCAGGAAAGTCTAAGACTATTATCTCCACTAAACTACCACTCCCCACAAACAACAAAACAAAACAAAAAACCTGAAGTGGAGCTGTGGCTCAAGTGGTAGAACACCGCTTTGAACAAAAGAAGTTCAGGGATAGTGTCCAGGCTCTGAGTTCAACCTCGAGGACCAGAAAAAAAAAAAAAAAAGAGGCAAAAAGCAACTTAGCCAGGAGCTTAGTGCTCACACTTGTAATCCTAGCTATTCAGGAGGCTGAGACCTGGAGGATCAAGATTTGAAGCCAAAGTGGGCTAAAGAATCTGGAAGACTCCATCTTCAACTAACCTTATAAAAACAACAGCTCAAGTGGTAGAGCACCGGCAGGGAACGAGGAAGTTTGAGGCCCCCAAATTCAAGCCCTGGTAGTGGAAAAACAAGCAAACAAAAACTCAAAGTAGTCCACAAACCTATATAATGTACTATAAATAACAGAAAATATGGGAGACAAGTTTTAGTGACTTTGGGCTTAGCAAAGATGACACAAAGAATGGGGCAGAAGGATGTGGCCATAATATTTAATGCACATCCTATGAAACTAGGAAAACTGAGGGGAGGGGCGGGTTGGGAGGACGGGAAAGAAGGATAGAAGAGGTGACATTGATTAAAATGCCTTGTGCTTATAAACTGATCTGCTGAATGCTAACAACTTCATACCCCCCACTTAAAGAAAATAATAATAATAATTGCAAAAGGACACAAAATATGCTAACTATAAGGCAAACTTAATACAATGAACTTTATCACAACAAAAAAAAAAGTTTCTAACGCTTTGCTCTTCAAAAGGCTGTGTGACGGGTTGTCACAGTGGTGGACCCCGGCAATCCCAGCTCCCAAGAGGCCTACATAAGATGGTCCAAGCACAAAAGCCTGGAGGAAAAGAGGGGCAGCATGACTTAAGTGGCGGTAGTTCACCTGTCTGGCAAGAAGAAAGCCCTGAGTTCAAATACCCATAGTGCTATTAAAAAAAAAAGTGCACATTGTGTGGCTATATTATATAATACCCTAAAAAATGCAAACTAATTACAGTGACAGAAAGCTGATCTGTGGTTGTCTGAGGACAGGTGGAGGGGGAGATTATAGAGGCAGGAACTCGGGGGAGTTGTGGAGTTAATTATCTTAATTGTGGTTAGAGAGTCACAAAGCACATCCAGTTTTACCCTTTAAATATATGCCATTTGTTACATATCAATTATATCTCAATAAAGGTTTAAAAAGGAAAAGGCTTCAGTTGAGACATTAAAACAAACACAACTCCTCTTCCCTCCTGGCACATCCATTGCATTTTGAGTGGGTGGGAGGGGCAGACAGGACCCCCGCCCTTCCCAGTGACTTGCTTTCCTGGGACCAGAAACACTGCAGAGACCAGCAGGGGTGCTCGGAGTGGCGGATCTGAAGATGATCTATAAACCCAGAGGATTATATGTGTATGACTAAAGAGGCTTGTCCAAGCTTTACAAGCTGAGCACACGTGAGCCACACCTGTACTCTTAGCTACTTAGGAGCTAAGATCTGAGCAATGCAGTTCAAAGCCAGCCCTGGCAGACAGATCCCTGAGACTCTTATTTCCAATTAGCCAAAAAAAAAAAGCTAGAAGTGGAGGTGTGGCGCAAGTGCTAGAGCACCGGCCTTGAGTAAAAAAGCCAAGTGAGTGTGCGGCACTGAATTCAAGTCCTAGGACCAGAATAACAACCACAACCACATTACAGTTCACAAGCCAGGATCTGCTTTGAGTCTCTGACAGACAAGCAGAAATGTATTGCCACTCTCATCCTGCAAAAACAACAACTTTATAGCTTAGCTCAAAAGAGTAAGAGTGGTGACTAAGTAAACCACCTTGGAGTGTTTCAGCGTCAGTCTAGAGCTCTTTTGTCCTTGGCCACAGACTTGTCTCCCAGCACAGCTGACAGGCTGGTGGTGTCCCTCTGCCCTGGCTTGGTTCCCAGAGCTATAGGAACCGTAGACCCACATGGTGTGCTGGCCCAGCCCTGAGCAGATGCTCAAGGGACAGGCGGGGACAGCACCCCAAGGGCTCCGAGGATGACTGCAGACAGCAGCAGACATTGGGTGGTTACAGGTTCAAGCAGGAGTGCTACAATGGCAAACTGGCAGGGCTGGTGGAGAAGAGAGGATCTGGTTTCTAATTAGATTACCTATTTGATGGGAAGAGGGAAAGACCAACCAAACTCCACTCCCTGGGCAGAAGTCTGGTGAGTGTGGAAGCAGCTGGAAGCTGCTCCTTCCTCTCTGTTCCCTCAGTCCCATCCAGCCAGCCTCCCTCCTCCTCCACTCTGGACAGGCACACGAACAGCTGCTGGATGGGAGTGTCACCTCGCTCTCTCCCTTGTCCTGGCAAGATGGAGCCAGGGAGAAAAATCCACCCTTACAGGACATATGGGAACAAACTGTAAGAGACATCCAAACAGTCAGCAATCAAGACTCAAAGAATGAGATCTGAGGAATATAGTTCAAAGCCATCTAAGGCAGAAAAGTCCATAAAACTCTTATCTCCAATTAACCAGCAAAAGATGAAAAGTGAAGCTGTGGCTCAAGTGGTAGAGAGTGCCAGGCTTGAGTGAAAAAGCTCATGAGTATTCAAGGCCTTGAGTTCAAGCATTACTACTGACACAAAAGTTAAAAAGATTGAAAGCAGGTTTGTTGCTCTTCCTTGTTTTTCTTTTTGCAGTGCTAGGGATCCAACCCAGGGCCTTGAGCATGGCAGACAAGTGCTCTGCACTGAGCTACCTTGCCCTAGCCTTAATACGGAATTTTTTGAAATAAAAATTTAAAAATTAATGCAAAAACCATGATGAAAGAAGCATCAACAGTTTAAAGAAAGAAGGGTCATGATTCTCAAATTCTCCTTTTGCCTCAGGCTCTATATATTGGAATGGGACTGCTATTAAACCTTGTCTTTATCTAAACTGATGAAATTGTGCTTTCATGAAATGTTGGCATTATTTTGAAATTTTCTTTTCTCTTCCTTCCTTCCTTCCTTTTTTCCTTCCTTTCTTTCTTCCTTCCTTCCTTCTTCTCTTCTCTTCTCTTTTTCTTCCTTTCTTCCTTCCTCCCTTCCTTCCTTCCTTCCTTCCTTCCTTCCTTCCTTTCTTTCCTTCCTTCCTTTTCTCTTTTTTTTTTGTCTGAGACCGGGACTCAAACTTGGTACCTGACACTTTCACTCACTGGCTGGTGCTCTACCAACTGAGCTACATGCACCTCCAATTCCTTGAATTTTTAAGTGGCACTAAGATATTACTTATCTTGATTACAGAGTTTTACCACTCTCTTAAATGGCTCAGCCATTTTATCTAAGTCAGCCTAGCTCAGGAATGGGCTAAAGGGTGGCAGAAGATCAGAAAGATCCAGAGAGGATCCTGTGTTCTTCAAAAAATTAAAAAACAAAAAGCTGGTGCAGGAACAACGAAGGCAAGCTGAGGCACTCATCCAGATTGAAGGAGAGTAAAGAAACAAGATACTAAATTTGGACTTAATCACAGTATTAGGGCAAGTGCTAAATTTAAATACATACTGTACATTAGATAACAGAATCATATCAATGTTAAGTTTCCAGACTTTTGCTAATTGTACTGTGGTTATGCAAGAGAATGTCCTCATTTTTAAGAAATGATGAAGAAAGATGGTCACAGGGTAACAGCTGCCTGACAGCGGCCTTAACTACAGGTCCCCTTCCAGCTTGTCATCCAGGAGGGACAGTAGGATGCTGGGTGGCAGGAGTCTCGTCCAGAAGCAAGGGATTGCAGGGCTGACTGGACATTTTCCTCCTGCAACAAGAGTTAACCTTGAATCCCCAAATCACTCCTCACCCTCCCCAGGAAAACCTGACAACTGGCTCAGAAAGGAGCAGGAAATGAACCCCTCCCCACACTATGATGCTAGTGAATTCTCTATCCCTGACAGGCTGGCCTCTGAGACAGGTACTGAGGTGCGTTCCTACAGAGGAAGAGCCTGGAGGTCAGGGAGTAGCCCTTGGCTACAGCTGACAAGTGAGAGAGCTGGGACTAGAGCCCAGGACCCAGGCCAAAGCCAGCTCTTCCCACTGCTGTCATTGTGCAACATGAAATTCTCTTTGCATGCATCAGCCCACTGGCTAATCCTTCCACTGTTTTTCACTCAGTCAAAAATGCATTATTGTTATTTATTTTGGGTGCTGGTATTGGGGCTTGAACTTAGGGCCTTAGCACTGTCCATCTGAGCCACAGCTCCATTTTCAGCTTTTCAGTGGTGAATTGGTGAGTCTCATAGATTTTCCCTGACTTTGAACCATAATCCTCAGAGCTCAGCTTCCTGAGTAGCTATGATTATAGGCATAAACCACCAGCACTTGGCTAACATTAGCCCTGAGATATGGGTTCTGAAAGTTAGACTGCTCCAGTTCCAAGCCTGGATCTACCAGCCACCACCCAAGGGTCTTGGGGCCACAATTTCCCTTCTGTGGTTTCATCTGTAAAGAAGGGATGATATAAAAGATCTACCTCCTGGGTTTGTCACAGGGTTGAATGAGAGGACAACAGTGGAGAACATAAGAAACTTGCTAGCACTTAATAAATGCTCAATAAATGCCATCAATAGTTATTATCTGCCTGTCTCTGCCTTGAACAGCTCATCCCTAGGAGACAATGGCTCCATTTTGACTATTATGTTCTCAAACAATACAACCCTTCAGTATTTCAGCACATACAGATGAATGCTTAATAACTGTCTCTAAGAAATCAGCCCCCCAAGCTGGGTGCTGGTGGCTCATGCCTGTAATCCTAGCTACTCAGGAGGCTGAGATCTGAGGATCATGGTTCAAAGCCAGCCTGGGCAGGAGCTGGCTTATTGGAGACTCTTATCTCTAATAAACCACTCAGAAAACCGGAAGCAGCACTGTGGCTCAAGTGGTAGAGCGTTCATCTTGAGCTGAAGAGCTGAGGGATAGCGCCCAGGCCAGAGTTCAAGCCCCAGGACCACAAAAAGGAAGGAAGGAAGGGAGGGAGG
>NW_012267251.1:9908433-9924136 GCF_000151885.1 Dipodomys ordii
GGGGGGGGGGGGGAGGGAGAAAAGGAGGAAGGAAGGGAAAGAGAGAGAGAACCATATTGCAAATAAATAAGAGGGCAAACGGGCCCATGGGAGTCCTCATCTGAAATCCACTCTGTATCATATTGGCTTGGATTCCCCTGGGGAGGACCCAGTGCATGCGCAGGAAAATGATCCTATGGATCATGCGTCTAGAGGGCGGAAGAAGGGCAGGCCCAGGGCAGGGTGACCAAAGGTCAGGCAGCAGTCATATTTAGCCAGGACGGTCCTTCTGGAACAAAGTCAGAGCCGAGCAGGCAATTTTCTAACCATAAACAGCCACTCAAAAAGCTCAAAACCACACACAGGCCCATGCGTGGATGAGGGTGAAGTTCAGCCACTCACTGGGGTAAGCATGAGGGGAGGAAAGGGCTGTGCCAAGGGGAAGAAGAGGAGGGGCAGGCGTCTATGCGTTGGCACACGTGGGTACAAGGGCAGACCCAGGCTTTGTGGAAACTCAAACGGATACAACTTGGAGTTGTAAGGAAAAGGCTGCATATAGAAATGTGTGTAAGTGGGGCCTTGGATGAAGCCAGTGCAAGCAAGAGACCGGCCTGCTAAGCCTCACGGATGCACCCTGGGCTCTCGCGGGCACTTTTCTGTCCGCTAGCATCACTCATGGTTTCTGTGAGTTTTCTCGTCTCTGCCTCAGCACTATTTTTCTTTCCTCTCACACATGCTTTTGCCTGACCTGATTTTCTTTTCATGGCAAAGGGCATGAGTTAGAATCCCCACACCTTGTGTTCAGTTCCTCTCCACCTCCTTCCTGGGTGCAAGGGATGGTCTGATTTTTTTTTCCATCCCTCCCTTCTCCAGTGCCCTTTCTCCAGCACTACCAGGCCCCAGCCTTTCCCCACTCCACACATTGGGTGCAAGCAGCCATCTCCCCCAAAGCATTGGCAAGGCCCCATCCAGATGCCAGAAAGGGTGAAACCGCAGCTCTCCCCCCCCCACCCAATGCCTGGCCCCTTGCATTCCAGCCCTGCGCCCAGAGTTTGACCTTCTCTGCGGCTGCCTGCAGATGTGTTCTGTGTTACAGAAATAGCCCAGCCCAGCCAGGACCTCCTCTGCTCACTCAGAGCACCCCCTCCCCAAGCCCTGGCTTCAGGAGTCAGGCAGGATGCGAGAGAAGGTTCTGCAGTACACTCCCACGCAGCCCACACACAGCAGAGCCAAGTGAGCCTGTGGCCTCCCACCAGCCCCGCCCCAGAACTTCTCATCTGCACACAGGATGGACAGAGGTGAGTGGCCAGACTGGGAGAAGTGGAGGAGCACTGAAGCAAAGGCTCAGCACTGCGGAAGCTTCTCCACTGTGACCCCAGGAGAGCGGGGGTCAGTGTAGGCAAATGGCTAGTACCACCCACAGAGACGCCCCCAGACTCCTCTCTCCCACCCAGAGAGAAGGGAAAATGAATTCAGAGACAGAGTAAAGACTAAGATGGAAAATGTCACCAACACATCCCTCTTCCTAAAAATGACTCCCGGCTCTAACATCAGTTGTCTGAGAGGCGCCATTTAACTTTCAAGAATAGCCTTGCGGTAGATAAAACACATTTTGTCTAAATATAAATTGTTTTTCTCTCTCCCATTAGAAAATTCTCAGAACAAAAGCTGATCTTCTTCGTACCCTTTCATTTCCCTCTTTTCAACAAGAACTTTCACTATGACTAAACTCAGAGCTAAGTACATAGGTAGGAAGGTCCAAGTCTCTTCCCTGGAGGAACTAACATCTGATGGGTTTTTCTCCCCCTAGATCACCTGAAAGAGAACTTCTCGGCAACCTGGTCAGGCAGGGCAAGGAAGGATGGCCAGAGAACCAGCTCACCTGAACAGGTACCAGCTCTGCTCTGACAAGCAGGGGGGGCAGAGACACAGGGCCCATGTCTTTATGCCTCATCTGTAGCACAAGGATCATAGAGTCCATGACTTACTACACACAAAATGCTTTAAACAATGCTGGTCGCATACATAATGGTCATCATCAGCTCAGTCTCCCAGCAGTGGGACTGCCAGAAACACAGGAAATGAAAATCAGCCCCTCGGTATTACTAATTGTGAGCTTATTGTTGAAGATCAATAAGGAGTTGGGATTCTTCCCAGTCTGTAAGGTTGATTAGTGTAGGAAAGAGAGAAGACGGCGCCTTGGCCTGGGACCCTTTGCTGCCCTCCTACACAAGCCCTCCTTGACTTGTTGGTTTTCATGGCACTTGCAATTGGAAAGAGAAATCTAGAAGATTTCTGCCACCTCTCTCTGTAGTCAAATGTGTATTTCTTCTCTTCCTTGGGTTTTCTTCTGATAAAGGGCCACAGCCAGTTGAAAATTGTTCCTACTTCCATAGATCCTGGCCCAAATCTCTACTGTCTCATACAGAAATAACTCCATATTTACCTAAACAAGATGTCAGGGGAGGGGGGGGTGGCGCTGAGGCTGAGATGGAAGGAGAGACAATGGATGGATTCAGTTATATCATGAAAGACTGAATTTAGAGACACTAATGAGCTTTACAACTGGGAGGCTGTCCCTGTCTGGTGGAACAATACAATCTGTTAGAAAGGATTTCATTACAAGGATACGGTTTTACCAGTGGATAGGGTGCTTCTTTCAGGTGCTGGTTCTCTGCTATTCCCCCGTGGGGACGGCCATAGCACATGCCCTATGCCCTGGGTTCCTTCAGTGATCAGGCCGTGCAACCTACCAAGTCTCATGGTCTGGCAGGGGAAAATATTCAGCAAGAGAGCTCAGGAGTGTATCAGCTACCTAAGCCTGACCCCTTTAGGATCTAACTCTCTTGAGAAAGGACCCTACCCCAACACCCAGTGACCATGGTGATAGTCACATTCATAAAATGGGATGCCACTGTTTTGATGACCTGGGGCAGCCACCTGATCTCAGCTCAGCCCAAATCCCCAGGTGTGACAAGCAGGATTGAGAGAGAAGGGAGATCAGTCCTTCTCCAGGTCACCAACCGGGAATGTGTACACATCCTTGTCAACCCCAGAAGCCACCACACTGGAAGGCTTCTCTGCAGTGAGGGCTGGGGCGGGAGAGTAACGGGCAGAGATGGAGTCAGCACACAAGTAAACAAAGGCCATACCTGAGGCCCCCAGCTTGGCTTTAGTTCTAGTCCAGAAACACTGCACACACCGTATAATTAAACCTCCTTTGAGAAGTAAGCTGTTTTTAAGTGTTTCAGTAACTTATACCTAGAAGTCCCAACTAATGCAGGAGAGGGGTCCAGCATGCGAGACCCATCATGTGGCTGAGAAGAGGAGGACACCGGAAGCAATAGGAGGAAGAAGGAAAAGGAACAGAAGTGCTGGCAGGCCTTCGCTGGCCCACATACCACACTATCAGAGGGAACAAGGTTGAAGGTGGAGGCCAGTGAAAGCTCTAGATGCTTAAGACAGAGTTGACCACACAAGACGTAGGTGTGGCTGCAAAGGCGAATGAGATTCCTGAGGAAGGTGGCAGTTAGATACTGCTGACCAAAGGACTCAGGGACTCTGAGGTGGTAGCTGGCAAGTGAACAGTTTTGAGACAGCCTCAGAGGCCAGAAAAAGTCTTATATCTTCTCTCCTGTATGGTCCACAGCACGGGGTTCCTCTGCTGCCTTACTGCCTCAGACTCCTTGGGTTAACTAGCCCAATGTCTGTCTTCTTTAGGAAAGACCACCTCCCTGGTACTAATTCCAAGAATTAAGGGTCCCTTAAAGACAATACCCTCCCCCCCCAATCTGTTCTCTAGTTGGCTAGAACAGATGTTCCTTGTTTCTATGGCAACTAACCTACCACCCTTCCTAATGGTATCTTCCCAATGAAGGACACAGCCCAGACCACACCTCCTCAGATCAGCTGACCCTTACACTGCTTAGAGTTCACTGACAGCAGGCTCCTTGCCACAAAGAGGCACTGTGGGCACACAGAACTGCATATTCAGAACCTGGAAAGGATCCAAGATGGCAGTCACTTGAAGGTAGGAGAGGCCGTTACCTATATGCCATTGCCCAGACAACAGACGGATGTCTATCTTTCCACTGCAGTGTTAAAAGCATGAGGTGTTTTCAGCAGATTGAATTAACGCTTCCTCTGACCATTTTCCACATCACTAATGAATACCAGTGAGACCTCCTAATTGAATTTCCCATTTCAAGCTGAGCATTACTCTCTTGCTTATCTGGGGATCACGATCCTTGCAAGCAGTCCTCTCCAGACAGTCCCTTCCCCAGGCAGTGAGGGGAGGCAGGAAGTACTGTGCATTCCGTTCGCTTGCGCAGGGCTGCTTCGACTGCAGAAGAAGCTTCTCTCACTCAACCCAATCCGACCCCATTTGTTCTTGGCTCTCACAGCCCCTATAAATCCTTCTGGAGTTTTCCTGCAAGCCACAAATGAACTGAACTTTAGCTTCCTCTCTTCTAAACTTTGAGCTTCCTGGGATATCAGAAGTCAATGTATAAATAAGAATCAGTGGAGGAAGTGGTACTGTGGCTCAAGTGGTAGAGCACTCACCTTGAGCTGAAGAGCTCAGGGGCAACACCTATGCCCAGAGTTCAAGCCCCCCCGACCAACACACAAAAAAAATAAAATAAAATAAACAAACTTCATTTCTTCTCAGGCTGGGAAGGTGGCTCAGTGGTAGGGTGCTTGCCTTGCATGCATGAGGTTCTGGGTTTGATTCCTCAGCACCACATAAGCAGAAAAAGCCAGAAGTGGCACTGTGGCTCAAGTAGTAGAGCACTAGCCTTGAGCTGAAGAGCTGAGGGACAGCACCAGGCCTAGAGTTCAGGCCCCATGACTGACCAAAAAAAAACAAACAGAATCAGTTGATGAATGATCCCTACCAAATAGGCAGAAAGAAAGAAAAAAGATAATAAGTTTTTCCAGGTGCCAGTGGCTCACACCTGGAATCTTAACTATTCAGGAGGCTGGAGTCTAAGGAGCAAGGTTTGAAGACAGACTTAGCATGTGAGTCTTATCTCCAATGAACTAGCAAAAAGTCAGCAGAGGTGCTACGGCTCAAATAGTAAAGTGCCAGCCTTGAGTGAAAAAGCTAAAGGATAGCACCTAAATCCTGACTTCTTAGTACCCCTTATCCCACACAAATGAGCAGAAAGAGCCCCCCCAACCAGGGAAGACGCCGAACTTGGAGCTGCTACCTCTGTCCGTGCTCCCTCTCTCATTCCCAAACAGGTCAGGTTCCATACTTCTGCAGAAAATGCCTGGCTCTGAGGGCAGATAAACCTGGACTAGGATCACAGCACCGCTCCTTCCCAGCCCAAAGGTACTAGGCAAGTTCCTGATCCCCGGAGCCCTGGCTTTCTCAGCTGTAAAATGAGAGGACTAACTCCAACCTTAGAAGACTACACAAGGCCAGGGAGAACCACAATACTTCCACAGCATTCCAAAATCCACAACATCCGACAACAAAGTGTTTTTCCTAACTTGACTGGCAGCAAAACCCAACCAGGCTAGAACCTTGTGGGAGCAAAATGTGACCTGACCTGGCATGAGACTCTTTATAGCCTTTATTTATCCCACTTGTGTGATTCTTTAGATAAGTCTTGCTGCATCCATATAAAACTGTTTGATTATGGATCTGCTCCAGACCCTGCTGGAGGCTTTATGCAATACACAGTATGTACCATGTTACTGTTGGAAAATCCACAGGCCCCCGCAGTTTCAGATAATAAAGTGTGAAACTACAGTACCACTTCCCTAGCCTGCTAAGGCAAGGATTTCAGGTCAGTCACTAGAGTGAGCTAAGCTAGAGTACTGACAGTCATTCACAGCCCATGCCTCATCACCAACCTGGAGAGGGTCTCTGGGTTCCTGCAGCCTGGAACTGGCTCCCTGGAATGCAAGCTGGCATGGGGCAGACAGGAGGATCCAAAGACCAGCTCAGCCTGTACCTTCTCTAGTCTGAGCAGAACTGGCAGAGGCAAGGGGATGTTGTTATTTGGTTGGACTTCAGGTATAGACATGCCTGAAGATTCCAACCATGCCTCCCAACTCCCCACCTCATTGGGCTTCCAGCCCTCTCACCACCCTACCACCACCACCCCACAGCTTCATTTGCATTGCCTACTCCCCAGAGGCATTCCCAAAGGCAGAAATGACCCAGCCCTGGGGGGACACTGAGAGGGAAGCAGGGTTTGTGGAGACTTGGACAAAAGGAAGGAAAAGATTCTGAGTGTGAGGGGGTGAAGAAGATGGAGCACCCTGAGGGTAGTTGGGGGAGGGGGGGAGATATCTAACATACAGTGGGGAACAGGTTTGACATGTTTCTCTGAATGCCATCTCATGCTTTTCAAATGGGAATCCAGCCCTGGTCAATAACAGTGAGCAAGGTTGGGCAATTCCTCGTCTTGGATCTCTGAGTTCTAGTCAAACATCTTAGGGTCTTACTGATGACTGCTGTCAACTCAGCCTTCCCTGAGTGGCTTCTTGGTTTTGATGCTGGATCTCCACTTTTTTCAAGAGGCCTAGGATTGCTGGCCAATAGACTTGCAATCCTCACAGGCAGTAGACTCTCCTCTTGGAAGGAAGGTCTTTGCAGCCCTGCTGGCCTTCACATGGAGAACTGAAGTGACAATGGAACTGAGTTCTCTTATGGATCACATGATACATGGGGGGGCGGGGGGGGGAGGAACTTAGTTGCCCAAGGCCACAAAGCAAGTTAGGACAAAGCTGGCCCTGGAGTCCAGGTACTACCTCCCATGACAAAGATGGGATATCTTTCTCATAGCCTTGTTGACCTTTGCAGCCAGAAAAAGCCAAGCCAAATGCTTAATGCTTTCTGCCTTCCTAGTTCAAACAACTCAAGAAAAGCTAGTATCTAAGGACTTAACTGGATTCTCTGACTGTAACCCAGACCTATCCAAAGGTAGGACAAAAACCTCTTCAAAGCCTTCTTAGAGAAGGCCATCAGTGGACATGAGCAGAAATGGGCTAAATGAACCACTGTCTGAAACCTGCCCCAAACCTTGGTGGGACTATGAATGAGGTGGACAAAGGAGGCATCTACTGAGCAGAAGTTCCTCAAGGGGAGGATATCTTCTCTTGGCTAATTTGAACAGGTCTGGGGGGTTGTCATCAGCCACAGGTTTAGACTTTCCTACATTAATATTCCTGAGAACTATGTCCTGAACTCACTCAGTACTATCCAGAAACCTGGGGACGAGGGAATCCCAGGCAGCTGGACTTGATCGTTCAGATCAGAGCATCATGTCCTTTTGACTAGCTTGTCCTACTTCTCTCTGCTCCAGGAAAAGCCTGAGGTCTGCCACTCACTCCCCCCCCCCCAATTTAACCTTCCTAATATAGGAACTTCCATTGCTTCCTTGATTAGTTGAGTTCCTGTTTAACAATATGAACATCTAGTGGGAAACAGAAAATTTTCTTCTAGAAAGAAGATCCTGTGAAGAAAAAGAAAAAGGAGGAAGAGGAGGGGGGAGGAGTAAGAAGGAGAAAAAGAAGAGGAGGGCCAGGCGCCGGTGGCTCACGCCTGAAATCCTAGCTACTCAGGAGGCTGAGATCTGAGGATCGCGGTTCAAAGCCAGCCCAGGCAGGAGAGACTGTGAGACTCCTATCTCCAATAAACCACTAGAAAACCGGAAGTGGCGCTGTAGCTCAAGTGGTAGAGTGCTCGCCTTGAGCTGAAGAGCTGAGGGACAAGCGCCCAGGCCCAGAGTTCAAGCCTCACAACCGACAAAAAAAAAAGAAGAAGAAGAGGAGGAGGGAGAGGAGGAGAGTCTACAATGAAACTCAAAAAAAGAGCATCTATAGTTCCATTTCAGGGGGTGCAGGGCGGGATAGGAGGGGTTGGTTCCAAACTGATTTTTCCCTCAGAGCTTCTGCTCACACAAGTCTGCACACATGTACATGCCGACCACACAGCTTGGGTTGTGGCAGTTGGGAATCTGCCTGGGGAATCCCACAAACGCGTTGTGATTTGAGGCCTGGATCCTGAGAAGGTAGACAAATACCTCAGAGCCACTTTGATGCCTCCTGGTGTCTCCCAGTGTAGACAACACCAGTCTACAGCCTTCAGAGCATAAGGACATCCAACACTTCAATGCCTGATACCAAGATTTTTTCCACTTCCCTTGTCTCTTGACCACCAAGTGAGAGAGAGGTATTTCAGAATGATTAATACTGGACACCGAGACCTCAAATGTGAAAAGTGCAGTTGACAAATCCTCTGTCTTTTCCAAGGACAGAAGATGACTTTGATCATTTCCAGAAGATGCCTGTAGGCCCAGGAAGTGCAAAGCTTAATACCATAATCCCTCAGAGAAAGGTAAGCCTCTGATGTCCTCATTGAGGACAGGAAGCAGAGGGGCAGTCCTCGGCCAGTGGCCTTGTTCTGGAGGTAGGAGCCTCTCAGAGCTTAGGAATAAGGAAGCCAGGACCACACGCCAGTTTGTCATGTTGAAAGGACACACCAGGAGAGAGGAATGCTAACAAAATCAGAATGCAAGTTTTCAGGAATCTGCCCCAAAGATGCCTTAACAGAGGGTCTGTTTGGAGAAGACCCTGAAGGCAAAATTGTTGAATTTCACAGGCCAGTAAAACTTGAAAAAAGGAAGAAAGAAATTTCAGGCACCAACATAAAGTTGCCAACTTTTAATTTTGCCAAATAGGGACATTATGAAAAGCCCAACTACCATCTCTTTTCATCATCAGCTCATGAAAAAACCCAGCAAGCCATAATCTCAGAGTATTTCAGCACATCTCCTTCCAGCAAAAGATGTCCTTTAAACGGAACTGAACCTATTCTGCTTGATGAACATGGCAGCACCTTTCTCCTCTTTTTCTCATTTCTCCGCAGTCTCTGTTGAAAACGCTGTTACAGATAAAAATTGGACTCATAGGCCAAATGACCTCTGTATGTCTGCTTCAACTTGAGTCTAAAAATTAAGAGAAACACCCTAAAGTTTGGGAGTTTTAAATCCACTTTCCCCTGTACTGGACAGGGGAATGAACAAGCACACCAGTTCTATTTATATAAAAGCACTGGGTCAATTACAAAGCACCAAACATTGTTTGGTGTTCAGTGAGTGAGCACCTTCCTCCATCCTGGGCCTCTCAAGTTTCTAAAACCCCTTGGATTTTACTGTCCCCTCACCTGTCCAAATAATTCAAGGAGATCAAGGCACCATCAGCTTGCACTTGTAATCCTCTCTGCTTTGGAGGCTGAGAATGAGGATCAGAGTTGAAGGCCAGCCCAGGCAGTGAGACTCCCTTCTCAATCTATAACTGGGCACAGTGACACACATCTGTCATCCCAAACAATGTGATATGAGATTAGAAGGAGTGCAGTTCCAGATCAACAAAAGTAAAAAGTCCCTGAGACTCTATCTCCACAGGAGGGAAGCGGAACATGGTGGCACATACATGTGATCCCAGAAACACGGGAAAGCTACAGTAGGCCAATCGCAGCCCAGGAAGACACAGAGACTCTATAGCAGGCCAACTGCAGCTCAGATAGACACAGGGAAGCTACAGCAGAACACTCACAGCTCAGGCACTTGCCCATGAGATCCTCTCCTGAAAACCACCAGTGAAAAACAGGGCTGGAGGAATGAATGGCTCAGTGGTATCAAGTGTGAAGTCCTAAGTCCAAACCCCCAGTCATGCCAAAATTAATTAGAATTCAGAGAAAAGGAAAAGGACAATTTTCCCCAAGTCATAAGTTTTACAAGAGACAAAATAGGCTTTGGAGGAGTGGGAGAAAACATGTCGCCAGCAGAGTCACAGATGTGGACCCCTGATGCTGTTCAACTGCACAGTTAGGAGCCCAGAGAGGACCAGCTCCATCCCAGGGGCTCTTTTCCACTCCTGCCTTTTACAGATTACTTTTTTCTCTCTCTCATTATGAAGGGCGACTAGGTAGCGGGGCATACTGAGTCATGGGGCAGAAGGAAGTACAGCCAGTTAAGAGTTGGCTCTTGATTGCATTCCTTTGCCCTAGTGCTAACAGTCACAGCATCTCTCAGCTCCAGTTTCCTCCTCCATGCTGTAGCGATCATCTCTCTGTTTTCCTTATAGGACTGCTGTTAAACTGTGAGACTCTCATAAGAAAAACCATTACTCGCTACTCTAAATGTTCTCTGTCTAGTGTATAGCATAGTACCTCAGAGAGAAGAGGAGGGCTAAGTCACCTGCTGCACTGAGCTAGGATAGGAGCATCCATAGGAGAACACACTGGATCTGAGCAGAAAAGCATGACACACCAAACAAGAGAAGATGGTAAAGCCTGGCGTTGGCGGCTTATGCTTTTAATCCAAACTATTCAGGAGGCTGAGATCTGAGGGTTGTGGTTTGAAGCCAGCTCATGCAGAAAAGTCCTTGAGACTCTTATATCCAATTAACCAGCAAAAAGCTAAATGTGGCTAAAGTAAGAGCACCAGCCTTGAGTAGAAAAAGCTAAGGGAAAGACTAAGAGAAAGAGCAGGGCCCTGAGTTCAAACACCAGCATTCCCCGCCCCCCACCCCCAGAAACACACATACACACAAACACATGAGAGAGAGGGAGAGAGAGAAGAGACAGGAAGAGAGGGAGAACTGTCTGTTGGTCAAAATCATACACAGTGCTATCTACTTAATAGAAAACCATGCTGGAAATTCTTTTTGGAAGTAGTTGGTGACATAAATTCTGTAATGCTTATACTTTCGAAATTAACCAGACCATGCAACCCATTAATTACCCTGCCTAACAAACAGCTATGTGATTCAATGGCCAACGGCACTGTCTGATTTCTTATGCTCAAATGCTGCCTCTCCTACACATTCTCTCCTTACGTTCAGAAGTCAGTTGTTCAGGATCACATCTGCAACTTTGGAACACAGAGTTTAGACTCAGCTTCCTCACCCCATTCCTTTCCAACCCCTCCAGGCTCAACCTCCATTTCACTCCAGGACACTCCTTTTCTGATATATATTTCCCCCCCGCCCCTAACTTGCCTTTCCAAACCCACCTCCAGCCTCTTGCTGAGAGTACCATTCATCTTGGCCCACCCACCATTCCTGCCGATCCTGCCGCACCGCCTGTGCTGCCCACAGGACCAGCCACTGCTCAAATGGGTCTTGGCAGCGAGGCCAGGCTGCCCGCCCACAGCCCCGGCATGAGGTTTGTTCTCTGATCTCTGCTCCTTGCCACTGATAACACAAACCTGGGGAAGACAGTGGCTCTCAGCCAGCCTTACTCACCCACACCACCCATGGCCTCCCCACCCAGATTTCTGCTTTCAGGCAGCATGCCAGCCCCACACATCCTCCAAGGCAGTGGCTTTCCTCAGGCTGGATCAGAGGCTCTGGGAAGAAAGTGCCCCTGGTGCTTACCTCTCAGCTTTGATCCCTTAGGCTTGCTCAAGCTAATTACACGTGGAGACCGGTCAGCCTGACTGAGTACCCGCAAGTCCCAGGTCTTGCCCCAAAGGCATGAGTCCTCTGGACACACAGTTCTAGTAGGAACCCACTCTTAAGTTCCCTCTGCAGCCCTCTCCTCCCAAGAGTGGGGAGAGTGTTCACATTCTATTCCAGAAATCAGAAATCTCTCCTGTTTTGATAGAAGACCCCGAGGAAAAATGAACCTTCATTTACACCCCAACTATGAACAAAAGTGCTCCCCCTCCCTCCTCCTCCCCTTTCACTGTGTCATACCCCTCTAAGCCCAGTTAAGGTTTGATCCCCAGTAGCCCTGATTTTACCTGTAGGCTGAAAGTCAGACCCCAACTGGGAGATACACACTGCTGACTGGGAAGCGAGCTGCGGCCGAGGGTGGTGGCGGCTGTAGCTACCAGGAGGAAGGAGCCAGGGCGAGAGCCATGATATCCAGAATTTCCCGTCTTCCAGGGAGCCTCCAGCTCTCTCCCTGCTCCCGCGCTGACTGAAATCCCGGGGCAAGTCTCCCAATAAAGCTAGGTCTGAAATCTGAAACTGCAGGTTGGCTAGGTCCTACATAAACACTCACACCCCCAGTTCCTCGGGCTGATGGCTCAACGCCCTTGCCTTCCCCTTGCTCCCCACCCACCAGCTCCTTCGCCCTGCTCTTCCTAACACCAGACGGCCCCCTAGCTGCAGCAGCAGCTCCCAGCGGCCCAGCCCACTGGCAGCCGTGCCGAGAGCTCGCAGGCACCTGAGAGAAGCACCAGGTGCTGTCCAGTGCTCTCCCAGCCCTAACCCCGCCTCCCAATGCAAGTCCAGGTGCTCAAGCGGCTCTCAAAGACCAGGCGATGGGCAGGTTCCCAGTGGCTTAAGGGCATTTTTTGAATCTTATTCCCGATAAAGGAAAAATAGTCTTTTAAAGATCTGATCGCAGAAAACTGGGTCTGACCTGCACAGCTTGCTAAGGATGCCTTCCTCTCTCTTCCTCCTTCCCTTTATGTTTTCACCCTAGATTAGAAAAGGCTACAGTAGGCATGGTGACAAAAGCTGAGGCCAGAGAGACAGAATGGCTCCTAACCAGACTGGGCATCCTGGTTGGTAAAATGGAAACAGCCAGCTTTAATTCAGATGGAGCTGGGCGCTGGGGGCTCATGCTTGTGATCCTAGCCACTCAGGAGGCAAGATCTAAGGATTATGGTTCAAAGCCAACCTGGGCAGAACAGTCTTGAGCCTCTTACCTCCAATTAGCCAGCAAAATGCTGGACTAGGGGTAAGACTTAAGTGGAAGGAGCCATGAGCAAAAAAGCCAAGCAAAAGTGTGAGACCTCGAATTCAAGCCCCAGTACTAGCACACACATCATACACACAAAAGTCAGATAGAACTAGGCACCAGTGATTCATGCCATTCTTAGTTACTTAGGAGACTGAGATCAGAAAACAACGGTTTGAGGCTAGCATGGGTAAAGAAATCCAAGAGACGCCATCTCCAAAAGAACCAGCAAAAAGCAAGGCTGGAAGCATGGCTCAAACAGTAGAGCATCAGCCATGAGCAAGCAAGCCATATGAATATAAGGCCCAAAGTACAAGCCACAGTACTGCAAAGAAAGCAGAGAGAGAGAGAGAGAGAGAGAGAGAGAGAGAGAGAGAGAATGCCATATCCTGTAATTGTGGTTACTCCGGAAGCTGAGATCTGAGGAGCACAGTTCCAAGCCAGCCAGGGCAGAAAAAGTCCATTAGACTCTTATCTCCAATTACCCACCCAAAAACCAAATGTGGATTTGTGGCACAAGTGGTAGAGTACTACTAGTCTTGAGCAAAAAAAGCTCAGGCCCTGAGTTCAAGTGCCAGGACAGACACAAAATAAACACACATATCACTCACTGGCATATAGTAGATACTCAATAAACATGCAGCACCCCACCATTTCATACTTCCTCTTAGTAGCTTGCTTCTGATTCAAGAAGAGAACTATAATTTCCCTTTAGTATTTACTGTTCCTTTGGGGGTTAGTTTATTGTTTCTTATTCATTGTCTTTCTGCCAACCTGGCTGTGAACCTACACAGCTTACATAGTACAGTCAGTGCTCAAGAGCAACGCTTCCTTCTGTCAAGGGAATGCTTTGATCTGCAGGCCCAGGTCATGGTCAGATTCACATAGCACATCTCCTCGTAAGTGTCTCTCACATCACTATCTGGTCTCAGGTTCACTTCAGGCTTTGGTGCCATGAGTCCATGAGCCCAGCCACCTATTGAGCCTTTCCAGAGGACAACCAGCCTTTGCCTTAACCCCAGCATGTCTAAAATCAAGTTAAGCTTGGCTACCCTCTCATAGTAGATAGCATTAATACAGAATGGCCTCCATGACATTATGATGACTGAAGACAGAATTTAGCATGCTACCATTTGGGTTAAAAACCATGTATAATTACCAGTATAGATACATTTACCTAGAGCTGGAATCAACAAGCTCTTTGGGTAAAGGGTTAGAGATCAGATATTTTCAGTCCCTGGGCCATAACAAGTGTCGCAATGTCTCAGCCAGGGGCCAGACACGGGAGCAAAGAAGGAGACAGGAGCAACATAAACCAACCAGTATGGTTGCTTTCAATAGAACTCTCATCCATATCTTCTTATGAGTCACAAAACTGTATTCTTCTTTTGATTTTTTCCCCACCTATTTAAAATATAAAGGCCATTTTTTTAGCTTGAACATTATATAAAATTAGGTGAGTGAGCTAGTTTGGACCCATGAGTTACAGTGTAGCTGACCCCTGGCTTTCAACATCTCAGGAAAGACCTAGTGGGTGCTGGAGACGGGACCAGGGTAGATGAGAAGCAGACAGGACGAAGGCTTTCTGGAGCACTGGGACCTGTGCGGGGCAAAGGCAATGGTCAGTGGGCCAGTCTCTCCATTCTTTCCCTTAGGTCAGGTCAATATCAAGTCTCCTGGCCAAGTGGGCCAAACAGGCTTACAGTTGTGAGGTCAGCTCTGATTGCTCCCCTTTTATATCCTAACACGTACAGAACTCACTGGCCCGCTTCACCAAGGCGCCTAAGCCTGCTGCCCTGACTTACCACTCAGCCGTCCTTTGCTTATTTACTGCCTCCTCCCCTCAGTGGACCTGACCTATGATAAAGCCAGGTTCCAAGAGAGACCGAAGCTTTTTAAGGACTGGACTTGGAGGCAACTTCTTGCCTTCTCTCTTCGTGGCTACACTAGGAGGAACGCAGTACAAGTAGCTTGACTGCAGTCTCTCATGCTAGAGATCCATCTAGAACACAGACTGGTTCTGAGACTTCTGCAAGAGCATGCAAAAGGCTCGGGGTCTTTGGAAAAGATCAAGCAGAGGACATCTGCAGAGAGATAAAAGACGTTAGTCAAAACAGGATCCAAGGAGAGGGGTTTGCCAGGAAGCCCAGGAGAAATTTTCCCTAACTCCATTCTCTGGTGCTTTAGCCCACAGGGTAGAGAAGCTCTTGCTGGGAGCAAGAGGAGGCACAGAGGCAGACGGTGTCCATCCCACAGCCTCCCACATCTAGGAGGGAATCCAGCATTCGGCAGTCTGCTTTCCCACCCAATGAGGAAAACCCCTCTACCCCAACTATGAAAGACGACCAACCACATGAGCTGGGACTCCTGCAGATGGCAGCCTCACTACTTTGGGAAGCAGCCTAACTCATTATTAGAGCTCACAGTCTGAAAGCTTTTCTGCTTCTACCCATCGATTCCAGTCCTGAAACTACACAGATCAAAACTTCCTGAGTGTGTAACAAAAAAACTAATGAAAACTGCCCAATGTAATAAATTCCCAAATACATTTTCCAAGATGTTCAAAGGGGTTTTAAAGACACAAAACTATGGGGAACTGAAAGTACCTTTGCTCAAAAATGCTTATTAAATAAAATCAAAATGTAATTTCTTTCCTGCTTCCTCATATGAAAGTACTCAGGTTACCCTGTAAAGGGACTCGTTTTCTTCCTTTATTGGAAGAAACCTCATAATCACCATGGCCATGTGGATCCTAAAAGCCTGAAACTCAGAAAATGTATCCCAAAGCTGAGTGCTAGTGGCTCATACCTATAGTCCTTGCTACTCAGGAGGCTGAGATCTGGGGATCAAGGACCAAAGCCAGCCCAGGCAGAAAAAGCTGTGAGACCCTAATCTCCAATTAACCACCAAAACACCAGAAGTGGAGGTATGGCTTCAGTAATAGATTGGAAACCTTGAGAGAAAAAGCCAAGTGACAGCTTAAGTCCTGAGTTTAAGCCCAGAAGGAAGGAA
>NW_012267251.1:9924186-9985595 GCF_000151885.1 Dipodomys ordii
GAGAAGAGTGGCAGGCAGAGGCCTCGGATGTGTTCCTGACCACACTTTCCCTCCTCCCACTTGGGAGAGAGAGACGTGGCAGCCTGAGCTTTGGTCAAGCCTGAGCACACACACCCACACAGCGGCCTGTTGCTGAGTGACTGACTGACGGGAGGGAGGGAGGGAGGGAGGGAGGGAGGGAGGGAGGGAGGATGGGTGCATCCTGAGATCTAAAGTGATCCTTTGGTGACAGGTTGTTAGCCACCTAGCTTCTTACAATAGGCATTAAGATAGTGCCACAGGGCCTGACATTTGATTGGCTGATTGACTGATTGATTGATTGCAGTGCTAGGGATGGAACTCAGGAACCTGCTCATCCTGGTTAGGCACTCAGGGAAACAGTGGGATGAGAGCTGTTGTATTTCACAGCCCAGAGAACTTCTGACTAGTGGACTTTGCCAACTTGCCCAAAGACACGCAGCTAGTGGAGTGGCAAAACCAAAATTCAAAGCTTCCACGTTCAGTCTTCACCATAGACCAATGCTTCCATGACAGCTGGTGATCTGCCGTGCTGTCCAGACTACAGCCATCTCAAACAGGGACCAGAGGAACAGCACCCACCACCCTACCACCACCACAGTCCGCTCTCTGTAGGCATTCATGCCTTCCTGGAATGGAGCAAACAAGCCCAGGATGCCAGGATCCCAGAATACTCCAAGAGCAGCATGGCCCCTCTCAGGCTTCAACATGGTACCCAGCCCTGCCTTTGCAAGGCTCACAATGGGCCTGTGGCACTCAGGAGCCCATGAAGCCTGGCACTGTCTGGTCAGCACAAGCATATGTATCTAGATCCTGGCGCCTCTTCTAGGCAGCCCTGCTTCTTGATAAATATTTGGCTAGCCCAGTCAGGAAAAGAACTGGGGGGATAGGGGGGCAGGATGTCCCCAGTCCTAGGGAGATGGACTGGAAAGCACTGGGGCGGACACAGAAGAATGGCAAATGTAAGTGCAGCCAACCCCCCTGCCCCGCCCCGTCAGCAGAGAACATTACCAACCAGCATGAATTTCCCTCTGAGAAACCCTGCAGCATTAGCAGCAGGGCCCTTAGCCCAGCTTCAAAGCACAGCTTCCAATCTCAGGCGAGTTCCTAACTGTCCGTCCAGCTGCAATTCACAATCTCAGACTGACTGCCCACCTGGCTCTCCTTCCAAGCAAACTTCTTGCTGGGAAAGCCACGTCCTCCTGAACCCCCACCCCTGCTCCCTGGCATGACCACTTCTGGACAAGTACATTTCTGGTCAGCACCTGGCTCAGGGACCCCTGGACACAGGCCATGACCTCTCTGGATTTTTTTTCTTCCCTCCCTCCCTCCCTCCCTCCCTCCCTCCCTCCCTCCTTCCTTCCTTCCTTCCCTTGTGTGTGTGTGTGGCTTGGGGGGGGGGGAGATGCCTTGGAACTCAGGGTCTAGGCGCTGTCCCTTAGCCTTTTCTGCTCAAGACTAGCACACTTGAGCCACAGTTCCACTTCTGACTTTTTTGTGGTTAACTGAGATAAGAGACTCACAGACTTTCCTGCCTAGGCTGGCTTCAAACTGTGATCCTCAGATCTTAGCCTCGTGAGTAACAGGATTTCAAGCATGAGGCACCAGCCCTGGGCTGGCTCCCCACTTTACAGGAGGGCAAATCTCAGCCAGGAACTGGAGCTCACACAGGAAGTCAATACTGGAGGCAGGAATAGGTCCGGAGTCTCCTGCTTGTCCTCCTGGTCCCTGGGGAGCAAACACCCACTCTCCTAAATAGTCTGTAGCTGTACCGGCCCAAGGAATCCCTGGATGGGCTCCTTCCAAGTGGCTGGCCTGGAGACTTCCTCCCTTTTATCTGTCATCTCCCTGGGAAACGTGGTCATTAGCAGAGAGCATCATGTGGGTGTCTAATTAAAGAAACGCAGCAACCTGTTCAAGGCACCCCACTGACCATCCACCCTGGGATCCTCTGACGGGCAGCTTCCTCCCTGGGGCTTCCCCACCCGCTGCCCTCCTATTCATCTGCTGACACAGACATGGCAGGGGGCTGGGGAAGGGAAGAATTGTGGATGATGGCAAGTACAGAATGGGCAAGGGCTCTTACCTGGCCCCTCTTGCTGCCACGGCATGTTGGGGTCAGGTGGAGGAAGCTAGGTATGGAGGAAGCTAGGATGGCAGCGTGCGGGTGAGCGGTGGAAGGGGCGCCACGCTCCCGCACCCGGCCCGCGAGGCCTCTGCGGACACTGCAGCTCACCCGTTCCTGGTTCAGCCTGGCATGGGCTGTTCCACTGGCCCTGGGAGCCTGGGGGTGGAGAAATCTCTGCTCAGGAGAAGCTTCCTTTTTTAGGGACCCAGGGCTCCACAGTTCATCCAACACTGCTACAAAGAACCAAGGAAGGAGGTGGGCTGAGACCAACGAAAGAGGGAGGACCCTGAAAGTGCAAGACCAACACTAATGGGGCGCCATCCCCCCCAACCCTGGGGACAGTGTAAGTCCACACCTGGAGCAGCGGACAGACACCTGCTGCCTGGGAGCTCCTGGCAGAGCCTACTCTCGGGAGTCAGGTGGGACCCAACCACGTCTGAGATGACACAGAAACAAATCCCCTTTAACCCGGTCCCCTGTGCCCCCTGAATCCTGTCTTGTCTCTCTCCCCTGGGCCCAGATCTCGTGGCTCACAGGCCTGTATCCTCCCCATGGCGCGGGAGAGGCAGAGGAGCCAGTGTTGATGCCGGAGCTTTCCACAGGCCAGCACCCACGCCAGAACTGGGACAAAGGGGAGCCGGACCTCAGGGACAAGTCCAGGGTTTCTACTTCCACAGGGGCTCCAGTTACCCCAAACCCACACCCCTAGAGGGATTGGTGCAGACTCTGTGCCCTCATGTGCCCCAGACCTCTGCCAGCTTGGCCCCGAACCCTCGCCCACACCCTGATCCACGATGATATGTGGGTTCTTTCTGGCAGAAATGGGAGTGTGACTTCTCGTTCCAGTCACAGGACCCTGTCCAGCTGTTTCTAGCTCCTGTGAGACAAACTGAACTTTATTTAAGGACAGTAGGAAAGATTTGGGTTAGACACCAAGAAATATTTTGAAACATGTAATACTGTCCTTGAATTTTAAAAATAAAGCTAATTTCCCTTTTGTAGTATGTGGTTTAATGCCTGCTTCGTGTTACTCTCATTCATGCCCTTAATGTGTGAATGGTGGAGTTTGAACTTGGGCCTCATGCTCTTGCTTTAGCCTTTTTTCTCAATGTTAGTACTCTATCACTTGAGCCACACCTCCACTTCTAGCATTTTGCTGGTTGCTTGGGGATAAGAGTCTCTTGGATTCCTCTGCCTGGGATGGGCTTTGAATTGCGATCTTCAGCTCCCAGTCTCCTGAGTGGAGTACAGGCAAGAGCCACCAGTGCTAGGTCCCAATGTTCCTCTCTTTGTTCAGGAACTCTCAGTGGTCACCCTTCAACTGCCCAACACCTGAGCTTGGCATTTGAGGCCCAGTTTGCCCTCTCTCATTTTGTATATTAGTTTGTTTTTATTTTTTGATGCAAGGTCTTGCTATAACCCAGTTTAGACTCAAACTCATGAAGTAGCCGAGGCTGGCCTCCAACTCATGCATAATCTTTCTGCTGCAACCTTGTCATGAGTGCTGGGATTACAGGTATGCACCACCATGCCCAGCTGCCCACTCATCTTCCAAATGTCCTAGTCTACTCTAATTCAGCTGAAGTGAACATTGTAACCTTTCCCCCTAAAGAACCTGGGCATCCCTGCTTCTGGCCACAGCAATTGCCCCTCTTCTCTCTCCCACAGGGTGGCCCACTCCTTGCCAGCCACTGGAGCAAGGCATCCTTTAAAGTGGCAGATCCCAGACATATTGGGTTATCTTCCACCTTAAGGCACAGCTGCAGAAAAGATTCTCCGACTCCACCCCAGATGCTGGTGGATCCAAATCTCCCTCGTTAGGTCATGGTTTCAAGGCTGAGCTCAAAGGCTACTTCTTCCAGGAAGCCTCTCCATAACTCTCACCCCAACAACACCCAGACCCGGCTATTCATTCTGCAGACAGACCCTGCCACCGCATCAGTGAGGAAGCCCCAAACCAAGAGGTGGGCATGGAGGGGAGGAGCTATGGAAACCATGCTCCCACCAGAGACAGTAGCACAGGGACAGCGGCACGGGGGCAGGGCGTTCTGGAAAAAGAGCACGGTGAAGGGGTGGGAGAAAGCTGCTACTGAAGGAACTCACACGCCATTCATCTCTGGCAGGCGCTGATGGAAACACTTCGTATTTACAGCCTGCTTTCTTCTCCTTGCTACGAGAAGCTGGAAGGGAATTTGGGGGGTCAGACGGTGGGGTCTCAGGATGTATGTAATACCGTGCACACATGTCTCCTGCCTGGTAGATGTTCTTCTAACAGGTAAACTGATCTTTGAGGGCTCACTCTCCACAAGAGGAAGCTCTGAAAAATGTTTCCCAGCATGAAAGGAGCCATGGGCCTGGGGAGCGAGGAGAGGCCGTGCTTGGTGAGAGGCTGGCTTTTGTGATACAGAATGAAAGGTGGGTGTCAGTGCTTCCAGAACCCACAAGAACCCTGTGCTGAGGAGACAGCTGTGTCAGAGACAGCTGCGGGCTGCTCGGAACAGCGACGTGGGGGAAATGCTCTGGAGCCATGCTGGGGTGACTGGCCTCCCCAGCAGCCCCCATTCTGCTGCTAGTGCCAGATATGTGAGGAACAATTCCCTTACCATGGCCAAGGCCTGGCAGACCCTTCGGAGCTAATCTTGTCTTTCTGCCCTATTCCAAAAGGGGGAGCTACTTACCCAGCATACCAGAGACCTGGAAGACCCTTCCAAAAGGTCACAATTTTAGGCTGGTACACACCTATCATCAGCTACTCAGGACATAAGAGATCGGGAGGATTCAGTTCAAGAACCACTCAGACAGTGTTAGTGGAACCTCATCTCAACAAGCCAGGTATGGTAGAGCATCTCTGTGCTCATCTACCCAGAGGCACAGGTAATGAAAAACATAACTAAAGGACAAGGGCTGGAGCTGTGCCTCAAGTGGTTGAATACCTGCCTAGCAAGTGCAAGGCCCTGAGTTCAAAACAACAATAAATAAATAATCAGTTTCTTTTGGTTTCCATCCTTTCTAGTCTGTCCGTCATTGGTTTAGCCTTGATATGGATGGCTGGAATTTAAACCCATTTTACAATGGAAAGGTTAAGACAGATATCCAACTTGCCCATTTCAACCCATTTCGCACTGGGCAGGTCAAGGTAGGTGTTAGATCAGACAGGATAAGAAGCCATGCAAGTCAGGTGCTGGTGGCTCACACCTGTAATCCTAGCGCCTCAGGAGGCTCACAGGTGAGGATCTCAGTACGAAGCCAGCCCAAGAATAAAAGTCCATCTGTCTCTAGTTAAGCTTCGAAACAAAGTGGAGGTGTGGCTCAAGTGGCAGAACACCAGCCTTGAGTGAAAAAGCCAAGTGAGAGCTTGAGGCCCTAAATTCAAACCCCAGTACTGGCACAATAAAAGAAAGCATGGCAAAGTCCATTATAATACCCCAGGATAGGAATTATTCTACTGTGCTTCTAGAGGTTTCTAGAAGACAGAAAACAAAGACCATCTAGAGCTGAAGCAGAAAGTTGCCAAGGTTGACTGAAGTCAGGGAGTCCAGTGGCCTCCTAAACATCTCCCTGGTCAACATGGAACTCTGTCACCAATCATGCATCTATAGCGACAGAACCAGAACAAGGAGCCAGCCTTGCCCAGAGCCTCCAACGCCTCCACACCTCCACCCTTAAATCTCTCTTTAAATTAAAAAGTTCAATCTAATTGCAAACCCAGTGCAGCTGATACAAGCTGAAGGGTTTGCTGAGCTGCCCGGAACTGCCCTGCAGTGGTCATCTGGTCCTCGGCTCCAGGCAGGGGCTCAGGCTGGAAAGGGTCAGGCCTTTTCTGAGGCTGGGCAGAAACTACCCAACCAGGAGCAAATGCCTGGCCCAACTGCAGCCACCTCTGAGAGCAGCTCAGGTCTGGGGAGGAGCTCAGGTCTAGGAGCAGCTCAGGTCTGGGAGCAGCTCAGGTCTGGGCATGAGCTTTGGGAACACCCCCCCATCTCAGAGCCCCCATAATCCCCAGTAGTCTCTCCTGAGAAGCAACTTTCTGAAGCCTAGCTCAAAGTCTGTCTACCAGCCTGAGGACCAGTGGCTAGATAGCATGGAAAGATCACATAGCTTTTCAGATCCACTCCTTTCATGTACATACTAGCCAAGGGGAAGAAATATCATCCAGCTTTCACAAGTAAGGAAAGAGAAGCACAGAGAGGTTAAATTACTGCACAGCTAAGAGGCAGCAGGGCCAGGATTTGACCCCCATCTCCCACATGTGGACCTGCAACCATGGTACAGAGCACCTGTCTGCTTTGCTGCCTACTTCCCCCACAGAAGAGCGGAAAAGCCTGTGGCCTTGTCTATGACAGAGGTGGCTTCATATGCCCTGGCCTTAAAACCAAGCAGTCTTTCTTTCTTTTTTTCTTCCTTTCTTTCCTTTCCTTCTGTCCTTCCACCCTTCTTTCCTTTCCTTTTTTTGCACCAGTCCTGGGGCTTGAACTCAGGGCCTGGGCCTGTCCCCTAACTTCTTTTGCTCAAGGCTAGCTCTCTATCACTTGAGCCACAGCACCACTTCCTTTTTCTGTTTATATGGTACTGAAACCCAGGGCTTTATGTATGCCAGGTAAGCACTATACACTAAGCCACATCCCTAGCCCAATGTTGTTTTCTAAGGGCTGCAATTCAGGAAACACTGCCAGGTGCTCATCAGAACCCCCACCCCACCTGCCCAGAGTTCTACTGCACTAGTTGGTTATCAGTGCTCATAACCACAGAATGCATGAATGACTGTTCCCTTAGTCTGGCAGTATCAACTAGAGGATGGATATATATTTCTCCTGCCTCCTTTGTTCTTAAAGATGTAGTTTCTTCTAGTTTTATCTCATCCAATGGTCCAGAGATGTTAGGGGAACTATTCACTCATGTTATAACCCAGAGAGGCTGAGGACTGACTGGTAGAGGCCACTCGGGGTGATGAACCACACTGGACGATGAGAAGGGGCTTTCTAGAAGATGGGAAGTCAGTCATCTCCCTCTCAGGGTTCCTGGAGGTCCCTGGCTCTCCCGGTCTTCCCTTGCATCCTGACACCTGGTCCTGGCTGTTCAGTCTCCCAGCGCCAGACACTCAGCTCATCCCTGGAGCCAGCTCTGATGGGGAGGAAGACAGCAGCAGTCTATAAGGTGCATTCACTTTCCTCCGCCCCAGAGCCACAGGAGGTCTTTTTATCCTGCAGGAAAGAGGAGGAGCAGGTGTTCCATCCTGTTAGCTTTATAGATCATTTCCTGAAATCCCCAGAGTCCTGAGAGAGGCTAGTACCTCTTCCTACTGGGCAAAGCAATCACTAGTATTTATATCTTCTCATTCTTTTTTTTTTGGTTATGGAGCTTGAACCTGGGCGCTGTCCCTGAACTCTTCAGCTCAAGACAAGTGCTCTACCACTTGAGCCACTTCCGGTTTCTGGTTGTTTATTGGAGATAAGAGTCTCAGAGTCTTTCCTGCCCAGGCTGGCTTTGAACCGTGATCCTCAGACCTCAGCCTCCTGAGTAGCTAGGATTATAGACATGAGCCATCAGCGCCGGGCTATCTTCTCATTCTTGATCTAGCTTCAAGCTCGTTTTGTTTGTTTGTTTTTTTAATGCCAGTACTGGAAGCTTAAACTCGGGGCCTGGATAAAGTTGCTTAGCTTTTTCCCTCAAGGCTGGCTCTCTACCTCTTGAGCCAAAGCTCCATTTCTAGCTTTTGTTGTTGTTGTTTTACTGGTTAATTGGAGATGAAAGAGTCTCATAGATTTTTCCTGCCTGGGCTGGCTTTGACTTTCTTTCCCCTGTTAGCTTCAAACATGATCCTCAGATCTCAGCCTCCTGACTAGCTAGGATTACAAGGGTGAGCCATCAGCACCCAGCGCCAACATTTTTTTAAACCAATGGGGAAACAGACAGAGTGAGGTTAATGGACTTACTCATCTTCACACTGTGTGATAAAACAGACAAGTGTTACCAACAAGGCCTGGCTCTGACCTTTTTTCTTTTTCTTTTCTTTTCTTTTTTTTTTTCTGGTCATGGGGCTTGAACTCTGGGCTTGGGTGCTGTCCCTCAGCTCTTCAGCTCAAGGTAAGCACTCTACCTCTTGAGTCACAGCACCACTTCAGTTTTCTAGTGGTTTATTGGAGATAAGAGTCTCACGGACTTTCCTGCCCAGGCTGGCTTTGAACCATGATCCTCAGATCTCAGCCTCCTGAGTAGATAAGATTACAGGCTTGAGCTGTGGTTCTGACTTTCTACCCCCTATAAATTCCATTCCCCACCCAAGGGAGCAGCTCCTCCCTCCTCGAGCCTTGTGTCACTCTTGCTGGGTGCTTGAATCGTCCTCAGCATCCTATGCTGCACTGCTTATGTATCTGTCTTCCTTAGAGCACCCCAAACCTTCCAGGGCAGTGGCCATGTCTCATTTCTGCATTCCTCATGTCTAGCACATGAGAGTTTCTCAATAAATGTCTGGGGAAGGAGGGTGGTTTAAAGATGGAAGAGAGAAGGAAGGGACATGGCGCAGGGATGCAGAGGGAGGGAGAAGGGAGAAGACAGGAGGAGGGAGGAGGGTAGAAGTAGGAAATCATGGTCATTTCAAAGCTGGACAGGGCACATGACCCTCAGGGCTGTTCCCTGAGCCCTGAAAATAAACACCACTTATACTGGCTTCCCACCTACAGGCAGTTCACGAGGGAAGGGGACCCCAGATGTTGCTGTCCCTCCCCCCCCCCTTTCCCACCTTCCCTCCAGCTTCTCCATGCTCCACTGGCTTCTGGCCTTGGTGCTCCAACTCAGAAGATGGAGGTTTGTGTTGCCTCTGAAGATGGGATGGGCTCAGGACAATGGTGGCCTGGGGCACCTTCTCCTCAAAAGGGTAAGCTTTAGGGGTGCTGCCTGGGCGAGGAGCCAGTGCCAGCGGGATCCAGGAGGAGGCGGCGCCAGGCTCATCATCTGAGCCACCACAAATCTAACCTCAGCCTCCACAGTGGGTCAGAGGACAGCTCAGAGCAGCTAGAAGTGGAACTGCATTGCTTGGCTCCCCTCCAGAGCATCCCTGGGCAGAGGAGACAGAGACACTTCTTGACAGCCCAGAGGCTCAGACCCCATGAGGCCTCCATGGCTTTACCCTCTTTTCCAAAAAGAATCCAATCCTACTTTTCCTTACAAAGGCCACTGTATGGTTGCTGCTTGCAGCATCCGTGGGGAGCTTTTGTGTGCATGCACAGCCCTGGGGCTGGGCACACGTGGGGAACTAGAAGCATGGGGAGGAAGGAAGGGACCGAGGGGGGGGGAGGTTCTTGGCCTTCTTTTAAAACCCAGAGTAACATCACTACCCTCTGCTAATCCTGCCTGACCTCTTTTGAAAACAAATCCTCAAGCCAAATCTGGCACATGCCAGGCAGCCAGGCACCTGGAAATGAAGAAGGAAGCTATTCCAAAGGATCTTGTGGCTTCTCCTTGTGCCAAAGAGTTGGGGGGTGAAAGGGGGGCTCAGTCATACTAGGCTCTTTAATGGGCCAGCCAGAATGTGGGGCAGTGACCTCCCACAAGGACAGCAGGAGTCCAGCAATGAGGACAGGACAGTCCAGTACAGGAAGCTCTTCATGGAAGACAGAGCCCTGAACTCCCACTCCCACCCTACAGAAGATGTGCAGACTGCCCTGAGGCAGGCCACACGCTTCTCTGATCCTCAGATCATGGACTCAGCCACAAGGAGGGAGGCTGGAAGAGAGGACCTGAGCTAACGATGCCTCGAGCCTGCTTATGAACTTGAAAGGATCTAGGTGCTGGTAGCTCACATGTGTAACCCTGGCTACTCAGGAGGCTGAAATCTAAGGATTGCGGTTCTAAGCCAGTCCAGGCAATAAAGTCCCTGAGACTCTTATCTCCAATAAACCACCAAAAAGCCAGAAGTAGAGCTGTGGCTCAAGTAGTAGAGTGCCAGCCTTTAACAAAAAAGCTAAAGGACAGTGCTCAGGCCCTAAGTTCAAGATCTAGGACTGGCACAAAAGTAAACAGATAAATTTGAAAGGATCAAGTGCAATCTCCTGGGTGGACAGTTGGGGCTCCAGATGAGCCGGTCCACCTTCTGGCCATCTTCCTCCTGAGCCCCTGAAGCATGCCCTGAACTCCAGTCCCTGCTCACCTTGTTCCAGCCCTGCTGTGGCCTCTGTGCACCGCTGCTCTACCTGCTCGGCTTCCCACACCTTCCTTCACTCCAGCCACAGCCTGCAGAGCACCCTGCGAGTCTTCTCTTATTTTTCCTAATTCTTTGTTTACAAGTCTGCCTCCACGGCTAGACTGGGAACACCAAAGGACAAAGCCCATCAAATCCATCTTTCATCCAACAAACATTTAGCAGATGACTGCTGGGTGTTGCAGGGATGCAGGAGAGAAGGGGAGTGGCCGGGTCTGTGTCCCTGTGCTCTGGTTAGTGCAAGGACAGTCCTGCTATGGCCAGAAGGCTGGGCACTGGAGCTGCCCTGGGCTCTGCCCACCTCCTTTAGCAGACGCTTAAAGAATATGGAGAAGAAGCAACTAAAAACATAAGCCACCCGTACTCCTCCCTGGTACTTTACCATATGCTATGGAGATTCTATTCTCAGTACTTCAGTCAAGCTTCAAATTAACTCTTTGACAAGAGCCCTCTTACTCTGAATTCACAGATTTTTAAAAACTGTAGTGCCCAGTGTCTTTAGGAAAACCAAGTGTAAAAGGACTTTAGGTCTCTATGACTTCCCCCTAATGCAGAGCCTGGTCCGGGGACCTCCAGACTTCTTCCCTTGACAAAGAAGAGCAGATCACAAAGTCCTGGGGCCTCCTCCAACCAACCACAGCCATACTCCCCAAACGCGCTCCTCCATAGACCCACCAGGCATTTTTCTCACTTGGAGCCCAGTGTGGCTCCCCATGTCTCTGACCCCTCCTCCTTCTACTCCTTTCTCTGGACCCCTCCTGCACACACATCCAAGCTACACAGGGCCAGGGATGGCACATGTGCCCACATACCTTGTGCAGCATCACTTCATGACTCTTTACCCTAGGAAGCCCTCCTAGACTCACTGTGCCCAAACCGAAGCTTGCCTCTGCAGTGCATTTCCCTGGACCTTAATAACCTTCCCACATTCACATTGTTCAGTTCCAGCCATTTAAGTCACATTTTCTTTTCACTTGACAAACATTTCCTAAAGGTCTGCCCCTAGGTGCCAGGCATTACTGTGCACACTGAGCTGGGTCTTTCCCAAGGACCATCTCTTCTTTGCTCTGCCCTAGAACTTAACATTTACACAGGATTTTCACTTTTTGTATATGTGTGGGTGCTGTCTCTGAGCTTCATTTGCTCAAGGCTAGCTAGCACTCTACCACTTGAGCCACAGCTCCATTCCAGCATTTTTGGTAGATTACTGGAGATCTGAGGCTCACAGCACTGCCCAGGCTGGCTTCAAACTGCAGTCCTCAGATCTCAGTCTTCTGAGCAGCTAGTATTTCAGGCCTAAGCCACCAGTGCCCGGCTTGGATTTTTACTCTCTCTGCACAGCATCTTCACAACACAGGATGGATAGAAGTTGTTATTCCATCAGAAAGAAGAGAATACTGAGGCCCAGAAAATAAAAAAGCAACACCACAGACTCCTGGCTGGTCACCAGCTAGGTCTTCCACAGGATCTCTCTCTCCCAGAGCCTCACAGATTTAGGAACCCAGAAAGATGGATGGGCTTGCAGCCACAGCCCACTTTTCTCTGTGGTTTCCGCTGACATGGAGGAAGGAAGAAAGCAGGCGTGAAAGTAGAGGAGAGTGCCATGCACCTTATTTACCTAGTATATGATGAGCTCACTGCCAATTCGCCAAAATGAAGAACTTACTAGAAAGACAAATGGCCCAGGGAATAAGCTACCTCATAATAACAGCTCTTTACCGAGTTAATGTTTGAGTCGGGTAATCTAAAAGCAGCTCATTTCCTAACCACCTGGAAGATGCAGTTGTCTGGCTCTGAAGAGGAAAGGACTAAGCAGGTCAAACATCCTACGCACAGATAAGAGTAGCAAGATGAGTCCAGGCTGGGCCGATGGCCCTAGCAGCCAAGTACAGTTCATGTTGCTGCCACCCAGACAGACTCCTGTGACAGACGCTGACAGTGTCCTGGTGCCTGTGGAGGGAGGCCTGGGCTCCCCCCTGCCCTGGTCCTGGGGCTCTACATCAGTCACCCTTGGCTAGAATGAATGGAATCAGAAACCCAGCTCACAGGGATGTATTTCAGCAGCACTTGGACTCTACGACCCTCTTCTGGGCCCAGCTCCTGAGGCCTGTGCTATCTGTAGGCCCGCCCTACACAGGGTCCTTGTTCTCACTGACTGTGATCATCAGCATGCCTGGGGGGGAGGGTGCCCTCTGAAGGGCAGAAGATGAAGAAAATTCCAATGTCACAAGACTGAAGTAAAGGGCAGGCTTAAGAAGTGTAGAACAGTATATGTCACCAGGGCAAAAGAGATTTATACAGAGAACACAGAAAGGAGTCTCAATGAATAATTCTGGGAAGGCAAGGGAAGGGGAGGTAAGGGAAGGGGAGGCAAGGGGAGGGAAGAGGAAAAGCAGCGAAGGGAAGGAGAGGCAAGAGAAGGGGAGAGGAGGGAAGGGAAGAGGGAAAGCAAAGCAAAGGAGAGAGAAGGGAGAGGGAATGGGAAAGGAAGTGAAGGGAGAGGAAGGGAGAAAGAAGAGAGGGGAGGGGAAAGTCTGACACAACAGATGTGACTACTTTTTTGGTTTCTATCAGAGCGCCCACTGATGCAGACAGAAGAACATCTTCATCTTTAATAAGACAAGGAATGAGCCAAACAAAAAGAACTTAGAAATAACCTCTGAGCTTGATTTCACTAATGAAACATTAGCTGGAGAGGGATGATTCTGAAGAAATGATTTGGAGTGGAGAGACTATTCCAGAAATCATAAAAGCTTAAGGTGTGTCTATAGGTACTGAACTGGAAGTCAGTTCTTTTTGTTGATATTTTGTTTTACTTTTGAGTCAGGGTATTTCCATGCAGCCTATGCAAGCCTAGAACTCAAGATCCTTTGGCCTCTCTAGAGTTCTGAGATTACAGGCTTGTGCCACACACACACACACACACACACACACACACACACACACACACACACACACCTGGCTGGAAGCCAATTTTGATCCTAGTGTGTTTTTACATGACTTGAGGCCAAAAGTTTGCTAAACTTTCCATAGACTTCTGTTTCTCCGATAACTAAAAGCAGTTCTGTGTCACCTGTACAAATCTTCATCCTTTGGTAGGGTGGGCTTTAAAGAAAAGGAGACTGAGAGCAGATGAATCTTGGAATTACTTCAAAGATAGGAAATTCTGTCATGTCAAGTTTGATCAGAGTGCTCAGTAGCAGACAGGCAGGACCCCCTCTACACTGTGCTTCAGTCACCCCAACAGTAGTAGAGAGACACTGCCATGGCAACTGTCTTAGAGCACTTGAGAGATGGGAGAAGCCCACCTGCTGGTGACAGCCCTGCCCAGCTATGTGTAAGCTCAGACCTCTGAGGCCAGCCTGCAGAAGACAAACGCAAGGGGAAATATTCTCAGTGTAAGCAGCACAGAAATGCAAACTGGGCTTAACAAGTTGGCATAGAGAAAATGCCGAGCAAAGGAGTGTCCAACTACCTCCATTTTCCTGGGACTTAAAGGATTTTCCTGAACTCTGGACTTTGGGAAAGTCCTGAGCAAGCAGGGACAGTCAGTCATCCTGTTAGAAGGACTCACTATAGTTTGACAAAGAGCCAATGGGTGCCACTAAAATCTTCAAACTCAGAAACAGCAAGAGCTCTGTCCCAAAGCTGGGTGGTAGTGGCTCACACCTATTATCCTAGCTATTTAGGAGGCTGAGATCTGAGGATCAAGGTTCAAAGCCAGCCTGGGAAGGAATGCTCAGAAGACTCTTTTTCCCAAGTAACCACCCAAAAGGCTGTAGTTCAAGTGGTAGGACACCAAAAGCTAAGGAGTATGTGCTCCAGTACTAGCACCCCCCCCCAAGAAAAAGCTCTGTCCCAGGGTTGGGAGACCAAGTGTCAGCTGCCTGTCCCCAGGAGCCTCTGGCACACACCATCTGTGTACAAGTCCCTGGCTGGCTGGCTGAATAGGTTTGCATCTATCTGGAGGACAAAGACCTTTAGAAAGTACTGCAGGTGCTCGGACCCTAAGCCCTGGTGGTTTGAAGTAGCCTGCGTACAAACGTAGGAGGCAGCCAAGTTGCAGGACCACTCTGGCTGTGCCCAGAGTTCCTTAATCTAGGGGTTGGAGGACAGGCACAAGGAGAAGCAGGCCTAGCTGTTTCTAGGCAGCCAATGCCCAGCATAGCTGGGGCTGCCATACACATGTGGACAATTTGCTCATAGTGAGCCCTGCTCCTCACCCTGCCCAGCTCCCTTCCCTGAGGACGCCAGCACAATCAGCCAGCCATGCTTCCCCTGGCTTGAGTCCACTTAATTTTCTCCTAAGCTGCTTTGTGAGACAGGCTCTGAGCACTCAACGTGTCTAGTCCTGCTGTGGCCGACTTTCTCAGTGGCTGAGGGCAGCTCTGGTTCCATGCCCTCTTCTGCCAGGTGAAATCGAGCCTGGCTCCAACTGTGCCCTTGAGTTTGTGCAGACCAGAAAGCAGGAGCGGATACCCAGCTCCTAGGTCTGTTCTCACACAGGAAGGAGGAACATAGCCTGGAAAGTCAGGAAAAGCAAAGCTTCTCCCTCCTGCCTCTGCCAACTCAGACACATTTACTCAGCAAATGTTCTATCAGTGCCCCCCTTAGTGCAAAGCATTGGGAAAGACACAGGGGCCAGGAGCACAGATCCAGAATGCAAGGAAAAGCAGGAGACCATAGAAGTCTATAGGAGTCCACTCTGTCCCCACCTACCCAGTGAATGCCATACGGACAAGGAGGGGAAGGGGGAGGAGAAGCTGAAGCCTTAATTCACACACAGTGCTTGCATATCTGGTGACTGAGCTTTGCTTTCACATATAACATGTTTCCAACAAACAGAAGTAGCAATCCCGGCCCTAAGGCTCAAGCTAGAGAATTTAAAAGGTCAGAAAGAAATACAATGAGATCTCCTTTTCTGCCTCTTTGATGGGTCCATTCATTCACCAACTCATTTATTCCCTGCACGGTCCATGAGGGCCCTGAGTGCTTACCTAGGTACTCAGGTCAAGTTGAACCTGACCACACCCCTCTTTGGTGCCCTCCTTCTCTGATTGGCCAAATGGGCCAAAGATCTACTTAGCATTCAAACCCTGGGACTCTGCTCAAGCAGGGATCCATCCAGGCAGAAGCTGGCCCAGTACAGCAGCCTCTACAGTATGAAATCTGGACAAAGAAGCTTCTAGGGTTTCTGCTTCTCCTGTCCCTCCCTCTGCTCTCCTCTACCTGAGATGGAAACTCTGCCACCCTCGGCTCACATGCTTGAGTCACAAGGCTGAGATCTTAAGAAAGGAGCGGCCAAGGGATGCTCCAGGCAGAAGCCCAGGGGAAAGAAAACCCAGCCTGAGCTCCCTGAGTGCACTCGCTGGAGGCCCATGACAGCATGTCTGTGCTCCACGGCTGCCCTTCCCCACCCTTTGTGCTTCCTGTTTTCTGTTTGTCTTTTAATGTGCCAGTTATGGGGCTGGAACTCAGGGCCTGGATGCTGTCCCTTAGTTTTTTCACTCAAAGGCTGGCTCTCTACCACTTGACCCACAGCTCCATTTCTGGCTTTTGGGTGGGTAATTGAAGATAAGAGTCTCAAAGACTTTCCTTCCCCAGCTAGCTTCAAACATGATCCTCAGATCCCAGCCTCCTGAGTAGCTAAGATTACAGGTGTGAGCCCAGGCACCTAAGGGGGCATCCTCCGCTTATCCTTGGCTCCATTCCTCTCAGTCTTCCTCTTGAGGTCCCATAACGGAGCCTTGTTTCTCTAAGGTCAGCACATGGAAAAGCGCACGGACTGGACAGTGAAAGGAGCTTTGGTGCTCACTTTGTGGACGCCTTTTTGGCTTGCAGGCTCTGGCTTACTTAGGCCTGGGAGAGTGCTGGGAACCCCTGGCTGACTGGCCCCACATAAGTAGGTTTCATTCTCTGCCCAGGCAGGCTGTGGTATCTAATTGTCTTGCCACAGATTTCCATCTCTGATCTGCATGGCCAGATGGGCAAGCAGCTGAGCCAGGCCCCAGGGGACTACAAGCTCCCAGGGAGGAGCCATGTCCACCTGGCTGTCTAGGCCCTTAGGCGGGGGAGAGGGGGAGCCTCCTCAAGGGCAAGAAACAGCCCAGGCCTCTAAAAGGGAAAAATACAAGAGCAGGTCTGAGCCGGACTCTAGATCCTCCCCACGTCCTCCCTGTGGGCTCCTATTCTTAAGGAGGGCACCGAGCGGTCACTGGAGAGCCAGGCGGCTGCTTCCTTTCCAATTGTGGGCATATCCTCTGATTTGGCATTTCCGAACATCTCAACACGACTTCAGCATTCTCAAAAGTACAGCTACTTTCTGATGACCCTGGTCAAGATGAAAAGCAATGAAACTGGCATCAAATGCTGCTGGAACCTTTTTTTTTTTTTTTTTTTTTGTCAGTCATGGGGCTTGAACTCAGGGCCTAGGAGCTAGCCTGAGCTCAAGGCTAGCACTATACCTACCACTTTGAGCCACAACGCCACCTCTGGCTTTCTGGAGATAAGAATCTCAGACTTTCTTCCTCAGGCTGGCTTTCAACTGCAATATTCTGACCTCAGCCTCCAGCTTAGCTAGGATTACAGGCATGAGCCTCCAGCACCTATCTGGCTGCTGGAAAGTTCTTAGGAATAGATACTAGAACAAGGAACATATGTTCCTGCGTCCAGTACATACAGCCAGTTTTCAACTCTGCCACAGTTCTACCCTGGTGTAGGTCTGCAGACTCAAAGCTGGTCATCAGATCGCTATCAGGAGATCCACAGTAGCAGTAGGTAATACTCAGGCACTGTACAACTCCTTGCTTGCATTTTATAATTTAATTTGCATGATAACCCTATAAAGAAAGGTAGAGAAACTGAGGCAAAGGGAAGTTTGAGCTCTTGCCCAAGGCCAGAAAAAGGAGCCATCATCCACACCCAAGCATACTGACCAAAAGCTTTGCCCACAGCCTCAATGCTGGACTATGCTGTGTGTGTGCGTGTGTGTGTGTACTTTGTAAACTATTAACTGCTATTCAGATGTAATTCTCATTAGGTCAGTGACAGCAGGAAGTACAGCGGTGAGGGTGGTAAGGGGGCGTCAAGGAAGCTGAGTATTAATCTGATTAAATGTGGGTGAACTGCATTTCGAGCTTACTGGAAAAGTTATTTGGGAAGCTTCAAGCTTTGACTCCACTGGCACTAAGACTTGATATCTCACAGAAGATGGCTCCCAGCCTGTCACTTAAGGGGCCCCTGCCTCCCCAGCCCAAAGAGAATGGATGGGAGTGGGCCACTGGTGGCCATGGGTCTCAGCCTCCACAGCAACCACAGAGAAGGAGGCCTCTTTCCAAAGTGAGAGATCACTTACTGCGAAATCAAAGAAGCAACCCCTAATTAGAGAGTGTAATTAATAGGCAATTAGTCTGTAATGAATTAATGGATGTGGGCAGTGATCATCAAAGTTGCTGACAGCCTAGAGAGACAGAAGAGAGAGACAGACTCTGTGTACCTCCTGATAGGTGTGCACACAGGCCAGGTTCTTGTCCCGCCTCCTCCCCCTTCGTAAATCAAAGAAGCCTGAATTTGATCATAGCCTAAATCAATCTCTATTTGTAGGAAATACAGGGATAGGAGAACATTTTAATAACATGTTGAAGATGCAATCAGTCAATCCCAGAATGTGAAAAACAGAGGGATAAATGGCCCAATTTCTTCTGCAAAACATTGCAGGAGAGGCCAGGTTCCTGTTGCTCAGCTGTAATCCTAGCTACTCACAAGGCTAAGATCTGAGGATCTTGGTTCCAAGGCAGCCTGGGAAGAAAATGAGACTATCTCCAATAAACAAGAAAGAAAGAAAGAGAGAGGGGGGGAGGGAGGGAGGGAAGAAGGAAGGAAGGAAGGAAGGAAGGAAGGAAGGAAGGAAGGAAGGAAGGAAAGAAAGAAAGAAAGAAAGGCCAGAAGTGTTGTTGTGTGTGTCTCAAGAGGTAGAGCATTAACCAGCCTTGAGCAAAAGAAACTCAAGGACAGTACCAATAAATAATAAATAAATAATTAAAAAAAAAACCTTGCAAGAGAAAACACCTACAGATTAAGGATGACTTAAAAACTACAACAACTAATCACAAGGTATAGGCCTTATCTGGATACAAACTAAAAAGAAAATAAGGGAGAGAGTTCATAAAACACAATGAGGGAACTAAAAAATAGGATTTGATTACATGGAATTGTTAGTTTTATTTGGTGATAATAATATGTTGGGGTTTCTCTAAGAGTCCCTACCTTGAGAGATGAAATAATAAGCCAAGTAGGATTTTCTTCAAAATAATTAAAGAGTAGAAAAAACTGGGAATAAAAGTGGACATGAGACCACTTCAAAATGACTGAAGCCTGAGCATATATGCTTGGAATTTTCTATGGGAAAAACACGTTTTAAAAACACAAATGTGTTTTTTACTGTGAAGATAGCACGACTGACTCCTGAGAGCAGCCAAGCCACCGACCCTGGCCCCTGGGGCTCATGTTCAATACAGCACAGGGCAGGCCCCTGGCTGCTTTCCCTTCCAGGCAGAACCAGTGCCACAGTTCACATCTCACTTTCTACAGTTCCTTCTGCTTGGGCTTTTGATAGAGGTCCAGCCTGTGTTCCCTAAGAACAAGTGGTCACACCAAGTGGCCACATCATCTTCAGAGCTAAAACCCAGTGCTCCTTCTCTCCTAGGCCACCCTGGCTCTAAGAGGCACCCCAGCTTCAAGTGGGGAGGATCAGCTTTGTACTTGGGTATGCAAACAAACAAATATCTCAGCAAGGTGGCACCTGCAGAAGCTGGAGCAGCCGCTTTGCCCCATCTCAGCCTCCATCAGGGGTCAGTCAGAGTGGGACAAGGGACTGGGGAGGAAGGCAGACAGTGAAGGAAGGGGAAGACAAAGCAACACATGAGCCAAGCACCCAGGCCCACGCTCTAGCCCAGCCCAACAGCCAGGCTGCAGCCAACCCCACCTTGGGCAAACAGTTGGCACTTCCCAGACTGTTTCTGCCCTCAATACTTCCTGGTGCAACTGAACACAGATCCTAAAGGAGAGGAAAGAAGAACATTCTGGAGCAAAGAGGACTGAGGGAAAAGAAATCTAAAGAGAGATTTAAAGAAATCTAAAGAAGAGGAAGGGACTGGGGTGGGGGTGGGGGAATCTAAAAGAGTCCTTTGGAAAGGAGAAATGGGAGAGAATAGCACACCTGGCCCATTGCAGTTCAAATCTGCTGAGGAAATAATTCACTAAAGAGAGAGGAACAATGAGAGAAATCAACCGCATGCAGTGAGAGCTGGTTGGAGGAGAGGACTGGAAGAAGTGTCTGGAACATATAAACTAAGTCAGCAGTCCATTCGGCTGGCTGTCCATGCAGCCCTCTGACCCCCCACATCTCCACTCCCAGCCCTGTTTGCTGGGAGGGAGGCCTTCCTTACCAGCCCAGGAGAGGTGTGCAGGAGCCAGAGCCAAGAAGCACCTCCTGTTCCCAATGGTCCTTTTACCACCTCCTGGCAGTACGAAAGCTTCTAGGTAGAGAGACACAGTGTCCCAATCCACCTGCCTCCTGAGGGGCAGGGCCAGAAGAGGCTCCACCCCAGACTAAGTAGCCAATCAAAGAAGTCTTCCTGGAGATACACTGTTGTAGGGTTAACTTAATATTCCACTTGGGTGCCTACTCCATATTCATGCCCATGCCAGGCCGTCACGAGATGACCAAGGCACAGCTCCCCACCCCACCTCCCACCTCTTCACTTCCACTGATCGTCAAGCACCACAGGGCCTGGGATCCCCCTCTGATGCGGTCAGGGCAAGAAGGCAGTGAGAAAGTAAGCCAGCAAGGCAAGGGACCTCACAATGAATCCCAGCTGCAGTTCTGACTCTTGAAACTCAAATTCTGGTCCTGCCACTGACTGCCTGGCCCCCGGGCAGGCCACTGGATGCCTCAGAGCCTCAGTCACAAGGTTACTGTGACCCTTTCCCTGGGTCCGCACCTCCTCCAGAATGAAGGAAGCATGCTTAGAGGAAAAGCACCTGGCTTCCAGCAGCAAAGACGCTCTATAAATGTAGGGTGTCATTACCATAAATGAGAGTTCCTGCCCTGCCTAGGAAGGGGGAGGCAGGTTTCTGTCAGGCTCTGTGATGCCTCTACTGAACATGAATATGGCAAATGGCAAACCAAGCAGCGAATACCCAGGCCCCTGGGTCTCAGGCATCCTGCCCAAGAAAGCCAGAGGCCCCTGGAGGGAAATGAAAAATGGCCAGGTAAGCAGAGTGAGGAACAGGGGTGGGGGGAACAGAACAGGGGCAGAGGAAGGGTGGTCTGACCCTGAGGATCCTGGGATTTGTATATCTAGATTGACTGGCTTTCTCTAACTCTTCAGGGTTTGGCCCAAAGGGGGTGGCAGGGAGGAACGTGTAGGCCACACCCTAACGGCTCCTTCTCCACTTCCCCAAGAAGGAAAGCTGTGGGCTACAAGAACTTCCCTGTGGAATCAGCACTCAAACCCAGACTCCAAAAGTTCTCTGCCCCCACCAATAACCATATTAATAATATGCTCTGACGTCCGTACAGCTCTTTATATGCGTAGGCTATTTTTCATTGCAGTTACACATAACCCAAAGGAGGAAGCCCCAGAATATCATCCCTCCTCCTCAGCTGGTATAAACAGGTGAGGCCCTGAGAGGAGGCCCAAAGACCAGAAACTACACATCTTTAGGAGAGAACTAAAGCTAGAATGGAAAACTGAGTCTTCACTCCATGTAAGCCAGCTATCACAACCCTGAACTGTCCAGGGTCCAGCCTGCAAGGTAAACCTTTTCTCTCAGAGGAGCCTCCAGGGCCTGCTCTCCAGCTGCTCTGAGGATGGCTCCCCCTGGGGGCCACTCAGAGATAGTCTATTTCTGGGCTAACCATGTTCAGGGACCTTCAGCCCTGAGTTCAAGCTCCAGTACTGGCACAATAAATAAATACATTAATTAATTAGTATAAAAATGTTGGAGAGGCTGGGAATGTGTCTTAGTGGTAGAGTGCTTGCCTAGTATGCACAAAGCCCTGGGTTCGATTCCTCAGTACCAGATAAACAGAAAATGCCGAAAGTGGCGCTGTGGCTCAAGTGGTAGAGTGCTCACCTTGAGCTGAAGAGCTGAGGGACAGCGCCCAGGCCCAGAGTTCAGGCCCCACAACTGACAAAAAAAAAAAGATTAAAAAAAACCCTCAGGAATAGTGTGCCTAGGCCCTGAGTTCAAGCCCCAGCCCTGGCAAAAATAGTGTTGGAGGCATGACTCAAGTGGTAGGTCAGTGACCATGAGTCAAGTGAATGTAAGACCAAGTGTTCAAATCTCAACACCAGTTAAAAAAAAAAAAAAGTCCTTCTGGAGGTGGGGCAGCAGGAGGGAGACCGTCCTTCAGGACTGGAATCTGAAGGGGGAGCCTCACTTTCAGCTGCAGGGTACAGTTAAGCCACTCTGCTCTTGGTCAGAGTAACTGGGTAAAGGCAAGGGGAGAGTTGGGGGACTACCACATAGTTCTCAGCTCCAGGGCTGGCAGTGCTAGGGAAACTGCACTGGATTCACCAGCAGAAATAAAAAGTGACCCTAGGAGAAAGAATCCTCCTCCGCTCTGTCTCTCTGGATGGTAGGTGCCAAGCCCTAGGGGACTGCAGATTGTCTGTGCTGAGCAGGTGGAGGCAGGACCAGGAGGCATGGGCAGGGCACACCTGTGTCTTTCTGTTATGCCCCACAGCTCTGATCTGCCACTCCCCTGACACCTTCTCTCCACTACTTTAGCAGCCAGCAAACAATTCTGTTCAGTCACCTTCAAGGGAGCCTTTAGGGCATTCTAAGACAAAAGCCCCTACACATCCAGTGGCTTGATGGAAACTTCTCTCGTGTTAAGAGGGTCCTTCTAATGTCCTGCACCTAATGCTCCACCTCTCACCCTCTGTCCTGACCGTCACCATCTTCTTTACTCTGAGACAGGTTCCACCTGCTGAGCCCCTGAACTGGCTCATGTGATCATTACCATCCATGGCCAGCCTATCTCCTCCATTCGTGATGCTGCCTTCAGAAGACAAATTAAATATAATCTAGCACCTTGCTGGAATCCTATTCTCTCTGTCCCATTGCCCAGCAGATGATGGGACCCTCTGCCTGAGTACTGGGGACACAGTACACAGTACTCATGTAATAGGCCAGCTAGCATCCATTTCTATGCTCCCCCTCCATAGCTTACTGGCCCTGCACTGGAAAAAGGCAGCACTAGAAAGATAAGACAAAGGAACCTGGAGAAAAATGTGCCTCCCCCCAGACTCAAGGATTTTTCTGCCTGGATATTTAGAGGGAAGAGTAGAAGAAGAGTTAAGAAAAAAAATACTCCCTTTGTGGCTGCATAAGATTGAAGATATAAATGAATATTATTATAATGGAAAGTCTGTTTGAAGAGTCATTGATGATACTTTAAAATATTATCTTGGCTTGCACTAGATTTCTGCCTTTGAATTTTTAAAAATCATTTTCTCCTTAAAATTTTTTAATGGCTATGTTTGTTTTAAGATGGTAATTTGATTTTCCTTTTTGTTACAATTAATAAACATTGAGCACTTCATTTTAAAAAAAAAAGAAAAAAGAAAAAAATACTCCAACCTCCTCTGTCTTTGGTGATGCTGGCCCCTGGGTGCCATAGATCAGCAGCCGAGCTGGCAAGTTGGGGAAGGACTGAGCTTGGGAGGGAAGGGACGGAAAACCAGACCAAATGCTCCTACATCCTCAGACAATCTCTCCATACCCAAAGGCCTAAGAGGGGAGGTATCAGGAAGCATTAGAGATAGATGTCGACTCCCCCTAGCCCTACCAACAAAGCCCCTCCAATAGCAGCCCTGCCTCTGCTCGCCCCAATTCTGGCTCAGCCAGTGAGAGACAGACACACAACCACTCAGAATGGGGTTTCTGGGTGCTTCAGGACAGAAGGAGATGGAAAATGAAAACAACTGAGAGGTGACAAGAGCACTGGCTCCTGCAGGGGTGAGGGAGACAAATAATAAGCTCTTGTTGGGATTTGAGTTTTTGTGTCTGTGCCAGTCCTGGAGCTTGAACTCAGGGCCTGGGCACTGTCCCTGAGAGCTTTTTTTTTGCTCAAGGCTAGCACTCTACCAGTCGAACCACAGTGCCACTTCCAGCCTCAAACCACAATCCTCAGATCTCATCCTCCTGAGTAGCTGTGATTACAGGCATGAGCCACCAGAGCCCAGCATTGGGATTCATTTTAAAGTAGCAAACAAGCTGGACACTGGTGACTCAGAAGACTGAGATCTGAGGTCTGAAGTTCAAAGCCAGCCTTGGCAGAAAAGTCTGAGAGACAATTCTCCAATTAATCAGGAAAAATGCTGGACTGGAGGCATGGCTCAAGGAGAGTATCAGCTGCCAGAGTATAAAGCCCTGTGATCAAGCCCCAGTATTCACACACACACACACACACATACACATGTGCATGCACATATGCATGCAAAGGTAATTAATTCAGAAAGAGAAGGTAGACTCCCCAGGCTCAGCTGCTCTAGGGGAGGGCAGGATGTTGCAGAGTGCTGGGACTGCTCTGTGATTACAGAGAAGATGAGAGGTCTGCCTCTGGAGGCCTCCAGGGGACACAGATCCCCCCTCCACTCTATCCTGCACACTCAAAGCTTCAGGGCTTCAGCATAAAAGTTGAGAAGCACGCACCAGAGCAGTTACACTTACTGCTGAAAATCACGCACACCTAGAATATTAAGGAGGCACGACCACAGACAACATTGCTACCTATCATAACTGCAAGGGGAGGTGCATGCGCGAGAGCTCTGAGAACCATACAGCAAGACAAGCCGTGTGGGGTGAAGCTCCTTGAGGCCCTGCCCTGCTTGCACATTCTGCCTGTTTATTTCGTTTCATCGAAGCACCTCCACAAGGTAAGCATCACCCTCTCCACTCTGGAGATGGGGAACTGTACAGGAAAGATGTGCCTGGTGTCCCCAGATGCCTCAGTGGCTTTCTAACTGTGTGACCCAACAAGGGCACCTCGTGTTCGCGCGCGCGTGGGAGAGAACTAAAACAGCAACCCTGCTGCTGAAATCCCAGCTGTAAGAAGAACGAAGACAATGGTGCGATGCTCCCAGCAGCACGCACTCCAAGTGTTTAGTAAATGTTGGTTCTCACCCACCCCACCCCACCCCCCAATTCATGAAGATAACTCACTCAAATTCACTCCACAACAGAATGGCAAGTGTTTGGGAAAGGGGAGAAAAAATGGAATTTGCAAAAACCCTTTTTCTATGCCAGGCACTGTTTTTCTAGGCCTTCAGGGTGGAGTCTGGAGATAAACAAGATGGTGGCAGAGTCCTTGCCTTCGGGAGAAGACAACCAGGCAGGCTAAACCTAGGAATAACTGAATACTGGCATTGCTGATAGGAACACTGGCAGATCAAGACTCAGAGCCCTGGGAATCTAGAAAGGGAGGGAGGAGGGACGAAGGAGGAGGGAGGCAGGTGGAGGGCTGGGGCTTGTGGGTAGGCAAGGGAGGAACTGAGGAACATTCATGTGACTTCTGAGATTCTGGGCAGGATTCTGAGAAGCTGGGCAGGCAGGAGGGGGCAGAGCAGAGGTGAGGGGGTGGGGCTTCCCTATGGCCTATTCTAAGCACACTCTGGGAGGAATCCTAGGCTACCAATCATCAAAGCAGGCTGTCTTTCTCCATTCTAGTGGAGGATGGGAGATGCCTGCAAATTTTGCTGTTCCTTTTGCAGCATGAGAGTGTGTGTGTGTGTGTGTGTGTGTGTGTGTGTGTGTATGTGTGTGAGATGAACAATGGAATAGGTGCTATGAGATTCTCAGGCAAAAGGACCTAAGAAGCCTTGATGTTTCCTTGTGGATGTCTTGAAATTTGTTTGTGAAATTTCTGTTTTTGTTTTGTGTCTATGCCAGTACTGGGGCTTGAACTCAGGGTCTCAAGCTCTTGCTTGTTTTTTTTTCTACTCAAGACTGGTGCTCTGCCATTCAAGCCACACCTCCCCTTTATTTTGTTGTATCTTGTTGGTTCATTGGAGAAAAGAGTCTCCCAGAGTTTTCTACCCAGGATGACTTTGAACCTCGATCCTCGGATCTCAGCCTCCTGAGTAGCTAGGATTGTAGGCATGAGCTACCAGTTCCTGGCTAATGGTTTGTTTTGGTGTGTGTTTTGCACTGCTGAGGATGGAACCCAAGGCCTCACATGTGCTATGCAAGGGCTATATCATGGAGCAGAATGCTCTCCCCTGAGACACTCCCTCTCAGAACCAATACAACTATCTTAGGGAGTCCAAATCATCTAAAGGTGCTCAGACTGACACGCCCAGGCTCCTAGGTGACAGCCAGCCAGCATGCCTAGCCAGCCACCTGAGGACCATCTTGGCTGTGCAGCCAGTGAGGGCATAGGAGATGACCTGAATGAGAAGTACCCACCTACCCAGAGAACTCAGACAGGCAATAATACATTACTGTTCCAAGAGCTGAGAAGCAGGTGCAAGAGACCATGATAAAAACGTGGAAACAGGGAGAAGGGAAGGGATTCAGCAAATCTCCCAGTACTGCCAGCTCTCTACTCCCTCCAGCTCTTCCCAACATAAAGTCAGATCAATACAACTCATAATTCAATTCCCTACCCTGGGGAAATAACTAGGGAAAAATCAGCATGTATAAAGATGTTTAGGATGGAGCCATTATTCATAACAGCAACAAATTGGAAACAACCCAAATTCTTGGTAATAAGAGCACTCCAGTAATGCAAAAACAGGATAGAATTTTTTGGAGCTATTTAAGATGACAAATTTATAGACTGCTGTCATACCTGGAGTGTTTGGTATAACATAATACCACACAAAAGAAATGTATTACAGGACAACAGCTACACACTAATCACAAGAATATGAAAACATGAACAGAGATCCGAGAGAAACAGAATAGTCAGTCATATGCTTTATAGTTACTCTCTTGTCAGACAAAGTTGATTAAAAGTTCCAATTCAGAGAATACAGCTTGGAGAGAGAAAGAGGACAGGGCCAAGGCAGGAAGGGAAGAGAGGGACAGCAGGCAGGGGTGACGGGCGTGGGGAGGTGGGGCAGCCGTTTCTCACCAGCAGGGGGATCTGAATGTTAGAAAACAAACCCACCCTGTTTGCTGACACAGTGTAAAGAGAAGGACTCACACAAAAGCCACCCATTATCCCATAATTATTGTCTCTCTCGTGCCTGCAATTAACGGCTGTCTGAGAGGCGGCTGCTGGGGTAAATAAATGTTCACCGCATTAGAGTCAATCAGCCAGCTGAAGCGCCAATTAACTAACAAGCCCACTGCAGAGACACCCTGGTACCCAGCAGCATCTGCGGGAGGAAGCAGATAAGACGATAACCTGGCCTGGGCACACTCCTACCCCGGAGTCAGGAAAGGATGCTCAAGGAGACATCCTGAGCCCCAGGGCAGAAGCAGTCTACCATCAAATAAGCCAAGCAGACAAGTAAGTGCCTGCCCCCATGCCAAAGAGGGTTCCCATGTGTTCATGGGAGGCTGTGGAGGGAAAGAAGGCCCAAGGAGCCCTCAGAGTGGCTGCTGCCTGAGCTACAGGAGAAAGGCAGAGGGCAAGGACAGGGAGCCATCTTGACTTGTCCTGAACCTGACTTACAGGGGCCTGTGGCTCTTCCTTAAGTAGCAAGCTCAGAAACACAGGAAAGAAGTTCATGTTGGCTGGGGATGTGGCTTAGTGGTAGAGAGCTTGCCTAGCATGCATGAAGCCCTGGGTTCCATTCCTCAGTACCACATAAACAGAAAAGGCCAAAGTGGCACTGTGGCTCAAGTGGTAGAGTGCTAGCCTTGAGCAAAAGAAGCTCAGGGATGGTGCCCAGGCCCTGAGTTCAGGCCCCAGGACTGACTAAACAAAACAAAAGAAATTCATGTCACAGGCCTCAAAGCCAATGCCTTGGTGCAGAGAAGGCAGCAGAGAAGTAAATCAATGATATTAAGCACCCCAGCTTCTCTCTAGTGCAGGCATTCAGATTTGCTCCCGACAAAGCTGAGGGGGATGGCTAACAGACTTAGGGTAGAGTCAGGATTCTGAATTAATCCAGATTACTGAAATAATAGCCAAACATTTTAACAAATGAAATAGATCAGAAATGGAAAAACCAACATAAAAATGTAAGATATTTTGCCTATAATCCTAGCTACTCAGGAGGCTGAGCTCTGAGGGAAACATTGAAACAAATATTCTGATTCAGTAGGTCCAGTGAAGTCTGGAAATCTGAATTTCTAACTATCTCCTAATGCTGCTAAGTCAGTATTTAGAATGCCTTAAGGTCTAGATGTTAGTAGTATGGTATACATAATAATATTAATAATAATTATCGTGTGGTCCCAGTGGAGACAGGAGAATCAAATTGAAGGTTAAGTTAGTGAGACCCTACCTCAAAGAACAAGCAAGCTGGGGTGGTATACATCTGTATTCCCAGCTACTTGGAGGATGGAGATACGAAGGTTATCATCATCCATGGGTGGCCCAGGCAAAAAATATGAGCTCTTTTGTGAAAAATAACTAAAGAAGAAAGGGCTGCGAGTGTGGTTCAAGAGGTACTGTACTAGCTTAGCAGGTGCAAAGCACAGTATCCTCTCCCAAAACAATGACATCTTGCTGTGAACCCTGGCATTCTCAATATGCTCCCATCACCTGTGTGTCTTCACAAATAGCCTAGAAACTTTGAGAAGTGGAAGGGCCAGCATGGAAGGTCCTAACAGTTCAGTTCAGCTCACTCAAGAAGCAAATGCACTGAGTGAACAAAGGAAAAAATAGAGGAACCACAGAGGAGAGGTGTGGGAAGGGGAGGGGGCTTTACCCAGTTCCATGTGGCTCACAGTTCCTGTGTTGGGGACTGACATGAAGGGAGGTTGTGGGTGTCCTCCGACAACACTGACGTTCCCTCTTTGTGGGCTAGGGAGATCTGGGCCTATCAGCTCTCTGTGGGAAAACAATATGAAGGTTCAAGCCCAGGAGCTCTGTTTAAACAGCACTCACTTGCAAACTTTGTCTGATATACTAAAAATATATCAAGATGGAAGGCAGCAGGGAGTACCAAGACTGCATCTGGAGCACTGTGTTCAGTTCTAGAGTAATTTAGGAGAAGATTAAAAGCTACTGGAGCCAGGTGCTGGTGGGTTCACACCTGTCATCTCCAATTAACCACCAAATAGCTGGAAGTAGAGCTGTGGCTCAAGTTGATAGTCTTAAGCAAAAGGCCAATGGACAGTGCCCAGGTGCTGAGTTCAAACCTCAGTATTACTACAAAAAAAAAAAAAGCTCTACCATATACTGAGCTGTCCATAACTGCCCCAGGCTTTTCACATATAACTAGGGTTACAGAGGTAGCAAGCATGGAGCCAGGTACAATGCCAGCAGAGGCCAGAGCCTGTATTTCCCACTGTGTCAAATGATCTCTGAATACTTGTCTGCCCCTTTAAAACAATGATAATGGGCTGGGAAGGTAGCTCAGGGGTAGAGTGCTTGCCTTGCATGCTGAAGCCCTGGGTTCCATTCCTCAGCACCACATAAGCAGAAAAAGCCAGAAGTGGCGCTGTGGATCAAGTGGTAGAGTGCTAGCTTTGAGGTGAAGAGCTGAGGGACAGGGTCCAGGCCCAGAGTTCAGGCCCCATGACCAACCAACCAAAAACAAAAAGAAGAAGAAGAAGATAATCCAGGTGCCGGTGGCTCACGCCATAATCCTAGCTATTCGGGAAGCTAAATTTTGAGGATTGAGGTTCAAAGCCAACCCGGGCAGGAATATCTGTGAGACTCTTCAATTAACCACCAGAAAACCAGAAGTGACATTGTGGCTCAAATGCTAGAGCACTAGCATTGAGCTAAAGAGCTCAGGGACAGCGCCCAGGTCCAGAGTTCAAGCCCCACAACCAACCAAAAAAAAAGAAAAAAAGAAAAGATAAACTAGGGCTGGGAAGGTGGCTCAGTGGTAGAACACTTGCCTTGCATGCATGAGGCCCTGGGTTCAATTCCTCAGCACCACATAAGCAAAAAGAAAAAAAGCCAGAAGTGGTGCTGTGGCTCAAGTGGCAGAGTGCTAGCTTGAGCTGAAGAGCTGAGGGACAGCGCCCAGGCCCAGAGTTCAGGCCCCACGACCGGACCCCCCCCCAAAAAAGAAAAGATAAACTAGGGAACCCAGGAAAGCACAGCTAGGACTGACTATTTCAGGAAGAGGAAAATTCAAGGTCAGCATCAGGGAAGGACAACAATAGGAAAGCACTTTTGCAGGGCCATGTCCTGGTCTCTAAGAATGCTCAAGTAGCTACGCTGTCACATGTTCAGAACACTCAAAAGAAGACATGGCCCCTTAGCAGGTAGGTTGAACCAAATGAAAGATGACTTGCAAGGCTGAGACTCTAAATTCCTTTCCTGTCTTGGTCTATCTGAAAAAGAACAGACTCTGACATTTGGAGCCCAGTGCTTCTTAATAAGCTTCCTGTAGTTCCAACTTGTCCACTGACTCTGGTGTGAGGGAAAGAAAAATGACAGCAATGGCCAGACAAATTTGGCCAGGATGTCTATAAACTGAGCCAAAGGAAGATTATGGGGAATATGCAAATGAGCTGCTACTGACACCTCCTTCTTTTCCTGACCTGTTACCTCAGGAGGTGCCTGTGGGAGTCACAGCTCCCCTAAGCTGACTGAAAATAGCTTGCTCCTTCTCCTAGAAATATTACAGACATGTAGGGCCAATTATGAGAGATATGAAAAGGATCTTTGCTTCCTAACCAGAGCCTCTTGTGCACTGGTGACTTATCTATATTCTTAGGAAGGAGCCCAGGAGAGCGGGACAAAGCAACCTTTATAGGAGGAAGGACGAAGGATGAGCAAGATGTGATCCAGCTCCAGCCTGCAAATGCTTCAGCAATGACAGGAACGTATCAGTCCTGGCCCTGAGCCAGAAGATGAAGAATTACCCAAAATTCAGCCCAGGAAAAGATATGGCTGAAGACAGGTTCAGATCAAGAGTCTCCTCATCACTCCATTCCTAAGCCTAGGGAAGGTGGAGGAAAGTACTTGACAAGAACCACTTAATGTGAACGTGGAACTGGGTAACTTGAGGGAACAGGTAGGTGTTAGGAGAGATGGAGGAGAATGACAGAAGGGGTGACACCAATTAAGATGCACTGTACTTACAAACTGATTTGTTGAACCGAAACCTCTTTGTACAAATTCCTAAAGATGATTAAAAAAAAAATGGCTGGGAAGGTGGCTCAGTGGTAGAGCGCTTGCCTTGCATGCATGAGGCCCTGGGTTCGATTCCTCAGCAACACATAAGTTAAAAAAAAAGCCGAAAGTGGTGCTGTGGCTCAAGTGGTAGAGCGCTAGCCTTGAGCTGAAGAGCTGAGGGACAGTGCCCAGGCCCAGAGTTCAGGCCCATGACCGGACCCAAAAAAAAAAAAAAAAAGATGATAAAAAATATTTTAAAAGAAACTCCTTGGGACAAATAATTAAAGATAATTTGTTGTTGTTGTTTCAGTCATGGGGCTTGAACTCAGGGCCTGAGTACTGTTTGGGTTTTTTTTGGGGGGGTGAGGTGTTGTTTGTTTTTACTTAAGGCTGTGCTCTACCACTTAAGCCACAGCTCCACTTCTGGCTTTTTTGGAGCTTAATTGGAGATAAGAGTATCTCACAGACTTTCCTGCCTGAGCTGACTTCAAACAACAATCCTCAGATCTCAGCCTCTTGACTAGCTAGGATTATAGGCATTAGCTACCAGCTCCCAGCTAAAGACCATTTTTTAAAATATTCTTTTTAAAAGAATCACTTAAGAGCTGGGAAGTTGGTTCCATGGTAGAGTGCTTGCCTCGCTTGCATGATGCCCTGGGTTCAATTCCTCAGCACCGCATAAGCAGAAAAAACTGGAAGTGGCATTGTGGCTCAAGTGGTAGAATGCTAGCTTTGAGCTGAAGAGCTGAGGGACAGCGTCTAGGCCCAGAGTTCAGCCCTAATGACCGACAAAAACAAACAAACAACAAAAAAAAGAATTACTTATTGGAGCCAAAAATGGTGGAGCACAACTGTAACCCCAGGTACTTGGGAATCAAAAATCAAGAAGACTGAAATTTAAGAGGCCAAAGATTAGCTAGACCTCAGCCCAACTAACAAGCAGGCAAGATATACATGCCTGTGTTCTAAGGTATTTGGGAGACATAGGTAAGAGGATCATGGTCCAAGGTAGGCCCTGGGCAAAAAATGAGAGACCAACTCCTGAAAAACAAGCAAAAGAAGAAGGCTAGTGGTGTGGCTCAGCGGTAGAGCACCTGTGTAGCAAGTGCAAGGCCCTCAGTTCCCTACTCTCCCAAAAACATTATGCTAATTGCCATCTGGAGATACAAACATACCAGATACAAAGACCTATGTCTATGGAATGTAACATCTATTTCCAACTAGCTATTTCAGCCAATTAAAGGTCACTTCAAAAAAAATACCTTACAAAGTACAAATGTTGGTTTTGGCTTTGGTTCTGACATCATACTTGGAAGATGCTGGGCTCAATTAAATACCTTTCTGTGTAGATTCAACAAAGTCTTTTCTGGGGTCTAGACTGTGTCTAAGACTCCCACTCACCTCCTGCTTCCTTTGGATCAGATTTTCTCTTCTCTTTTCTTGGTACTAGTGTTTGATCTCAAGACCTCACACTTCACACTTGCTGGGCAGGTACTTTACCACTTGAGCCATGCTCCATACTTTTTGCTTTAGCTATTTTTTGAATAAGTTCCCATGTTTATGCCCAAGCCAGCCTGGATCCCAACCCTCCTATTTACACTTCCCAAATGACAGGAGCATGCTACGAGACTCAGCTTTTTTTTAATAGTTGAAAATGGAGGTCTTGGGAGTGGGGAAAGTTGTGTGTGTTTGTTTTTATTTTTGGCCCAGGGTGGCCTCAAACCAAGATCCTCCTGATCCCTACATCCTGAGTAGCCAGGATTATAGATGTGAGCCACCATACCCTCAGCCAGACATTCCTAATAATGAAGTCAAAAGATATCTGAGTGTGGCTGGGTCCCTGCTTGCAAGTTTCCTTTCTCCAGTGCTTGGTCCCATCTGTGCTGAGCCACCTCCAGAAGTTTTCCAGAAGAAAGTCTTCTTCTGCCATGAGCCCGATCTTGAGGAGCTTCATCTTGTCCCTTCAGAACCCACATGCATGATGACTTGGGTCCAGCCTCATCCGAAGCGCCTATCCTTCAGAGTGGCATTCTAAGGTCTACCTGAGCAGGGCAGCAGGGCCAACCGTGACTCCTCTTTGTCCCCTCTTCTCCCAGTCTATATTCTGTTCCCTTCCCTGGGTGGAGACAAGTCTCCCTGCCACAAAAGCCATTGGAGCAAACTTCCCTTTCTCTGTTGAGTCACATGACCTCAATGACAAGGGACCAAAGGCACTGGGCAGTCAACTCACCCAACATCTCCAGCCCTACCCACTCTCCCATCTAAATACTCAGAGAAGAGCTGGGGTCACAGGGACCACAAGGGAGAGCAGTAAGGTATGCAGTGAAGAACAGAAAAAAAAAAAAGAGGCCCACCCCATCAGCTGCCATCCAATGACAAAGACGGGTCTTCATGAGAACCTTGAGGTCTCCATTCCGGAGGGGCCTTGATGTAAAAGGAAGGCCTGGCTGCTAGAGGAGCTGCTCCCAGCAGATGACCCCTTCCCCAGGGAGCACGTGGGCAGGAAGAACACTAATTATGCTCTCTGGTTCTCCCACTGCCCCAGTGCCGCCTCTAAGCCAGGCCTCTGCTTCCTTATCACTTTCTCTCTATGAAGATTAGACCAAGAGGATGGGCACCCTGTCTGGAATCCTAGCTACTTAGGAGGCTGAGATCTAAGGTTAATACTTCAAAGCCAGCCCTGGAAGACAAATCCAAGAGACTCTTACCTCTAAATAATCAGCAAAAAGCCAGAACTTGAGGCATGACTTGAGAAGCTAAGCAAGAGCTTGATGTCCTGACTTCAAGCTCCAGTGCTAGATACACAAAAACAGATTAGACTAAGAGCAGGTGTTAAGCCCCACCCTCACCCCCATGTCCATACAAGCACTTGAGCAACACACATACCAGTTCTGGTGCTCCAGCGCAGGCAATGTACACCACCTGTCTCCTGAAGGACACCTGTATTCCTAGCTACTTAGGAGACTGAGATATGAGAATCACTGTTCCAAGCAAGCCTAGGCAGGAGAGTCTGTGAGACTCTTATCTCCAAATAAACTACTCATCTAGCTTCAGTGTGAATTAGTTCATCATTAGGCATTGAACAACCTTCTCATTCTCTGCTGTGAAACTAAAGCACCTATTCTCCTTACTGGAAACACATCATCTCCCCAGGTTCTCTATTTGCCCAGCAGAAGACAGAATAGACACCCCACTTGCACTTCCTACTGCACACACCTGACAAGTTACAAAGGGACCAACAGTCAGAAATAGCAGACCAAGGGCCTGAACCACACAGGGATCTCTGCCTGCTCTCATTGAGAAGTGTTGTCATTTGTGAGGGCTATTCTTGATCATCAACTGGATTGAATTGACAAGCACCTGCAAAGTTGGCAAAGTATTGGTGAGGACAATGTATCTGTCTTCAGAGAGGATTACTGCAGGGGAGAAGACCCACTCTGAATGCATCTGTCAAAATCTACCATCCCACAATTGGAGACCTAGATGGTGTCTCAGGGGGAAAGGAAGAGCTTGCTAGCATAGACACCCTCCCCCCACCCATTTTCTGGCCAATGCAATGTGAGCTGCTCTGCTCTGCCACGCCCTCTCTGCCATGATGGACTGAAACTTTGGAAACCCAGAGCAAAATAAACCTTTCCTCCTGTAATCCACTCAAGCCATGTATTCTGGGACAAGAACACAGCTTCCTGCTCCTCTCCACCCCTTTCCCAGGGTGCAAGCAGGGCAGCTGCACAGAAAACATACCAACGGCTATAAATGCCTATCACATTCTTCTGTGTGCAAAGGGCAAAGTCCCTTTAAGGAAGGGAGGGGAGGCACCATCTATTGAGTGACCCCCACCAATAGGGAAATCTGGGTCCTAAGAAGCTAAGAATTGGCTAAATTCACACAGCACAATTGGAAACGGAGCCGAGTAGTGTGGATTCCTCAACATGCTCCTGCTTGTTATTCCAGGCCTTATATTTATCATGAAAAGCATTTACAGGGCCAGCATTCTGCTGGGGTACTCTGGAGCCACAGCCTCTCTAGGCCCTGGTAACCTTGGCTGCTGGGCACAGAGATACCCCCAGTAAACCCCACCTGTGGAACTGTCCCTACTTGTAACTTCCTGCTGACTAGCATCTCTTTGTCATCCTGGAAACACACAATGACAAACTGGCTCCTCCAGGGACTAGTTTATGGCTCTCCTGTTAGAGACATATCCCAGAGGCCTGAGACCTGTCGGCACAGCCTCAGGACGCTGACATGGAATCTGATCTCAGTTATACCCAACCTGGCTTGTCTGGAAAGGTTCCTCACGTGAGCCATGAGGCATCACGTGAAGCTCCTCATGTTCTACCCGACTTCCACGCTCACACCCACTGCTTCAGACCAGCCATCCTCAGCCCTGATACACCTGGCCAGAAGCACACCAGGTATGGACACAGTTTTCAGTTCTTGATTTTGAGGGGACCAGGGCTTATCCTTTGGGTCTTCAGATGTCTGTTTTTCTCTCTATAAGAAGAATCGTTCAGATTCTTCAGACTCTGCAGATGAAGGGGCAGCCTGTGAACCTGAGCAACACACACACACACACACACACACACACACACACACATTCAGGCCTTGACTCAGGATTTTCTGCCTCCGTGACCTCCAGCACATGGTGCAACCTCTGAGCCACAGCCACCTCACAGAAGGGAGGATCCAATGGGTAAATCAACACCTGGAAGGTTAGAGAAAGCTTTGTTTTTCAGACTCAATGTAGTGACTCACCAGTGGGTGTGAAATTAAGCTGGTGGGTCAAGACTACATTTAGAAGCGAGGGGAGGGGCGGGGGGGGGAGACAGCTTCCTGAAATATGTCAGGAAACTGGTGTAAGGGCAACCCACACCCTGCTGGGCAGATGGAAGACATTCCTGCTGAGTACAATCAAGCCTTTCAATTGGGTCTGACTTCCCAAATTTCCTTGATGACATGCTCACCTGTGTAGCATGCTTTCTGCCCTCAGCAGATTGCAGTGGTAATCATCTCAAGGTAAGAGCCATCTCCAGGTTCTCAGTTCTAACCCCACCCCTCCCCTCCCCACCCCATCATCCCCTGAGCAGGGCTTGCAAGGATCAGACCACATTGTGCCTCTGACACAGTGGTCATGGGCTGAGAAACATCCACCCAAGAACGAAGTCAATATGAAAGGAGAAGGGGAAGACCCAGCATGAGCAGTGCTGGAGTGTATGTCAATCTACATCAGCCCCTTCCTATTACAGGGGATTAGACCGAAAACTCTTAAGAGGGCCAAGGGAGGGGCCAGTTGGAAGGCCCATGGCTTTCCAACTGGACCCAACGTCTTCCTTACCTCCAGGGAGAACTCCAGCACCACCCCCATTAAACCTGTCAAATCCTGCATGATCAAGACAACACACATGGAAACATACACACATGGAGGCTGAGACAAGGCAGCCTCCCATCCTACCTGCTCTTCTTTGGCTCTCCCAATCTCAGGAGGGAGAGAGAAGATTGGGCTGGGGCCATCAGAGATTTGTCTTCCTCCTTGTCCCACCCTTGTCCTTCTCTGTTTCTTCTGAAGCTGATCAACCCCCTCTCCCCAGCTCAACACCCCCCTCCCTCCAAATACCAGCCAACTGGTTACCGAGGCAACCCAGCTGGGAGGCTGCCAGTTACCATGGCAACCCAGCATGGCCGCCAGGCTGCCTTGCATAGGAAGGTCAGGGGACCAGACAGGCTACAGAGCAGCTGGGATATTGCTGGCAGGCCTAGCCCTGGCCGGCCGGCCGGCAGGCTTGGAGGCCTGAATGGCTGAGGGAATTAAGTTCCTGCTGTCAGCAACCCACTTATGTTTCCCATGAAGCAAGCTGCCCCCAGCTGGGAGCACGAACCACACACACTGACAACCCTGGTTCTGTGGCCTAGGTCTGATTCCTTCTACAGAGTTCCGGTCACCCCTCCTTGGGGACAGTTTCTCAACTGTTGCAGCCACTAGCTGTCAGTCACCTCACTTGGTCCTCCTCTCCTTTGGAGCACATCTAGGAATCAACTTGCAATGTGCAACATGTATCTTTGCAAGCACATGCTGTTTCTCCATGAAATACATAATTCACAGAAGAACTCATATTTTCTAGGACTTAACTACACTGAGGAAATTCTAGGTACATGGTGTGAAGCTTCTCAGCTGACCTAGACAATTGTGACTTCCCTGCAGATACAATAACGGAGACTTGCAGGAGTTAACAGACTGGTTCAAGGTCACTGAGCTAAGGTGAAGGACAGGGACCAGCCTCCTGAGACTCCTGTCCTTCCCTACCGTGCCACCATGTGACCTGGCCTCAAGAAGACATTTGAGCCGGGCACTGGTGGCTCACGCCTGTAATCCTAGCTACTCAGGAGGCTGAGATCTGAGGATCGCGGTTCAAAGCCAGTCCGAGCAGCAGAGACTCCTATCTCCAATAAACCACCAGAAAACCGGAAGTGGCGCTGTAGCTCAAGTGGTAGAGCGCTTGCCTTGAGCTGAAGAGCTGAGGGACAGCGCCCAGGCCCAGAGTTCAAGCCCCACGACCAACAAAAAAAAAAGACATTTGAACATCAATTAAACAATCATGCAGGGACAGATGTCTTCTTTATATTATTTATTTCATTTCATTCCTCACCTCTTTGAAGGAGGCTTTAGCATTCTCATATCATAACTTAGGAGACTGAGACCTAGAGGATTTTTAAAATAGCTTTATTCTGTTTTGTTGGCTGACTTGGAACTCTAGATCTTCCTGATTCAGCCTTCCAAATGCTAGGATTACAGGCACACATTACCACATTTGGCTCTGAGACCCAGAGAAATTAAACTGATTTCTGAAGCTAGTAAGATCTAGTTGAGGTCTACCTAAGGGAATCCTTTCCCGTCCCTTCCAGAAGAGTCTACCTCTTTCTTGGCTACCAACATACATAGCTTATGTCTCATTTTCAGAACACACATCTGCCCACCTGTCTGCTCCCTTCCCAGACTGAGTTTAAAAATTCATTTTTGCGACTTAGGATTTCATGGTACACACTACAATTCATTACTTCTATTTTAGAGACAAAAAAAGAAGAGCTGAAGAAGGGATTTGAGCAGGAGGAAACCTAGATCCTACGCCTCGCTTGGGATCCAGCAAGTATCCCCACCAAAGCAGGTGTCCCTGCCCCACCTCCGTCCTCTCTGTCCACCTCAACTCTTCTAGCACCAGCCTGGTCTCACAGGAGGCCAAAAGACTTGTCTACAGCCTCTGGAAAGCTGTGCTGATGCTCACAAGGACCCAGGAGCCAAGTGAAATCAGAAAAATGAACTCACCACTCCAGACCAGGTTGAATTGAACTGGCTAACTGCAAGCACAAGGCTAATGAAAAGCAAATTGGCATGTGCAACTATAGACATGTGAACTCAGATTTTCGGAGATGTACCTGAATGCCCTGGATGAGGATAGAGCTGAGGAGGGAGAGGCCTCACTGCCTCCAAGAGCTCCAGGCCACCTCCCAACCAGTTTCAGGAAAACACGGTTGAAGCTGGACAAGACAGTGCGGCCAGCAAAGCAGCCTAGGCATCTTCCCCCACGCTTCCTGAATCTACTCAGGGAGGACCAACTCGCTATAGAGACAAAGTGGGGGCCTGGAGGACAATCACCCTCAATACCACCTTTCCTAAACACAATTCCCACCAGGCCCGACCTAGGTACCCAGCTGGCTTCTGAGGGGAAGCACTGCCTTCTGATATACATTGTTCAGTAACCATAGACATCCGTGTGAGTATTTGCAGTTTACAACACACTTGCACACATGTGACTCGTCTAGCAATCAACAAGGCAGGTGGGTAGTGACACTAACCCCAGCTGTCACACTAGGAAACAAAGGATCGTGGATATAAAGTGACATGCTCTAAGTCATACAGCTACTCATTTGGACCAGGATTCACAGGAAGACTTCTCTCTGCCAACTTCCCCTTATTAACACACCAAGCAGAATTATTGGATCAGGCCAGCTTGTACTACTTTGTAAACATGCAAAGAGGGCTCAGGGGAATGAGACACACTGGGTGGACTTGCAAGGGAGGATGTGCAGGCATCAGTGTGTGGCAGGTGTGGGCTGAGGAGGAGTGTCCCACAAGCTAGAGGACACCAGGGGAGTCCTTCTTCTTGCACCTGCACCAAGTAGGACATAGCAGGGGACCATCCTGCAGAGGTTTCAGTCCTGGGAATGGGTACTGGTGAGCCCACTTCTGGCATGAAGCACCAGGGAAATCAAGGATCACTGGAGCAAACAAGGACACTTGAGGGTGTGGAGGGAGTGAGACCATGATATCCATTTTCTGAGTTATGTTCCTTATGCAAATCTCAGAAAGATTTCTATAGTTGGACATTAGTGACTCATGCCTGTAATCTTATCAACTCAGGAGGCTGAAGCTGAGACCAGGTAGACAAAACAGATTCTTATCGCCAATTAATGAGCAAAAAGCTGAAGTAGGGGTGTGGCTCAAATGGGAGAGTACCAATCATGTATGAAAAAGATCTACTAAGGAACAGTGCTGAGGCCCTGTGTATGAACATGAAAAAAATGATCATGGGAATGTGGCTTAGTGGTAGAGTGCTAGCCTAGCATGCACAAAGCCCTGGGTTTGTTTCCTTAGTACCATATAAACAGAAAAAGCCAGAAGTGGCACTGTAGTTCAAGTGGTAGAGTGCTAGCCTTAAGCACAAGAAGCTCAGGGACAGTGCCCAGGCTCTGAGTTTCAAGGCCCAGGACTGGCAAAAAAATCATAAATATATGATTTATTCTTTTTCTCAAGTTCTATATAGTTTACATATATGACTTCACCTTCCTCTCCAAGAAACGTGATACTAACATTATCTCCCTTTTCCAGATAGAGAAGCAGATCTACAGAAATAAAGTCTGTCGGTGTCATTTCATGCAAGTAGCAGACCCCAGGTTCCACCTGACATGAATCTATAACTGTGCTCTTGATGACCAGCCTTGAGTGAAAAAGCCAATGGTGAGCTGGAGACCCTGAGTTCAAGCCCCAATACCAGTGCACCAAAGAACAGAAGGGGGGTGGGTGGGAAGGTGGCTTAATGGTAGAGTGCTTGGCTAGCAAGCATGAAGCCCTGGGTTCCATTTCTCAGTACCACATAAACAGAAAAGGCTGGAAGTGCCACTGCTTCCCAAGTGGTAGAGGCCTTGAGCAAAAGAAGCTCAGGGACAATGCCCAGGCCTTGAGTTCAAGCCCCAGGAATGGCAAAAAAAAAAAAAAAGGAAAGAAGGAAGGAAGTGGAAGGAAGGGAGGGAAGGTGGGAGGGAAGAAGGAAAAGAAAATCAGATGGAATACCATCTAAATACAGTCATTATATTCGATATGTGAACATTAGAACCAGGTAACTTGAGTGGATGGGTGGGGCTGGGATAGATGGGGTGGGGGACAATGGAAGAAGTCACACTGTCAAGATGCACTGTACTCATAAACTTCTAGGTTGAGTTGAAACCCCTTTGTACTTAAAAGATAACTAAAGAAAAGCCAGATTGAGTATATGTTTTTAAAGGAATATATTACATACAATTGCAAATATGGAATATTCACTTAATATATTTTAAATTTTATAAAGCTTAGAAGTGGCATAGGCCTGTAATCCCAACACTCAAGAGGCAGAGACAGGTAGAACAAGAGGTCAAGGCCAACCTTGGTGTATATAACAGACCCTATCTCAGAAAAATAAAATAAAATATATAAATCTGGTCATGTGTTTGTGCATAAATGCATAAAAAGATGTACCTATCAAACTGTTACAATTATATACCAATCAGTCATGGGTTCAAACTCAGGGCCTGGTCACTGTCCCTAAGCTCTTTTGTTCAAGGCTAAAACTCTACCACTTTGAGCCACAGCTCCACTTCTGGACTTTTCAGCCTGGGCTGGCTTTGAACCGCGAGCCTCAGATCTCAGCCTCCAGAGTAGCTAGGATTACAGGTGTGGACCACTAGTGCCCAGCTTAAACTCTTTTTTTCGAGGTACTGGGGGTTGAATTCAGGGTCTTGCGCTAACTAAGCAGGAACTCTCCCACAGAGCCACATGCTCAGCCTTTTTATATGCTGGCTACTTTTGAGATAGGGTCTTATTTCCAGCCTGGGCACATATGTGAACTGTTCCCTACCTACTTTAGGCTTCTTGTCATAGCTTGGATGACAAGTACAAACTACCAGGCCCAGATTCCTCAGCTGAGATGAGTCTCGAGGACTGTTCTGCAGGGGCTGGCCCTCCAACTGGACCCCTCCTTCTCAGCCTTGTAAACGGCTAGCTAGGATTACAGATATAAGTCCCTGACTGTGAATGACCGTGCTTTTATATTCATAGTAGGTTTTTTAGAAAAACAAAATAATTTACCTTCCGGAATTGATCCTAAGAAGAGAACCCCAAAATACAAGGGGGAACCTTATAAATAAATATGTTAATATTGTATTTATTTGTAAAAGGAAAATAAGTTGATGGTCTCAATGTCCAATACAGACCTGGCTGTGCAGGCTGCATTACATCTACATATTCAAGTACGTGATATTCTACTTTAAAAAAAAATTTCATTCCCATGTGAAAGAGAGGCTGTCGTGCTATATGCAGCTTCAAACCTCCAGACCTGAAAGGGGGGGGGGGGGGGGGGGGCGCAGGGGAAGAAGGGGTGAGACTGGAGTTTGCATCAACATAGAAGCGCTTGCTCCTCCTCCTGCCTTCTCTGTATTGTGCAGGAAGTACCTGTGAGGATGGAGCCCCCAAGGGAGGCTGGCTTAGGGCTCACCTGGCTTGGGGGAGGGTGGGTGGAACAGATGGTCTCCGAGGGACCTTGGGGAAGAGGGCAGAGAGAGCATCCCCTGACTGGGAATCTTAGAGAGGTTTGTCCTCAGCCTGTCCCACTTACTCTAAATAACCCATGTGAACCTGGTTCTTGCTTAGAATAGGGTTTATTTTTTCATTTTTATTTTCTTTTCTCTTTTTTAAACTGTGTGCCAAGATGAGGGTTTGAACTTGGGCCTAGATACTGTCCCTTAGCTTTTGTGCTCAAGGCTGGCACTCTATCACTTGAACCACAGTTCCATTTCCCACTTTTCAGTGGCTACAATTAGAGATAAGGATCCCATGGATTTGGGGTTGGGAAGGTGGCTCAGTGGTAGAGCGCTTGCCTTGCATGCCTGAGGCCCTGGGTTTGATTCCTCAGCACCACATAAGAAAAAAGAAAAAAAAAGCTGGAAGTGGCGCTGTGGCTCAAGTGGTAGCGCGCTAGCCTTGAGCTGAAGAGCTGAGGGACAGCGCCCAGGCCCAGAGTTCAGGCCCCACGACTGGACCCCCCACTCCCCCCAAAAAATAAGAATCCCATGGATTTTTGTGACTGGACTGGCTTTGAATTGTGATCCTCAGATCTCAGCCTCCTGAGTAGCTAGGATTACAGGTGTGAGCCGTAAGCACCCACTTGCTTAGGAGTGTTTGAACTGCGTGGAGTCATCTCCTTAATCCCAGCTTGTAGAGCTCAGTGGGCCCTGCAGCTCTGGCCCTGGCCAAGCTCTTCCCAGTCCAGCCCAGCCCAGCCTTCCTCCTGCCCTGCCCTTCCCTGCCCTGCCCAAAAGGGCTGCATGGACGTGCCAGGATCGTGCCAATGACCTCATAGACAGTCACAACAGGCCGCTGAGGAAGGCAGGAAGGAAACGGATCCAAAGAACCACCACTGGCCCAGCTCTACTTCACATCTCACCCCCAGTGCGGGGTGCAGTCCAGGCCACCCCCGGGCCAAGACAGCTCCCTAAGCTGAGCTTGGGTCCCCAGTAAGGGAACTATGAGGGCAGCCTGGAGCCAGGGCGGGGCTGGTGCTCCCTGATTCCCTCAGCAATTACTTGATTACTCTGAGCAGGAAGAATACAGCTCAATCACCCAGGAAGGCACATGGAAAGTAATTATCTATGTAATGGTCCTGCACCAACCATCATCTTCCTGGGAAAAGGGAAAAGAAACTGAACTTGGCAAAAAGAAAAAAGAAAAAAAAAGTCCCCTTTGTCTCCAGCCTGTGCAGCAGCCCGCCAGGACTAATTACACACCCTCGCTAACACATCCATCACCTTGCCGCTGATTGGGAAAGCAAGGGCTTTTAATAATTCATCTCTGCGGCCCAGCACTCCACGTCCTTGCGCAGAGACACAGAAACTCTCTTGTTTCGGCAAGGAAAGCCCCGTGGCCGTGCCAGGCGGGGTGCCTGGGCCCCTCCCACCACCTCCTTCCTCCAGCCAGCCGAGCCTCAGGCCCTGTCTGCCAAGTCTCTGGAGCACTTCCCGCACACCCCTGCCCCCCTTCCCCCTCAGCCCCAGCGCAAGTAGAGATACAGCTCTGGAGGGGGATGCTGCAGCCTAGAGCACGAGCCCTGCAGAAACCTCCCTAGCTCTGGCAGGGCCTAGACTGCAGACTCTGGGGAACAGAGAGCAGCCACCTGCGGTGCCCCACAGCCATGGGGCAAGGAGTTCAGGCAGAGATGCCACACAGCCCCTCCCCCCCTCCTCCCCCCTCACCAGCCACCGCATGCAGGAGACCTGCAGTGGAGCGCAGCACCCAAGCTGTCAGATGGAGGACTTGTCCTGAAGCCCACAGCCCTCCCCACACTGACTCTAGGCTAGGACCCATCCTCCCCTTTATGCCTCCCATGCTGCCCTGGGCTGGCACTGCCAGGCCTGTGGCCTGCCGTCTCAGAGCATCATCCATGGCCCCTTCTCCCTCCTTGTCTCCCCCTTTCCCCACTGCTCCGCCCCAACCCTCCCTGGCTAGTTCCCCAGCCTCCCTTCCTCCCCAGAGTCCTCACACAGCAAGAAGCCCCAGGTCTCTGTGAGGCTTGGTCCTGGTCTATCATTACAAACACTGCCATCCCTGCCATTGCTCCCTGCCATCCCTGTCCATGTAGCAGGCTCCAGTGCCCTCAGGAGCTCCCCACTGAAACTCCAACCCACCCCCATTCCCACCCTAGGAATCAAGAGCTCTGCTTCCAAGACCCATAAAAAGGAGGCCCTCTGACCCCTCCCACTGAGGAAGGCCAGCCCCTGGAGGCTGACCTGAACCTGACCCCTGAGCCCCTCCAGCATTCCCCTCCCTCCTGCATTCATTTCCTCCAGGAGTGAGAATCAATCGGGGTGAGGTTGGCTCTGGGCTCCAGGACATCCCCCCCACACACACACATGCACACTCACACTGGACCCTAAGATGCTGGCAGTCCCAAAGAGGCCATGCAAATACCAATTCTGACAGCATCAGCCCTTCCTGGGGCTCCTAGAGGGGGTGGGGCACGGAGAGGGCTCTAATTAGCATGCTCAGCACCCTCCCATCCCCCAGTACCACTGCCAAAGGCTGAGGCTGAGAAGGCAGTGGTCCCGCAGTGCGCTGGGCCCTGGCTCATCACAGGAGGCGGCGGCGGCGGCGGGCAGGAGGCTGCCAGCCCTGCCAGCCCTGCCTTGGGGCTAACCTTCCTCCTCCCACCTCACAGATGCATGGCATCAAAACAGACTCACCGGCTTGGCGTCTGGAGGTGTGGTGATCCCACACAGCGCAGCGCGAACTCTGCGAGCCCCGAGGCTCCCCTCCCCCAGCTCAGGCCGGCTGGGTCTTTCTCTCCCCTTCCCGCCCGAGGGGGGCCCTTCCCCAGAGCTGGGCACAGATCTAATCTGCACTAATCACTCATCTCTCCCGCTGGCAGGTCCCTGGCGCGGGGAGAGGATGCTGTTGTGGTTACTGCAGGACCCAGCATCTTTCCCAGGCAGGAGCAGCTGGGCATGCTCCATGGGCTCCGTGGGGATTTCAGTGCCACGTGACTCGCCCTCCCCCGAGCTGTCACTTAGGATCAGGAGTAAATAGTCCCTGGAAAGGTTTAACTCCATCCATACCACGACAAGCCGCTAACCACCCCTGCAGCCCATCCTCGGGAGGGGTCAGGGTGGTCTACACAGCCTCCCTTCTGCCTCTGCTTCCCACAGCCAGGACGAGGCTGCCCCCCAAAGGGGATGCTAGGACCAGTGTCTGCATGACTGCATTTTAAGAGCCTCCCACAAGAGACTGCAGAGAGCCAGAACCAGCCTGGGGGGGGGGGGGGAGATTGCACTGTGCTGGGGGTGCCAACCCTAGCCTGCCTATGGCTGCCTTTCAGCCCTGGAGCTGTCCACCCAAGAGGGCCAGACTCTCCCACACAATGATTGAAGAAACAACATGCAGAGGGTTGGAGACCATCGTGGGGTGCAGGGAGCTCCTAGTTCTCAGGCTAAATTGGTCTCCAATGACCTTAAGCACCTGTGTTCTGTACCACTGACTGTCAGAGGCAGAAGGACTTCAAACCCTAGGCTTGTGGACCTGCTCTGCTGTAGACAGAGAGATTCTCCCCTCACCCCTCTCTGACCCCCATTTTTCTCTCTGTTCACCTCTCTTTGGGTGCTGGAAAAGAGATTCTCTGTGACAACAGACAAGCACACTAGAAATGCTGAGTTTTCATAACCAGGACCAGGAAGACGAGGAGGAAATGGAGGCCTCGAACGTAAACTTCCAGGCAGGTTCACCGATCTGTGTTGTCTATCCCTTAAGACTAGAGCGGAGATAGAATCCCATGAGCAACTGGGGGCACAGTGAGCAGAAAAATATTCCAAGAGCTGGGCATCACTGGCTCATGCCTGTAATCCCAACTACTCAGAAGGCTAAGAACTGAGGGATGCAGTTCAAAGCCAGCCCAGGCAGGAAAGTCTTTGAGACTCTTATCTCCAATGAACCACAAAAAGCTGGAAGTAGAGCTGTGGCTCAAGCGGTAGAGTGCTAGCTTTGAGCAGAAAACCTCAGGGACAGTGCCCAGGCCCTGAGTTCAAATCCCAGAACTGGAACAAAAGGAAGAAACTGGAAGAAGCAGAGTTAGATGGAGAGTGTCTACAAAGCTCTAGCCAAGTGGTCATTTTTATCTTGTTAACAGAGCGGCTTGAGCTCTACAGAGGCCTCCCTGCACTCAAGTCCCAGCAACTCCATCTTACTGTGGGCTGAGGATGAGCCTTTCTTTTGTTCCAGAAGCCCTTTCCTTTATGAAGAAGCTACTCTGGGAAATGCAAGAGCAGACTTTCCTCCCAGAAACCCAGGCTGAGCCTAATTGGTGGGGTGAGGGCCAGGAGGAAGTCTGAGCCACACCCAACCCACACACTACACCTTGGGGTAAAGCCAGGAGCCTGAGGAAGTACTGAAGAGACCACACCCCTCTGGCCAGGTCAGAGCTGGGAGTCTTAAACTTGAGTGACACTTAGCAGCCAGCAGCCTGGAGGGCGGGGGGCCTCCCTCCCTCAGCTAGCTGAGATTTTAGGCTGATCCTCATTGACTCCGAGAAAGCTGAAGGGTCAGGAAGTTGTAAGCAAGGGCCCGGTGCCAGGCAGAGCTGACGGAGCCCAGCTCACCTGCCCTGGCTCTCTAGGACTTGGCGAGGCTGCCTGGTACAGGCGGGGCAGAGTCTGCTCTCAAGCAGCCAGAAATAAGGGGCTGGGCAGCGGGGGAGGGAGGGTCACAGGCCTCCCACCTCAAGGAGCTGATGGAGCAAAGAGATTACAGCAATGGGGAGAGAGTTGGGAAGGGAAGAAGGACCCCAGCCCAAATCCCACAGGATCCTCAGGCAGCTGGAAAAGGCAGCCAACAGACGGGCCTGCTGGGCGGGTTTCCTCCCTGGCAGGAAGAAGGTAAGGGCCGCAGACAAGTCCTGGGTTCTTCAGGAAGCCTGAGCCAGATATGTCAATATTTCTAGGGGACTTGGGGGTTCAGGAGGCCTGAGAAGCTAAGTGGAGGAGTAAGTGGGGGTACAGTGCCTTCCTGTGGGGAGCAAGGGAGAAAATGCAGGAGTGTCTCAGTAAGGACAAGTGAGATAGAACAGAGAGAACCAAGGCCTTTGGCCAAGTTCAAGTCCTCCTGTTGGCCCAGCAGGGCAGATGCAAGTGGAGAAGGCTGGAAGGAGGAAGCATGGGGAGAAATGACTGTAAACCCAGTGGACATTAGTCCTGCCTCTCGGCCCCAAACTCCAAGGCCCTGGCTCACAGGGTCACCACTCAGGCTCTGAACAGCCTCACGTGTCCTCTCCACCTCCCACCACAGGTCCTGGTAGCCACTAACCAGATTCATTGCCCCCCCCCCCCCCCCGTACCCAGTCCTCATCCTCAAACATTATCCACTTAGTCCTCCCTTCCTCCAGAACCTACCATCAGGAAAGCAGGGAGGATCCCATGTAAAGATCTCTGGTGGGTTGAGTTCCAGCCTCAGGTCCATCCCTGTGAACAAACTACTTGACTGCTGAGCCTTGGTTCCCCTCACCTGCAGATGAGGCGGCTCTGTGGCTCAGACAATGCCCTGCTTTTCTCTCAGCTATCTGAGGAATTACTTCCTTTCTGAGGAAAGAACTGCTTCCCTGTGCTGTGACCCCTCTCTGTCCTAACAGAACATGGTTTAGAATCTCAGCCTCGCTTCCTGGGGTGTGGCCTTGTTTGGGGACCTACAGGTTGGGATTTGCCTTGACCTAGCACAACCTCATAGACATCACCTACCAGTGTGCCATTGCCCAGCCCTTAGAGACCTGGGGACAAAGCGGCCCAGCAGCCCCTAGCCTGGATGGGAAGCTGATGGGTGACCAGAGATCCATCAGGCACCTTCCTGGAGGCAGCCTTTGGATCAAAACATCAAAGGAGTGACAGGGCTAGATGGAGGAGCTGGAGGAAGGGGGAGGGAGTTTAATCAGGGTGTGAATCTGCAACGTGGGTCCCTGACCAGCCAGAGGGGCGCTCTGGGAGACAATCGACAGGTTCCACAGCTGTTGCTTGAGCAGGAAATGGGAAGAAGACTCCCTAGTAGTCAGCAACCGGGCTGTCCCACAGCCAGATCCTAAGCCTCATAAAGAAACCCACCAGATCCACAGTGGCTGAGTGTGGGCAGGGAGGATCCACGAGAGGGAACTCAGGGGTCACCCATGAAGGCAAAACCCAAAAGGCTCGGTGTGGACAATCACGTGTGCTCTGGCGCCTCCTTGTGGACATACGTGAAAAGGCCAGCAATGGGCTCAGCCCACCTTTCTTTCCCCTTTTGCTTTTTCTCGCTCACTCCTTTTCCACTCAAACAAAACCTTTAAATCTTCAACACACTTGAGCTATATATCATTCATGGGTGCCATGAAATCATCCCCCAGATTCCATGAAGGAACAAGTATCATACTTGTTTGATCCTAGGCAAATGTCAGTATTTGCTCATCCACGAGAGAAGGAAAAAATAACCCCCTAGTCGTCTCAGTATCTGTCCTTTGGTTATTACTTCTGAGATCCACGTCTGGAGTTCTCAGAGTTTCCAATTCATCCACCATCCAAATGTCATCAACTTGGTGGGAGTGGACTGTGCAGAGCATGGTGAAACAAGGAGGTGCCTGACCATGGCCCGCGCTTCCCATCCCTCATTCAGTTAAGACCCACTGAGCACCTCCCTTGTCCGAGCCAGGCACCCAGGATGCCAGGAGGAGACACAGCTGTGAGATCGTGCAGGCCCCAGGCTGTCACCCAGCTGGGCTTTAAGCAACCCTGTGGTATCTTGATGTATCTCATCATTTTCTAGAACACTTAGGGATAGTAGTTCTTCCCCACCCCTTCCAGCCCCACCCCCACCATGAGGTACTATGAGGATTAAATGAGCTAATGTAGGAAAGCTTTTAACTCTGGAAGTGACTATTGTTGCTACTATATCCAGACTGTCCAAGGGATATATGTTCACATAAGAAATGGTTACCGATATTCCTTTATAATACACTACAAAACAATACTGTCTGTCCCCAGGCTTCATGGCTACCCCGTGACCCCTTCCCCTTGATGAGTTTTCAACCTAAACTAATGGTTCTTGAAAGCCTATTCCCCAGGTCAGCAGCATCAGCGTCACCTGGAAGCCTTGTAGAAATGCACAGCTTAAGCCAGGTGCTGGTGGCTCACACCTGTAATCCTAGCTACTTAGGAGGCTGAGATCTGAGGAGCTCAGTTCAAAGCCATCTGAGGCAGGAAAGTCAGTAAGACTCTTATCTCCAATTAAGTACCAAAAAGAGCCAGAAGTGGAGCTGTGGCTCAAGTGGTAAAGCACTAGCCTTGAGAGAAAAAAAAAAAAATCCACAGCTTAAGCTGAATGCCAGTGGCTTATACCTGTAATCCTAGCCACTCAGGAGGCTGTGATCTGAGGGTAGAGGTTCAAAGCCAGCCTGGCCAGGAGAAGTCTGTGAGACTCTTATCTCTAATAAACAGGAAACAGCACTGTGGCTCAAGTGGTAGAATGCTAGCCTTGAGTTGAAGAGCTGAGGGACAGCACCCAGACCCAGAGTTCAAGTCTCATGATCAACAACAACAACAAAAAATGCACAGCTTAGATACTGAGACAGAAGAAACCAGGAGAGATCAACAGTCTGTTTCAACAAACACTCCCATAGTTGAGGCACATGCTCAGATTGGAGTCTAACTGCTACAATGCAGGCAGGAGGGCTTTCTTGAAGAAGGGACACCATGGGCAGAGTACTGAAGGGAGAGCAGGACTCACTGGTAGACAGAAGCCGCATGACTGAGTGGGAAGCACTATCAGGGCGTGGACCTGTGGGAGGGAGGAAGCCACACGTGACTTGGCAAGGCTCCAGGGGAGGGCGAAAGGACAAACCTGGGAGCAGAAGGTGCTCTGAAAGGGGCAGGAGGAGCTGGCTTTCAGAGCTAAGTGTGTGGAAAGAATTGCGATTTTTTTTTTGCCAGTCCTGGGGCTTGAACTCAGAGCCTGGGTACTGTCCTTGGGCTTCTTTTTGCTCAAGGCTAGCTCTCTACCACTTGATCCACAATGCCACTTCCAGCTTTTTCTGCTTATGTGGTACTGAGGAATCGAACCCAGGGTTTCATGCATGCTAGGCAAGCATTCTACCACTAAGCCACCTTCCCAGCCCTAGGATTGATATTTTAATCCTGGAAGGACTTTAATGGAGATATGAACAAATGTATATTCTAGAAAGAAAGAAAAAACAGTCTTGCAGTCTGTGGGCTCAGAGGCAGGATGGCCAGTGGGGAAGCTGCCAGAATGGTACAGGTGGATATCTGGGTGGGTATGAACTTAATGGTGGCCATGGATAATGACAAGTGGGTGGATGGAGAGGCGTAGCAGGAGGGGACCTCAGGGAAGGGAGGGAGGGAGAGGCACTGCCCTCTGAGGAGCCTACCCTGGAAGAGGGGAGGGCTCTGACAAAGATGAGGTGAGCACAGAGAAGGCGAAGAATTCAAATCTGTGCGCAATGAATTGGGGAAGGGTCTCTGAAGGAAGCTCAGGGCGATCGCTGAAGCAAGAATTAGCTATGCTTCTGGTGTTTAGACACCAATGCTTTTCATCCATTTCAGCAAATGCTGGGTTCCCGTCAGGCACCAGTTCAAGGATGGTGGCGGTGCTCTCAAGGATTACATAGCAGTGAGAAAACACAAGCAATCAGTAAGATCTTGAAAGTTTCAAGTAATGACTGGTGTAACAAAAAATAAAATAAGACTAAGGAAAAACAGGGAGCTTCAGATGCAAAAGTCAGAAAAGGCCTCCCAGAGGAGAGAACACTTAAGCCAACTGCCAAGTTGGAGTCAGATGAGGGAAATAGAAAGAAGTGTGCGAGACAAAGAACAGCTTGTGCCAGGTGCTGAGTGGGCATGGCTTGGATACGATGGCTAGAAGGAGAGATAAAAGTCGCAATCACTGGTTGTTATAGAAGGTAGGTGGGACCAGACCATCTTAGGTGGAAAGTTTTTCTTTTTGCTTGTGTTTTGTTTTGTCAGTCCTAAGGCTTGAACTCAGGGTCTGGGTGCTGTTCCTGACGTCTTTTGCTCAAGGCTAGCACTTTATTACTTTGAGCTACAACTCTGGAGGTTAACTGGAGATAAAAGTCTCATGGACCTCCTTGCTGGAGCTGGCTTTAAACTATGATCCTTAGATCTCAGCCTCTTGAGTAGGTAGGATTACAAGCACCAGTGCCCAGCAGGTGGCAAGTTTTTAAAGCAACACTGAGAAAGTGCTTGGTGAACAATCCTAAGAACCAGGTATTTTTTTCGGGGGGGGGGAAAGGGGAGGGGTAGTCATGGGGCTTGAACTCTAGGTCTAGGCTTTGTTCCTCAGCACTTCGACTCAAGGAGAGTGCTCTACCACTTGGGGCACAGTACCACTTCTGGTTTTCTGGTGGTTTATTGGAGATAAGAGTCTCATGGAGGAAGTGGCGCTGTAGCTCAAGTGGTAGAGCGCTCGCCTTGAACTGAAGAGCTGAGGGACAGCGCCCAGGCCCAGAGTTCAAGCCCCACGACCGACACAAAAAAAAAAGAGTCTCATGGAGGGGCTGGGAAGGTGGCTCAGTGGTAGAGTGCTTGCCTTGCAAGCACTGGGTTCGATTCCTCAGCACCAGATAAGCAGAAAGATCCAGAAGTAGCACTGTGGCTCTAGTGATAGAGCACTAGCCTTGAGCTGAAGAGCTCAGGGACAGCATCCAGACCCTAATTCAGTCCCTACGACCACCAACAACAACAACAAAAAAAGAGAGTGTCAGAGTTTCCTGCCAGGGCTGGCTTTGAACCGTGATTCTCAGATCTCAGCCTCCTGAGTAGCCAGGATTACAGGTATGAGCCACCAGCACCCTGCAAAACCAGATACTTTGATGACTAAGGTGGCATCTATATGAATTATTCAAGAAGACATTTCAAGAAATGAGTTGGGGGTCAATTTTAGGGAAGTTTCAGGTTTTAACAGTCAAGTGACAGCAAAACAATTTCAATAATGGATCCTTTGTAAAACACACTTTTGTTTTAGGAATATGATTAATGACCAAGCTGATGTGTATTTGCCGGTCTTGAGACAGAAAACACAGTTCAGAGGAATGAGGGTAAAAGAAGAGAGGGATGAGACAAGAGTCCTCCCTTCCCTGGGGGGTTTTGGCTGTCTGTAGCAGTGCCAGTTCTCTGGCCACCGGGCAGCGGCACTCTGCCATTTCTCTAGAGCCAAGAGCCAGACCAGGCAGGAATCCACAGGCCTGGGCACGCTGAGCCTCTCCCCGTGGAAAGGAAGCCAGGATCCAGCCTGGCTGGGAGGCTGAGAGATGGAGGCCAAACCGATGAAAATGGGTCCAATGGGAACTGTGGATGGACACACACACACACACACACACCCCAAAGACCTGTGTCCTGCATCTCTGATTCAGTCCAGGGGAGACTTCCTTCCTAAGGTATACCTTCAGCTATGAAGATTCATGGCTCAGACAGACCTAACCAATCCCTCAGAGAGAAGCAGAGTTCCCTACCCCCAACATATCCACAGAAACAACTAGGCCTGGTGTAGCCACCCCTTCCACCCTGCTTCCTCTTGTGAACACCTCCACCTGCCCTGCCCAAGGCTCCACACCCTGCTCCTCACACCCAGACGCTTGATAATCTTCTCAACCCTTGCCCAGTGCCTACAACAATATCTCCACCTGCACAGCCCAGCCCAGTGTTCCTCTCACCCCACCCCAGAAAGCTTTCCCAGATTGATATGGGCCACCACCCAGGCCAACAGAGACATACTCTCTCGTCGCTTGTCTTATGGTATCCTGAAGCCTCAGCACACATGAACCATTCGTGGGCCTAGGGTTGGTGTGTCTTCAGTGACGAACCAGACCCTTGGGCCACCTCCCCTTCAAAAGAGACACCAGCTGCAAAGATGAAAGCATGGACCCATAGCGAGATGAGAAAGGAGCTCTCTTACTCACTTGATGAAGAACACAGCTCCTTCCTGGGTGGAATCCATCTCCCAGCCCTTAGGCAAATCTGCAAGAAGGCCAAACACTAGGTGAGAAGACCAGACCTAGAAGCAGCCTCTCCTCAGGCCAACCTGCCTATAGGATCAGGAAAATTCATTGATAAGCCACAGCATAGCAAAGCAACCATTTCACTTTCACTTTTTTTTTTGGTCAGTTGTGGGGCTTGAATTCTGGGCGCTGTCCCTGAGCTATTCAGTTCAAGGTAAGCACTCTACCACTTGAGCCACAGTGCCACTCTGGTTTTCTGAGTAGTTTGTTGGAGATAAGAGTCTCAAGGACGTTCCTGCCCGGGATGGCTTTGAACTGTGATCCTCAGATCTCAGCCTCCTGAGTGGCTAGGATTACAGGCATGAGCCATTGGCACAGGGCATTCACTTTTACTTTTTTAATCTATTACTTCTAATTTCCAGGAAGTAATGAGAGAGATAGGACATCTTTGGCAATGATAATGAGCAAAGAGTGGGCAAATGAAATCAATACTTGATAAATTCCTCATTCACTAAACAAATCTTTTCCAGGTGTCTGCACTGGGCCAGGCCCTGGGCCCACCCCGAGACACAGCAGCGACCACAGGGACGATCATCCTGGAAGGATCCTCAGGATCTTCAGCCAGTCCCTGCCCAGACCAGAGGCCGGGGCCAAGAGAAGGTGACTCACTCAGAGTTCACACATTGTTCGCACCAAGATCTGACTAGGACCCAAATCTGATTCCCAGGCCAGTGTTTTGACCTCCAGACTCTGCTGCTCCCACACCAGAGGCAGAGGACCCGGGAAATCAACCCCAGAAAACAAGAGACTTACTTTGTGCTCTTCAATAGCATCTCTGAAAAAAAAAAAAAGTTCTCCATGGAAATGCTGAAAGGAGAGTCACGGAATCTTAGAGTAACCAGGCCTGGAGGCAGCATAGGAGGCTGACCCTGGCCGCGGGGTGGTGCGGGCACAGTCCCTCCATGTCCACCGGCCTCTGTGAGGGGCTGACTCATCCTGCAGGCTGTCTCCAGGCTCCCCGCCTGTGTCCCTCCGCCAGCACCCTGGATCCCTCCGCGCTCCGGCAGAGGGGGCCTTCGAGAGCCCTGCGGGGACCCAGTGTTGGCCGGCCGGCCAGGGAGCTGGTCCAGACCATTCCTGTTGCGGGGCACAAGAGCCTCCTGATTGACATACTGGGAGTCTCTTGATCTTCACTGCCCTCGTTCTGATCAAGCTGAACACCTGCCTAGGCCTAAGGCCTGTACGATGCCGCCACCCTCTGCACACCTTCGGCCACGATATTGACCACTGTCCTCTCGGCAGCCGCCATTTTGACAGCCGTCATCATATTGACGCTTCTCTTTTGGCAGCTGCCATCTTGGCTGCCGCCTTCTTGACTGCTGTCATTTTGACCGTTGCTACCTTGATGGTTGGTATCTTGACAGCCACCATCAGATGGACAGCTGCCATACTGGTACTTGCCATCGTCACTGCCAGCATTTTTACTTCCGCCATCTTGACTTCCGTTAACAGCTGCCATCTTGACTCCCACCATCTTGACTGCCGCCGTCTTGACTGCCATCTTGACTGACAGCCGCCATCTTGCCCACACTGCAGAACTTGGATGGCGGGTTCTGCACACGCGGGTTTTATCCATTCGTTGCCTCACTTGTGCTTATCCGCGGTCTGTACTATTGTGATTGCTTCCGGTTGTGCGGTTGCTGCTTCAGCAAAGCAGGGCGGCTCATAGCCACACTCCTGCCTAGGACACGGCCCAGAAAGCCCAGCGGCGCGGGCTCGGTGCGCGCTCCCCTCCTCCAGGCCGGCACCCGCCAGCGCGTCTCAGGCGTGAGGCCCGGCGTGAGGTCACGCAGGAAGCGTCTGGCCGGGAGGGCAGTGCTGGTCCGCGCCCCCACAGCCCACACTCTCTCCTCTGTGCGGCTCCGTGAATGCTACTTGTTCCCCCCGGTCCCGTTAGGAAGATGCTTCCATTCAGAAGGGCGTGGGTTGGCAGCCTCCCCAAGGACAGGGATCCCCATTGGGTCAGAATCATTAAATAATCCTGCCACTGTGATGGCCGCCTGGGAAAGAGGCCAGTGTGGATTATGTCCTCTTGCCTTTTTCTAGCAACTTCCCTCCACACTGCCCTCTCTGCCTGGGCAACACCAAGAGCGCTTATATTCCTGTCCAGGCGGAGTGCCCGCCGAGGCAGCTGCCCTCCGGTAGCTTCAGGGGCATCTTAACCCATTCTCAGCCCAGGACAACCAGTTGGCTGCAGTTAAAAAGGACCGAATCGTCTCTCCGTTCCTTCTGCGTCTCTCAGTCCTACTGAGGGTGAGGCTGAGACAGGTAGACTGATGTGTACGCAACTGTGCCGCTGGAGGCACGCATAGCCCCATCTGCCAGGAGGAAATGCAGCCACGGACTTGCAGGCAGGAGGCGTGACTCACCTCAAGTTGGAAAGGTAGGAGTAGAGGTCACCTCCCTTTTGTGTGGAGTCTTTCTTGTGTAATGGTGAAGGTCCACCATCTTCTCCCTCAACTCTCCCCTCCCCCCATTATGCTGATGTAAAACAAGCCAAGTTCTAGAGGAGTCAAATCCTCTGCTCAAAACCAGGCAGATGAAAAGGAGGGCTGTGACTGGAACTAGGTCTCCGTGTCTCCAAAAACTGTGCATTTGACGATGACATCACTTTGCTTGTTAACCAAGTAGCCTTAAGTCAGGTTCTTTTTTTCTTCTCTTCTTCTGCTCCTCCTCTAGGATGGAGAAATTATATTCCATAGTCCCTGGAATCTCATCTAGCTCTAGAACATGATTCTAGTGCAGAATCTAAAAGAAATAGCCTCTGGGCAAGTCACATCTCTAACCCAGTGTGTCCAGCAAAACTGAGTAAGTCCCTTGAGTAACCACAGTTGAAATCAAATGCTTGGTATCTGGTGAGGTAAAGGCTGCTAGGATGGGAGATTTCCCCATGAGTCTATTTACATCTCCTCATCCTACTGGCCTCTGACAACATCAAAGAGAAACTGGTCTTTTATTGACTTGCAGTGGCCCAGGCCTTCTGGTTCCTGGTGTCTTCACCCTGGCAATTAATACTGAAACGTTTCCCTTTTTCTGACTTTATATTTTTGACTTGTCCACTCTCAGGAGATCCTGAGAGTGAATGAACAACCAGTGTTAGCCTTGCCCTCCCCTTTCTCTCCTTAGCTGAAGAAGTACCTAATCAGCCATCATTTAAATCAATTAAAGTGAACACTTCAGATCATCCATAGACTGCCTGAGATTTCCATTGTTCAGTAGCCACATGTTGCTAATGGCAGCCATCCTGGCAGCACAGGTGTGGAAGCCTGCAACCTGGCATGCGCGGGGGGGCTGGCTCTGCACAGGCCAGGGGTCTCAGGATAGAGGAGACTTTCTGGCTGGGCAGAAAGATGAAAAAGAAGTAAGGGGGGAGGGTTAGGTATGGGGGGGAGGATAGAATGGGAAGGGGAAACAAAGGAGGAGGCTACAATGTTTGGTAAGAAATGTACTCATTATCTTGCCCATGTAATTGTAACCCCTCTGTACAGTATTTTCACAATAAAAAAAAAGAAATAAGATTTTTGTCCTTGAGGTCTTCCCAATACACTAATGGTGAAGGTAGAAACTTGGAAAGAGCCAGAGGTATCCTATAATATCCCCAGATGATGGCCAGCACAGTCTGCAATGGAAAGGAGGAGGACAGAGCACAGCCAAGCGCTCTTCCTGCTGTCACTTTGAGCTATTGTTCCTTCCTTTACTGCAAAGATACAGCAGGTCACTCCTTACCTGGACTAAAGCAGTGTCCACTTTGAATGGGAGAGTCTGTACCAGGGTGCACCCAGCTGGTTGACTTTTCCTCATCACTATGGAAGGACAAATAAGAAAGGGTCAGTGTTTTCATGAGCAGGGATTCCATCTCCAAATTCACACCAGCAGCCACTGTCTGTTCAGGACAATGAGCATGTCCACATTCATTTTCACTCACACAGCCAACTCTGATCTTTGGGCTCAAAGAATTTTTTTTTTTTGTCGATCATGTAGGCCTGAACTCTGGGCCTGGGTGCCATCCCTGAGCTCTTCAGCTCAAGGTTAGCATTCTACCACTTGAGACACAGTGCCACTTCTGGCTTTTTCTGTTTATGTGGTGCGGAGGAATCGAACCCAGGGCCTCACGCATGCAAAGCAAGCATTCTTACCACTGAGCCACCTTCCCAGCCCCTGGGCTCAAAGAATTTATAACTGGGGAACCAGATGCATTAAAAAGATGGTGGCAATACCGTATACCTGGAAATATACCCAGTGATTCTCACTTTATCGGAAGATAAAGTGCTGGGGGAAGGAGGGGTCGTGAAAGGGGATGAAGGAATGGTTACTGAGGAAGTTGGGTGGAAGGAGCAGGGAGAATCCTCAGTTTGGAATGCCTCAGATGCATGAGATGAGAAGCTGTGTGAATAAGAGTCCTAGGTTTCTGAAATGCTACAAATTAAAACAGAGTAAAAGGAAGGGAGACAGAGAGGGAGGTGGGGGAAGGAAGGAAAGAGAAAGAGGGATGGAGAGAAAGGGAGGAAGGCAAGAAGGGAGGAAGGGGTGAGAGGGAGGGAAAAATAATTGTTACTATTGGATATTTAACCATCAGAGCCATAGGGCTCCCCTACTTAAGCCATACCCCTAGACCTTTTGCTTTTAGTTTTGAGGGGGAAGGGTCATAGGGCTTGAACTCTGGGCCTGGGCGCTGTCCCTGAGCTCTTCAGCTCAAGGTGAGTGCTCTACCACTTGAGCCACAGCGCCACTTCTGGTTTTCTGGTGGTTAATTGGAGATAAGAGTCTTGTGGACTTTCCTGCCCAGGCTGGCTTTGAACTGCAGTCCTCAGATCTCAGCCTCCTGAGTAATTAGGATTACAGGCATGAGCCACTGGCATTCAGCTAGCTTGTCTTTCTGATAGAGTCTCTGACTAAATTTTCTCAGGCTGTCCTCCAGCCATGATTCTTTTACTTTTCTACCTCCTGAGAGGCTGAAATTACAGGCTTGCTACAGTGCTGCAAATTTTCATTTACATCATTCCTTCACTTTAAGAATTTGATAGATTTTGAATTTAGGGTTCAGAGAAGCTAGATGTCTTGCCCAAAGTTATACCAGTAAGTGATGAAAGCCAGATTTCAGACCTTGATCCAGTTCCCACAAATCCTAAGCTCTTTCTAGAATCTCACACCAGAAAGGTGGCTTTCCCAGCAATGCAGACCCCCTGGGCTCTGAACCTGAGAGTGTGGAAGCCCATCCACAGCCCTCCATTCCACCAAAGTAACACAGATTCTTCCAGATCCAATCCAGCATGTGACAGCTGCTGGTTGTGGACTATTCAGGTATGTGGAAGACGTAACTCCCTAGTCACCTGGATCATCCAGGCTTTAAGGTGAGGTTTGAACCCCAGACAAAACTCTATTTAGTGTCTTTAGGGCATAATTGACATATAATTAGCTCCACTAAGAAATACTCCACTAACATTTTTATTGAACTAGCGTATATAATACACATATAAAGTATATGATTTACTGAGTTTTGACATATGCATACATCTAAGAAAGTTATCACCAAATCAAAACATGGATCTCCTAAAACTTTTTTTGTGCCCCCTTTGCAATTTCCCCCTCCTTCCACAGGGATATCTACTTTCTATCACTGCAGGTAAGTTCACATTTTCTAGTTTTATACAAATAGAATCATAAAAGGTAAACTTCATTGTCTGATCTCTGTCCTTCCTTCTTTATTTCCCTTTTTCCTTCCATCTTCCCTTTTCTCCTTCCTTCCTTTCTTCTCTACCTCTTTCCTCACTCTCTTCCCCCATCCCACCCTTTCTTCTGTATGGTGGCATATGTTATAGTTCAAGACTTGTAATTCATAGTATTGTATTGTAGAATATACTCAGCTGCTGATGGATATAGGGGCTGTTTTATAACAGTTTTACAGATAAATCTAATTTTTAAAAATGTGTGCATCATGTGGATGTGTTTGTTTCTCTTTACTGGGTTAGTTTTTCTCTGAAGTTGGACACCTGCTGTAAGAAGAGACTTCTCAGTTCACCCACCAATATGATGAGCAAAAAGAAGCAAAAGTCAAGGTTCTGGTGAGCCCTGAGTCTTGGAACCCTTGTTAGTAGTCCCGTATGGGGCCTCCAGCCATGGCTTTGGTCTTGGTTGCCAGTGGAAGGGGAAAGCAAGGAAGGGGAAAGGTTTGAGGGAAAATCAGGCAGTGTCTTCAACCCCTGCCATCTCCTTTCCAGCTGCCCTAGCCCTCCCCTCCTCACACTCCATTGGCTCTCTCAGATTTTCCCATGTGTCTCCACCCTGCCTGAAGGCCACAGACAGCCCCACCACAACCTGACTTCCATCACCACCTCACTTCCTCTTCTTGGGCTTCCATGGTCCAGCCCTTGTCAGCCTGGGCCATGAGGCTGTCTCCCTGCCCACGCTAAGCTGCTGAGGAAGCTGGACTTAGGAGGGCTTGTGTTACTACAAAGCCACAGTCTGAAGGCCTGGCTGGGCCTGGAGAGCCACACAGAATTTCTTTCAAGATTCCCTCTTAGCTGCCATTTGAAGACTATTCTAGAACTTTCCCACCAACTTTTACTCTGCCTCTTCTACCCACCATTCCTACTCTCTACTACTGATCTCTTATTTTGAAGACAAAATGAGAATCCTGAGGCTTCCCTGGTGCATCCTCCATCCTAACCCACCTCACACTCATCCATTTTCAACTTGGGTCTTTACATTAGAGAAAAGGTATCTTTCCCCATGTAAGGCTAATTTCCCTCTGCATGGCTTCTTGTTCCTGACTTGTCCTGTTCTCCATAAACCTCATTTTGTTGCCCACACCAGACTGGCAACACCAACTTCTTTCTCTCTGCTTTCCTTCCACCCCAGTCCATGTCTCCCACAGTCTAAGCACCGAGCCTCCCTCTCAAGATCATCTCCCGTCCAACTTCCTGTCTCACTCCTTCCCTGCCAAACAAGCTTGTGGTTTCTGGTTTCTTGGTATTTTTTTTAAATTTGTGTGTGTGTGTGTGTGTGTGTGTGTGTGTGTGTGTGTTGGTTCTGGGGCTTGAACTCAGGGCCTAGGCCCTGTCCCTTTCCTTTTGTGCTCAAGGCTCATACTCTACCACTTGAACCACAGCTCCACTTAAGAATCTCATGGGCCAGGCACTGTGGCTCAAGCCTGTAATCCTAGCTACTCAGGAGACTGAGATCTGAGGATCACAGTTCAAAGCCAGCCCAGGCAGGAAAGTCCGTGAGACTCTTCTCTCCAATAAACTACCAGAAAACTGGAAGTGGTGTTGTGACTCAAGTGGTACAGTGCTAGCCTTGAGCTGAAGAGCTGAGGGACAGAACCTAGGCCCAGAGTTTAAGTCCCATGACCGACCCAAAAACAAAAAACAAAACCGATTCAGGGTCAAGAACTTAACGAGAGTTCATTTCTAAGATAATACAATTATAGCCTGCATTTTGATAATGATAGTGATAATTAAAGAAGAAAGGCCTAGACACGTGTACAAACTGAGAAACACCACAGAGAAACCATTGCCTGTCTAAGCTCCTAGGAAGGCAGCGGGTACCTAAAGTCTGAAGATGGACGCCAGGCTTCACCCCAGCTCTGACTGACAAGTGGTATTATCTTTGACAAGAACTTTTGATCTCGTTGGACCTCAGATCCCCATTAAAATAAATCTGGGGCTGTTTCCATGGTCCCATTAGCTCTCCTGCTCTCTGAGTGACTGACTGCTTACCTTGAGAAAGGGAAAACTTGTCTAGTGTGAGTCACGGTCCAGAGTGCTGTGCTTCTAGACTTGCTATATCATTGGGAGATTTCTCTCTTGGCAAAAGATGAGTGTAAGAGAAGCGGGCCAAAAGAGGGTTGAGCAGGGCCACTTTGTTATAATGAGATTATGCCACAGCCATTTGGGTTTATGAAATTAATACAACAGTACTAATATATTACTAAGAGCAGTGAAGGCTCTGCCTCCCTGAATGCTGCACACACAGTGGGCATGGAGCTGCTCCTGCCTCTTGACCACAGCCCCAGAAAGCAGCAGGAAGGGGACAGGAATAGCACTCCTGGACACACTGAATTCTGGGGAGGGGAAAATACCAGGAACTGGATGGTGAAGGCATGGTTACTGAGCCCAAGTCTTCAGGTAGAAGTGAGAGGTGGGGGCGGGGGAGCGGGTGGCAGAGATCTACTTGGCTTCTCTCAGCAAAAGGATCTTGAAAGCAGGCAGGCTGGGCAGGTGGCTGGGGGGTCCCCTCCTGCCACCTCTGGGGGTGGGGCAGGGGGGTGAGGTTGCAGCTCCCTGGCCCTGCTCCTGCCATTCCAGCCTAGGGAAGGCTGAGCCTCTGCTGGACTTTGACCCATTGAGGAAAAAGCGGGAGACACATTCAAACAGACATCTGATAAGTGTAGGCAGATTGCTTTCCTCCACCCTCCAATCTGCCCCCCACCCTGATACCTTTCAAGTTGCACAACTTTAAGGTGAAAGAAAGAGGGAGGGAGGAAGAAAGGAAGGAAGGAAGGAAAGAGAAAGAAAGAGAGAAAGAAAGAGAGAGAGAAAGAAAAGAAAAAAGGAAGAAAAAGACCTACGTACTTGATGAAGAACACTCTCCCTCCACGGTCCACTCCGTAGGTCCACCGGCCGGGCAAGTCTAGCCAGTCAATCTCATCGGCCATCTCGGCTCCCGCAGCGCCTCTCTCTCTCTCTCTCTCTTTCTCTCTTTCTCCCCCCCCCCTCCCCGCTTTCCCTCCCTCCTCTGTCTCCCTCTTCTCTCTCTTCTTTCCCTCCCTCTCCCTCTCTCTCGCTCCCTCTCTCTTCCTCTGCTCACTCTCCCTCTCTCCCTCTCTCTCTCTGCCCACCCCGCTCCGGCGCCAGCCTGGCGCCCCCCACTTTGCGCGGCGGGGGTCGCGTGGGTCCGCCCGGCTCCCCG